>NC_090747.1:108947135-108949635 GCF_036898095.1 Palaemon carinicauda | reverse complement strand
GAATGTAATTATTGAGATGAGTGACTGAAGTAAAGGTCTTTTCATTATGCTTATTTTAGGAGTCGTATGAATCACTTGGACGATTAAACATAGTGTTCAGGGTGATGATGTTAAGTCAAGGTTCCGTTTAAAATGTTTTTTTTTTTTTTTTAGAAAGGATAATATACTTTATTTCAGTATCTCTGAAACTCAGACATTCAATCGTTCTTCGAATAGTATTATCTCTTGAATTAATTTTCTGAAAAGTTCTGATATTAACTAAAATGTTAATCATTTTATTTTTGATGACGGTCATTTTACGTAAAAGGAAATCTTAAGCTTCGTATGATCACACAGTATTTAATTATCAGGACTTTCTTCAACTTTTTGGTTAGAGGTTTAGGAAATTTGGTCATAGAAGTTGAGAATAAGTAATAAATATGACGTTTCAAACAGGTTGCAGAATATCCAGCCAAGAACACGCAAATATTCGTAATTATGCTAAAATGTGTGAAATTCATATTGATAGTAAAGGTTTTACCATTCTTAGGCAAGTATGAAATCACGATAACCTGCCCATTCTAGTTAAAGACGACTTGTTCCGGCTTAAACACCCAAACGTCCTTCTTACAATTGTATTTGCCTTCGCGAACGAAGGTTGGAAGATGGTTATGTTTTACTCCTTGTTTGTGAGTTATGTTTGTAATTTGTGTGTTTTGTGAACAGCTTCCTGACGACAATTTTAATCGTAGATTAATGAAACTTGTAGAGATTGACTTATGTAAAAAAGCTGGAAATGATTAGATTTTCGAAGGTCAAAGGTCAAGATCACGGTCAAGCAAAATGTCCAATTCACGAAATCAGACATAAGTTTGGATATTGCTATGACAGAGACTTCAAACTTGGTTCATATTTAAGTGTATGAAAATCCACGCCAATTAATACATGTTAAGGTCAAGGTCAACGTCAAAATCAAGAAATAAGCTGCCGCGTCGGAGGTCTGCACTCTGAGTGCCTCTCTAATCGTCATTGTTTTCTTTGATTTTCATAGCATAGGAAAATATACAAATGATGCTACTCTCTTTGCATCAATTCCATCCCCTGAATGTAGATCTGGGGTTGCTGATATTAACCACCTTAATAGAGATCTAGCTAAAACTCAAATATAATTTTAAGTAGGTCAAGGACAGTGGCTCCTCAACATCCGGATCTCAGTATGGATAATGTTTCTTTAACTGGATGACTCTTCTACTATTTTAGGTGTGATTCTCGACAGTAAATTTACTTTTGAGAAACATATTAGGTCTGTGCCTTCTTTAATTGCTCAAAAATTGGCATATTGAGAGAATCTTTTAAGATTTTCGGTGATTTTAATTCTTCCATTCTACCGTGTTTCGGTTTGTTGGACAGGAACTTACGGGCTATTAGATTTCTTATTCCTGATATGGATATTGATCTCTGGCATCGTCTTTCAATTTGTTTGTTATGCATGTGCTTGAGATTTTTCATAATTCTGATCATCCTTTACATTTAGATCTTCTGGGACATTTCCATCCTGTTCGTAATACTAGGCATGCAGCTAATTGTAATTGTCAGGCCTTCTCCATCATGAGGCTCAATACTGCACAGTATCTAGAAGTTTTAATCCAGCTGTGACCAAGTTGTTAAGTGCACGCAAATGTCAAACCATAGCTTTATGCTATTACCACTACACTTATGATTTGAATTCGACTGGAATTATTATTTTTGCAACATCTGATATGCTTTTTAATAAAAACCGAAATAACTCCTTTTACGCAAACATCTTGCGTTAGTGCGACATATCTGGGTTTTTTTCTTGAACTTTGTTCTAATCTGATGATTCAGAAGTATATGCCATACTGCTGGCTGCAATACTTACTTAATGCTCGTTCCTTTTAATATATATATATATATATATATATATATATATATATATATATATATATATTATATAGATATATAGAGAGAGAGAGAGAGAGAGAGGAGAGAGAGAGAGAGAGAGGTGGCTAAGAGGACATTTATGTAGTAAAAGTAGAATTGTTTTCTTCACATACCACGATTCATCGCATTTTTTGAGTTATAAGATATTACACCTTCACCCGTTTTCTGTTATTACGCCTTCTCTCGTTTTCTATTTTTTTTTTTTTTGTAAATAGTGATATCCACGTATATTTAAAAAAGATAAATGCGTTCTTAATACTGCTATTACGTGCTGTACAGAGGTCTTTTGGCTGCTTCATACTTTTATATGCATTGAAATATAAAGGATTAAACCTTTTTGCATTGCCCGTTTCCATTATTTCGATTCGTTTTCCCATTTCGTTTTCGTTTTTCCTGCTTTTTTAGATTTTACATTCTTATGATTGTTTAATTAATCTTTCATTCTTCTTTCGTTTTATTCATAAGTATTTTAGGTAAAGCCCTTTCAGAAAGCATCTAGGGCTAATTCCCTTCTGACAGATAAAGATTATAATAATATGAATTTCTTTAAGAAAACCTC
>NC_090747.1:108940380-108942880 GCF_036898095.1 Palaemon carinicauda | reverse complement strand
TTTTCTTTAAAAATTCATTCCATGAGAAAAGGACTATTAAAGTTTGTTTCATTTAATTCTCTTATTCTAGTACCTTAAATTTCATAAAGAAGAAGGCAATATATATGTACATATATATATATATATGTATATATATATATATATATACATATATAAATATATATATATATATATATATATATATATATATATATAAATATATATATAGATATATATATATATATATATATATATATATATATAAATATATATATATTATATATATATATATATTTATATACATATATATATATAAATATATATATTATATATACATATATATATTATATATACATATATATATATTTATATATATAAATATATAAATATATATATATATTTATATATACATACATACATATATATATATATATATATATATATATATATATATATATACATACATATATATATATATATATATATATATATATATATATATGTTTAGATATATACGTATATACACACATATATGTATATATATATATATATATATATATATATATATATATATATATATATATATATATATATATATATATGCATATATATAAGATCATCGATTCGACGTAGAAGCACTATTTATACAAGAAGAAAAACGAGCTTGAATAAGTTAACAAAAACTTCAGGCTGATGGACTGATTAAGATAAGATGATGGTGATGATGATTATTTCATTACACATATATACTGATGAAAGGACAAAAGTGTATGTTTGATAACAGTCAGAGAGAGAGAAAGAGAGAGAGAGAGAGAGAGAGAGAGAGAGAGAGAGAGAGAGAGAGAGAGAGAGAGAGAGAGAGAGAGAGAGAGGGGGGGGGTCTAGTTAAAGATTTTGTTTAGATTATCACTAATTTAAATTATAAGCATACAACAAACTTATTGATACAACAAAAGAAGTCGAGAAGAAATATATGATAAAAGTAAAAAAAAAAGTACTGGAAATAATTCATCAGTATATTTTCTTGTATTTAGCGAGTAATTAATAATTCATTTGGCTATCGGCTACATTGCTTTCTTAGAAATATTTCGAGAACAAAAAACTTGTTAATATTTAAGAATATGGCCAAGGGAAAATTCATATTTGTATAAAAAAATAAGTGGTATTGACAGACTGCATTTTATTTCTTGAAAAATTAGGCTATGTATTTTATTTTTGTTTCAAAAATAATTTTTGGGGTTCATATAAATCCTTGCTTGGGATTACTCATTGTTTTAGGGCTCACATAAATCCTTGGTTGGGATTATTTATTGTTTTAGAGCTTATATAAATCCTTGGTTGGGATTACCCATCGTTTTAGGCCTCATATAAATCCTTGGCTGGGATTACTAATTGTTTTTGGGCTCGTATGAATCCTTTGTTGGGATTACTCATTGTTTTAGGCCTCCTATAAATCCTTGGCTAGGATTACTCATTGTTTTATGGCTTATATAAGACCGTCAAATAAGACCTTTTGAGAGTCAATAAAACAGAGTGATTCTCTTTCTTCGGTGATCCACAAAAGGTTCTGGAAAACCAATTAATTACAAAATCTTACTGAGTTGGCAAGGATAAGGAGGCCGTGTAGTGGAAAAGTACCATTTACCAGAAAATCTGGTATTCATATGTACACACACATATGGGAAGAGGATATCGAAAGACTAAAATTTAAAAAGTGTTGTGAATAGACTGGAATTCCAGAGGCAGATGGATTGACAGTATGATTTACAAGCATAAATTTGTATATGTATCACATGAATTATTCAATTCTCTTCATATTATACATATACAAATTTATGCTTTTAAATTGAGCTGTCAATCTATATGCCACTCACCAAGAGAGATTAGTAGTAGGTTGGCCAGGGCACCAGCCACCCGTTGAGATACTACCGCTAGAGAGTTATGGGGTCTTTTGACTGGCCAGACAGTACTACAGTGGATCCTCCTCTCTGGTTACGGTTCATTTTCCCTTTGCCTACATACACACTGAATAGTCTGGCATATTCTTTACATATTCTCCTCTATCCTCATACACCTGACAACACAGATTACCAAACAATTCTTCATCACCCAAGGGGTTACTGCACTGTAATTGTTCAGTGCCACTTTCCTCTTGGTAAGGGTAGAAGAGACTCTTTAGCTATGGTAAGCAGCTCTTCTAGGAGAAGGACACTCCAAAATCACACCACTGTTCTCTAGTCTTGGGTAGTGCCATAGCCTCTGTACCATGGCCTTTCACTGTCTTGGGTTAGAGTTCTCTTGCTTGAGGGTACACTCGAGCACACTCTCCTATCTTATTTCTCTTCCTCTTGTTTTGTTAAAGTTTTTATAGTTTATATAGGAGATATTTATTGTTGTTACTCTTCTTAGAATATTTTATTTTCCTTTTTTCCTTTCCGCACTGAGCTTTTTTCCCTGTTGGAGCCCCTGGGCTTATAGCATACTGCTTTTCCAACTAGGGTTGTAGCTTAGTAAGTAATAA
>NC_090747.1:108897880-108935380 GCF_036898095.1 Palaemon carinicauda | reverse complement strand
GCGCAAACCCACAGAGGCAAGGACAAAAGCATGCCAAAAATTTAAGTAAAGGTGGTAGAGGGTGGACAAATTTAATCCAGTTTTTGTTGACGCCTCTTGGGTGTCATATTCAAGTGACTGAGGCACCCATGAGAGAGAGAGAGAGAGAGACTTAAATATATCAAAGTTATCATCAAGGGATTCAATATCCTAGAAACACCAATATGGGGCTTCGCATTTCCGAAATTGGGCTTTATTTCATGTCTCCTTTAGCCTTAGGAGACCAATTAGAAATTGACCTGTTTATATGACCTTATTTATATTCACTAGTTTTGTTATTTTTGTTATTTTTTAAATATGAAAGATAAAGACTTGAATTAGTCAGACTTTTTGCAGGAGGTCAATTTAAAGATCACAATTATTCAAGGGAAAGGTTGGATTAGAATTTTCTTCTGCCAGAGGCACCCTGTGTCCCAAACCCTTCTTGTTTTTCCTCTTAGCTTTGGAGGACTGGAAAGTTGATTTATGAGATGAAGGGCTTTGGAAAAAATCTCTCCCCTTGCTTGACCTGAGCCACTCGAGGGGGGAGGGGGGGGGGCAACAGGATATACAGAATGTTGGAGGAACCCGCCTGAATAATGGCTGGTCCCTTCCACTTCGACTTCGGGAGATGAAGTGGTGGGCCAAGTTGAAGACCTCGAAACTTTTATTCCTGTCATATCCTGGAATGGTCTCTGTCAATCCCTATTTGGTATTTTCCAGGAGAATATTTTCGAAGGGGAGGATTTCCAAAGGAAATTCTAACTTCAGACAGTTTATTGAATTCCGGAAATTTCCTAAAGTTGATTTCCTTTTTGGGGCTTTTGCAAAAAACAATCATCGTATGGCACTGATTCTAACTTTTTATGTCACTTGCGCTTACCGTTCTATATACATCTCATTCTCATGAAAAAAAATTGCAATTCTATTTAATCAACATGTATCTTGCCTTTTTATAAGTCTTCATTTGATAATACTTGACTTCTTTCAAAAGAGACGTATGGTAAGAACTATCTTTATATCAGATCACATCAACTTATTGACTTGCCTCTCTGTGATACAAAATAATTATATTTCCTTATTATGCAAACATTGTTTGCATCGTCTGTGTTTAAAAATATGGTATATATTCCAATATATTTGAAAATCTTATTCCCTTATAGTGTACTTTTGAAATAAGAATAATGTCATTCTCTATTATAGTAAGTGTGATATCAATTGGGTCAGCTGGTGGATTAGGAATTTGGCTAAAAACTCCCTGTTATGTAAAACGATAGCCTCAGCAGGTAATTCCTGAAGAGCAGTTAGCACTAAGTTCCGACTTATTTTAATGCCCCTCCTCTAACTGTTATGATTAATAGCTACCTTACCTTTTATATAATAAGACTATGTATATCTATATATCACACACACACACACATATATTTATATATTTATATATATATATGTATGTATATATATATATATATATATATATATATATATATATATATATATATATATATATATATATATATATATATGTATATATATACATATACATATACGAGTATATATATACATATATATATATATATATATATATATATATATATATATAGATAGATAGATAGATATATACATACATATAAATTTTAAATGAAAAGAAGAGCGATGATGAAGTCTGGTCCGGAATGATAAAGAAAAAACTTTGATCCAAATTGAACCGAACTTCACCAATTCAAGACTCATTTCCTCTTGGACGTTTAATGAAAGTAGAAAACTTTTTTTTGGTGTCAAATAGGATCTCCCCAAAACGTCTCTTTTAATTGAACCTGATAAGTGTTAATGGACCCGGTGAGGTCGAGGTCAACTTTGGCCTTAATGAAGAGTCTTTCCTCCAGCAAAGGTTAGAAGAAACTTGGAAGGGAGGAAAGAATTTTGGAAATTCAATTGCTTTGCGAAGAGAAAAGTTTCCCTATCGTTTAAATGCGCCTCATCATCATCATCATATAATGGGGGTCTCACTTCTCATGTGATGGCATTTATCACTCTTTTCCAATGTTCATTAGAAAGAAGACTTCGTTTATTTTGGTTTTATATAATATTTTAAGGTTGTTACCATATAGATGTTCTCATAGTTCACAATGGAAGATTCTGGATTGCAACCGAACGTTCGTTGGTACAAGGCCAAGAAGGAAAATAATGAAATCATTTATGATGGTTTTAACTTAAAAATATCTTTTCTTTTAGATGCCCAGAATTCACAATGGTTTCTTGATTGAATTAAGAGCTTAATAATTGAATGATTTCTGTAAGTTGGCATTGCACTGCGCATGTTTATTGACACGGACAGTCGAAGGATATAAGTACTGTATATCATTTTAATTTTCCAATTCAGAACCATCTAACATGCAGTGAAATGAAGCAAAGGAAAGGTGGATGGTAGGTAGGTCAGTGGGGGTGACAGAAGAGGAAGCAAGTCAGGTCAGAAGAGAGACAGAAGAGGAAGTAAGTCAGGTCAGAAAAGAGACAGAAGAGGAAGCAAGTCAGGTCAGAAGAGAGACAGAAGAGGAAGCAAGTCAGGTCAGAAGAGAGACAGAAGAGGAAGTAAGTCAGGTCAGTAGAGACACAGAAGAGGAAGGAAGTCAGGTCAGTAGGGAGACAGAAGAGGAAGCAAATCAGGTCAGAAGAGGATGTGAGTCAGGTCAGTAGAGACACAGAAGAGGAAGGAAGTCAGGTCAGTAGGGAGACAGAAGAGGAAGCAAGTCAGGTCAGAAGAGAGACAGAAGAGGAACTAAGTCAGGTCAGTAGAGAGACAGAAGAGGAAGGAAGTCAAGTCAGTAGAGAGACAGAGGAGGAAGGAAGTCAGGCCAGTAGGGAGACAGAAGAGGATGCAAGTCAGGTCAGCAGGTAGGCAGGTGAGAGAGGAATGAAGATTGGTAAACAGGCAGGGAAGGCATTTAGGTTGCTAGAGACATAGCCCGGGAAGGAAAAAAGGTTGGTAGACAGGCAAGCAGGGATGGAATGAATGTTGGTAGATAGGTTGGTAGACAGACAGACAGGGGAGGAATGAGGGGTGGTAGACATACAAAAAGTGAAGGAGTGAAGGCTGATAGACAGACAGGCAGGGAAGGAATGAAGGCTAGTAGACAGACGGACAGCCATGGAATGAATGAAGGTTGGCAAAAGGCAGGCAGGAAAGAAATGAAGGTTGGTAGACTGGCAAGCGGGGAAGGATGAATAGTTGGTGGATAGATATCCGGGGAAGGAAGGAAGGATGATTGGCGGACAGGTATCTGGGGAAGGAAGGAAGGAAGATTGGTAGACAGATATCTGGGGAAGGAAGGATGATTGGTAGACAGATATCCGGGTAAGGAAGGATGATTGGTAGACAGATATCCGGGTAAGGAAGGATGATTGGTAGACATATATCCGGGTAAGGAAGGATGATTGGTAGACAGGTAGCCAGGTAAGGAAGGATGGTTCGCAGACAAGTAGCCAGGTAAGGAAGGATGGTTCGTAGCCAGGTAGCCGGGGGAAGGATGGAAGGTTCGTAGCCAAGTAGCCAGGGGAAGGAAGGAAGGTTCGTAGCCAAGTAGCCGGGGGGAAGGAAGGAAGGTTCGTAGCCAAGTAGCCGGGGGGAAGGAAGGAAGGTTCGTAGGCAAGTAGCCGGGGGGAAGGAAGGAAGGTTCATAGGCAGGTAGTCAGGAGAAGGAAGGAAGGTTCGAAGACAGGTAGCCAGGGGAAGGAGGAAGGAAGGAAGGTTCGTAGACAGGTAACCGGGGGAAAGAATTAAGGTTTGTAGACAGGTAGCCGGGGGAAAGAATGAAGGTTCGTAGACAGGTAGCGGGGGAAAGAATGAAGGTTCGTAGACAGGTAGCCGGGGAAGGAGGGAAGGTTTGCAGACAAGTAGTCGGGGGAAGGAAGGAAGGTTCGTAAACAGGTATCCGGGGGAAGTAAGGAAGATTCGTTTAGAGGTAAATGGGGGAAGGAAGAAAGGTTCGTAAACAGGTAGTCAGGGAAGGAATGAAGGTTCGTAGACAGGTAACCAGGGGAAGGAAGGAAGGTTGTAAACAGGTAGCCGAGGAAGAAAGGAAGGCTTGTAGAGAGGTAGCCGGAGAAAGGAAGGAAGGTTGGTAGACAGTTAGCCGGAGAAGGAAGGAAGGTTGGTAGACAGGAGGCAGGGTAGGAAGAACAAAACACACTTTGCGATGAAATACATCTAAGTAACAGTAGTAGTTTTTTAAATTATGTTTACTATCCACAAATATGAACTTATTGATTTAGCATCTCAAACAATTGACCGGTTTAGGTTTTGTGTGTACCAGTTAACAATAGTCTCATCGAAATGAGGTTTCTTATGAGGCGCGCGTGCACACACACACACACACACAAAAGAGAAGAAAAAAAAAAAAACTATCTTTTAGAAAAACAATTAAATTCTGCCCAAATTCTACACAATTATCACCACCTAATGTATCGTGTTAGGACCTACGTCATATTAAAGAGTGAAGGCGAGAATTTTCATCATTATTGAATAGGTCTCCGGGACAGAACTACCTTCACTCAAATATTCGGGTAATAAGCGAGCCCTTAAATACCGACATTGGCTGTAGACAGGTGATTGACATTACTCAAGAGAACAGGCTTTCAACCCACCGTCAATGTCATTTAAAGTTTCATCTTTCAAATTCCTTTTATCACATCCATTATGGAGAACTCCTCTTATTCTACCTTCTATATTTGTATTTGTTTATGAAATGAAGTCATGAAGTGAGGGAGAGTGGAAGAGGAAGCAAAAGTCCTTTCCTCTCACTTTGTCAAAATAGTTCACTAAAATTTCTTTGGTTCTGATGAGTCACATCCATTGTTAAAAGGGTTTAAAGTTAAAGGTTTAAAGGCCACTCATGAATGGCTGAGGCAAGGGACAGTAACATCACTCTATCAAGCATGGCGTATTCCCTAGACACTGACCATATTACATGTGATCAGCGCCCAAGGCCCCTCTCCACCCAAGATAGGACCAAGGAGGGCCAGGCATTGGCTGCTGATGACTCAGCAGATAGCCCTATAGGTTCCCCCAAACCCACCATCCTTAGCACGCAAGGTTGGTGAAGTGGCAATGGCCATAGAAACTAACGAGTTTGAGCGGGACTCGAATACCAGTCTGGCGATCACCATTCAGGGACGTTACCTCGGCCACCACAGACAGACAGACAGAGAGAGAGAGAGAGAGAGAGAGAGAGAGAGAGAGAGAGAGAGAGAGAGAGAGAGAGAGAGAGGAAGGAAGGAAGTGTTCTATTTTGAGACGCCTTCCCTGGAAACGATTTAATCAAAGTCGGTTTTGGTGATTAGACATCAAAGGCTTTTACCGTGTGAAGACTCGTCCCCAAATTCTGAATCAATAATGAGGTACACAGAAACTTATTACCATAAGGGTCATGTGTGCATGCTTGCGCGTGTGTTGTGTGTGCGTGCGTGTGTGTTCGTATTCTTACATCTATAAACTCAATTATTTAATCCTTTATCTGAATTGAACAAAGGAATTAGGACCTACTATGAGATTCAGGGCCTCTGTAACACGGTTTTTTCGCAATAACTTTTTTTCTATGAATTTCATAAATATAACGCTTATTCAGAATGCACATTATATCTACACATAAATTTTGACTATATTCTGCATTACGTAGGTTGAATAAATTTTGTACTTTATTAAGTAAAAGTGACGATTTTTGAAGACGGGCCAACTTACTCAGAGAAAAGGTTTCGAACGCACTCGTTACGTAACTTATGACGGCATTTCTTCTCTCTTTCTCGCTCGATGATTGGTTATACGTAACGAAGGCTATACCTCTGCCAACAATAACACAAAAGTGTAAATAAAAGCAAAGCAGTACACCTTTATGAACTCTGAAACCTCTCCACTGAGAATTGTCATAATGAACAAACGAACAAAATATGTTAATAAATACAAAAACACTTTGATTATTAGTTTAACTCCCAAAATAAGTTTCCTAAACAATTACAGTCTACTTTATAGGTCACAATCAGATTGACAAGGTGTAGGGAATAGTTGGTAATTTTCAAAAACGTAGTAGACAAGCTTGATTTGATAACTGATATATCCAATGTCAAGCAATTTTTATTTATTGTCTATCTACCTACCTATTTACTGAAAAAAAAACCGGTACCGTATTTTGGCTTTAAACCTTCACCAATAATTATCGTCAGAATGATGACTTCATGAGGCTCCACCCACGTTGGCCTCGTTATAATTCAGGATAACACTGAAGGCTATCATGGGCATTGCTGGATTATGAAATTTAAATTCTGGCTAAAAAATCTCATTTCTCGATTAGTTGTAATAAGTGCTAAATGATCCTCAAGGATCCCAGCAGTTGGTCTAAACGTTTAATTCATGTATACTACTATACTGTTGCGGCACTACTGTTATGGTAGTATTACTACGCTAGCGCAGATACCCCACCCACATTTATGTATCGTTCCGCCATTCATAAAGTCTTTGTCATGTTTTTTCACTGTGCAATAAGCTATGGCCTCCTCAGAAATTAAGTTAAACATTAGATAATAGGTTATTTCATAAAGCTGACAAATTATGGCAACTGGGTATGTTATTGCCGATGTTGAAGCTAAAGATAAAGTATTGTATCATTCCTTCATTGCATTATCATCTTTACTACTATTTGTTTGGGTACATGTAGTAATTATTTTAAAGGATAAATGAATTATGTTCACTTTACTTCTATAATTTCCCATTAGATGTACAAATAAAACTCCTAAAACTATTCATGATTTATTTACAAAATGCTGTCATGCCCAAAACATAGCCAACACGGTCGTACGGCCTAAGAAGAAGAAAAAAATGATATCGGATGATCCGTTGGTCTGATGGAGATTTTAGCACAAAAATCTTATTTTAACAAAAATAGTTATATGAAGACTGTTTACATACACTCTCTCTCTTTCTCTGTCTCTTGGTGGCATAGTGAATAGTTAATGGAAATGTTCAAAAGCCTGACTGACATTACAAGTATTATAATCATGTTACGCTAAATATAAATCAGACCATAAACCTTGGATTTAAACTAGAAACTGAATAATTACCTATTCAGGCTATAGTAAATACGGCCACGAGCTTTCTCTTGACTGTACAAAGTTGCAAGTCGTAAGACAAATGCAGTTTTGCAACCACGGGGGCAATTCCAAATCCTGTTAGCCATTCTTGACTATTATGGGTTTCAGAGCCTATGGAAGAAGGTGAATGGGTGTCTGGTGGATGGGCGGGGCAAAATTTTGTCAAAAGGTGTTTACATTGCTTACGTAATGAATGTTTTCAACTCTTGGCTCGTTATCACTGGCCATGGCGTCGGATAGATCATTTTTACTCTATAAAAATTAAAACTATCGGGTTTAGGTTATTGATAATGCTGACAATATTTGTGTGTGGTTGTAAAATATACATATGTCAACTTTCAGCTACATCCGATGCATTGATAAGGAGCAAAGTCCAAAAAACCGTGTCACAGAGGCCCTGAATCTCAGTAGTGCTCCAGGGACGCCATCTAACGACAGACCTTTTTTGGCATAAGATTGAATTTTTAGGGATTTTAATCATGGATTTGAGCTCTATAGTCCGGCGCTGTGGCCTGTGAGACCGTTCGGTGACCACTTGCAAATAAGGGAAAACTTTGAAGTTACAATGAAAATAAAATTAAGACAAATGAAAGTACGAATGAAGAAATGAAGAGGAAAAAAAAATGTAATGCAGGATATGAATCATGTACAGCTTGGGTCTAAAGCAAGGTTTAAACTTTTAAGGTAATTACCTTAGTTTGAGGTAATTTGCATAGTTTCAAAGTAATCTTTTAAAGCTAATGATATTTTTAAGGTAATGTAGGTTATACTAGTTTCAAATTTGAGGATATTTGCATAGTTTTAAGGTAAGCTAAGTTAAAAAGCAGGAGAATGTTCGAGTTTAAACCCTGGTCCAAAGGAGGGTTGCAATGACCCTCGTAATGTCTACAGCACGCTATGTGAGGCGTACTGATGGCACTACCGCCCCAACAGTTTTTTTTTTTTCAGACTAGGAATAGATATATTTGGAGCAAAGAAAATACAGTAATGATACATAAGCACAGGCATGAACGGACTGGCCAAATTTCATATTCTTGGGAATATTATATCAAATTATTACGATCTATCTTACATTTCTCGTATAAACCATTGGGATTATAGCATCCTGCTTTTCAAACTAGTGTTGTAGCTTAGCTAATAATAATAATAATAATAATAATAATAATAATAATAATAATAATAATAATAAAGATACAATTGATCACAGTATCGTACTTATTACGGAAAAGTATCCGAATTAATGCAATGGCTTTACTGTACAATTACGCTAAACAATGTCACCGTCAACAGACTTTCGTGATACACTGATTATATATCAAACGTCGCACGAAAATGTCTTCATAAACGAATCAACACTTTCTTAATTTATTCACATGCGATCTGTCTAATGACCCTGGGTAAAAGATATATAAATAGATTCTCTTTAGAGAGAAATCCTTACCTTAATTCAAGTCTCAAACAATGAAAGGTTTTTTAAAAGTACGTTATTCAAAATTTGCCGTAAAAAAAGGTAAAAATTCTGAAACAAATGTTGCCAGGAATTTACCTTTCTAAAAACGATATTGACGTTAAGGATTGATTGAAAGATGATTACGGTAACTAATCCTTAAAATATAATAACAAAGAAGGGTAAAAATTACGGTCGCCTGTATTTTACTGAAATACGGTTGAGAACAGTATATTTTCAAAGGGACCATTTCCGATTAAAATTACAGTTTTTAACAGTGTAGAAAACTACTTTAACAGAGTAAAAAAAAAAAAAAAAAAAAAAAAAAAAAAAAACTAGGAATGTTTCTCCAAAACCAGTAATAATTTGTCTTAACAAGCAATCAAGCAAATTACATTTCTCCCATTGAAAACGCTAAAATACCACAAAATATAATTAATGGCAAAATCAGTAAAGTAACTAATGCCTAAGTAATCTTCTAATTTCAGATCATAATTCAGATATTAACATATTCCGGCATGATTTAACCCAATTAATTAATTCGCAGAAAACCTAACAAAGCTTAAAGCTACAGACCCTTTTCAGCTGAATTCACTGATGATCACAAATACTAATATGAGATACAAAACGTACCATCAAAATTAATTATCAAATACTATTTCCAAGTATGGAGCTTTGTACTCTAATTGGCCTCGCAAACACTTTTTACATCCCATTGATTAACAATGGAAATATCTAAATGAACAACAATTATATTTTACAAATTATGGATAACACGTAAACCCGTGTTATTAGTATCATCAGTTCTAATATACAAATCTCTATCCAAACCTGTTACTCTGCTGATGAACTGTTTGCTTCATATATACATTTGTTTTTCTGTTGCCAAAAATCATCCCGATTTCAAAGATTTCATGCAATAATTTCGAACGTAATATAAAGGTCAAAACTGTGAGCTTTGACTGGCCAGATAGTAGTAAATTGAATTTCTCCCTGTTTGCGGCTGAGTTTTCTTTTGCCTACATACACACCGAATAGTCTGGCATATTCTTTACACATTCTCCTGTTTCCTTACACACCTGAAAACCTTATGCATTTACTGACTCAACTTGTTTTAAGCGATATTCAACTCGACTGAAAGAAAACTGTGAGGAGAGAGAGAGAGAGAGAGAGAGAGAGAGAGAGA
Organism: Palaemon carinicauda; assembly: GCF_036898095.1. Classification (NCBI taxonomy): domain Eukaryota; kingdom Metazoa; phylum Arthropoda; class Malacostraca; order Decapoda; family Palaemonidae; genus Palaemon; species Palaemon carinicauda. Next base: position 108,925,592 of record NC_090747.1, on the reverse strand, counting down.
GAGAGAGAGAGAGAGAGAGAATAAAATGTGATACACTTGCTATGAGAAAACATAGTTAATTCTTCGTCGTCAAGTTACTAAAATGAAAGAAAGAGCTGCAAAAGAAAATAGATTTCATTCTCTGGAGTCCAACAAAAAGTAAAACTTCCTTCGAACTAAACTTCCTCCTGGGAAGACTCAGCGGACGAATTTTCTAACGAGATTTTGTTTTCATTAACTCGTGTGAATATAGTGTTCTTGAAAGCAGAGTTCTATCCCTTTGGACCACAGGTTTCGGACCAGAGAATTCGTAAAACTTAACCAAAAAAAAAAAAAATAAATAAAAATAATAATAATAATAAAGAGAAGAACTGAGGAAGATATGGAATTTGTACGTCACATCTCTTCACTCGAAAAAAAAGTAAACATCAATAACAATGACATTTTATATCGAATTCTATATATATATATATATATATATATATAATCCTGTTGAAATTTATCATTTAAAATATGATAAATTTCCTGGAACACTTTACATACATACATACATACATACATACACACACACACACACACACACACATATATATATATATATATATATATATACATATATACATATATATATATATATATATATATGTATGTATATAGAATAAAACTTGAATATTCTAGGAAGTTAGGAAACTATATCTTGCTTTCCATTTCCCCCATTCCGTAAAACATTACGAACGAAGATTCAAATTTTGATCTCATATTTAACGATCTAGTCCCAGCGCACAATAAGACTATATCCTTCTTTTCCTAATCCAATGACAGCGAGGTCCACCTCATTCCATTATTGTCAAAAGTTTTAATGAAATCTCGCCAACTTTATTTCCATAAAGAAAGGTTGTATCTCCTGGGCTTCAGATTCTCCATTACCCTTCAATTAATTATAAATAATATGATGATCTCGAAAATAAAGTTATGATTCATTAATCAAGAGGCTTAAAGAGAAGGTTCCTGCCATATGGGCTACGGTAGGCTCTCCTGAATTTGGGGGCTATGACTGATAGTCTGAGAGCCCCCGTCCGGAAACAAAGTCCGGGCAATCTGTGTGTGTGTGTGTGTGTGTGTGTGTGTGTGTGTGTGTGTGTGTGTGTGTGTGTGTGTGTGTGTGTGTGTAACCTAACTAAAAGTTCCTGTGCAGAATATGGAAGCCCTTCTATGATCGGTACCCTTACTGAAAACAATTATTTCATCATCATTTCCTCCTACGCCTATTGACGCAAACGGCCTCGGTTAGATTTCGCCAGTCATCTCTATCATGAGCTTTTAATTCAATACTTCTCCATTTATCATCATCCACTTCACGCTTCTTAGTCCTCAGCCATGTAGGCCTGGGTCTTCCAACTCTTTTAGTGCCTTGTGGAACCCAGCTGAACGTTTGGTGAACAAATTTCTCTTCTTCATCTTTATCTTTTTTAAGATAACATTGACTACTTTGTTTTTTCCTATTATGATTCTTTTGCTGGCGTTGCTTATACGCAAATTAATTCGTTGTCTATTTTTGTTTCACTTGCCGGACACAATGCATTATCTTGTGTTGTTTTTGTTTGAAGAAAAAGCATTGTTTTCCATTGTCTTTTTCAATATGATTCTTTGGCTCGCGTTGCTTTCGCAAAAGATAATTCATCGTCTATTCTTGCTCATGTTGAACATAATTCATTGATTTGTGTTGCATAAAAGCTTTACACATTGCAATATTCTGTATTATTATTAAACTGTAGATTAAATAACTAAAAACCTCAAGACTATCTAAGGTCTCAATCTAAAAAGAATTTTTTTTTCCCGTCGATCCAGCTATTATAAGTCTGAGAGATTGTATTGCGTAATGTCATTCGTTCGTTTAATGACATATAGGTTCTATTTTATTTCTTCATTTCATATTGATTATGTTTGATATGGCATTGGAGTTATAAATGACAAATGCCAACTTAGCAAAAATTGATTTGATGTTATATCTTGAGCTTTATTCCTTACTTTCTTAACTTTCTAGTTATCTAACTAGTCTAACAAGTACATCTGCTGACATCTATCAGAAGTCTAGAGTATAGTTTTCTTTTATAACTTGGAGCCAAGTCCAAAGAACAATAAACATATAAAAGTTTGTGAGAATAAGATGGACTGTTGTAGCACTAAGAGACACAAACTTCTACTAAACGCGAACAATTATATTTATTCTAAAACATAATTATTTCTGGAAGCATTATTAACAATATGCTCTCTCTCTCTCTCTCTCTCTCTCTCTCTCTCTCTCTCTCTCTCTCTCTCTCTCTCTCTCTCTCTCTCTCTCTCTCTCTCACAACAAGAACATTTATAAAGACCTAATAGTTTGATTTATTAAAAACAACCTAGAGACAAATGTTAATATATTACATTTTGAAAAGGCATACGTTTTTACAGTCATTGGAGAATATATTACATTCAATGAGAGAGAGAGAGAGAGAGAGAGAGAGAGAGAGAGACTTTCCAAATCCATCGGTATAAGTTATTCCTATTAATCACCTTAGATGAAACATTAATTTCACATAGGTAGTTATTATCTGTAGTACATAATAACAGCCTATGTAAAATTAATCTTTCGGATCTAAGCTACCATTGACATGTATGTACAATTATTGCATATAAATATGCGTATGTGTTTTGTTGCTACCTTATTTTTGCGTTGATATATATATATATATATATATATATATATATATATATATATATATATACATATATGTATACATATATACATATATATACATATATATACATATATATACATATTTATGTATATATATACACACATATATATATATATATATATATATATATATATATATATATATACACACAAATATATATATATATATATATATATATATATATATATATATATATATACATATATATACATATATATGTATATATACATATATATATATATATATATATATATATATATATATATACATATATATATATATATATGTACACATGCGCACAAGGAAGCCAATAAGTAATTACATTAGTAACAGGCAAATCCTACACTTCACCTCCCTCCCCCCTAAATTATTATCCAACTACCAAGGTTTCCTCATAAAACGACTTACTACTACTACTACTACTACTACTACTACTACTACTACTACTACTACTACTACTATTATTATTATCATTATTATTATTATTATTATTATTAAACCCAATCAGCATCTAAAACAAACATCTCTTACCAACAGTACTTTCCCTCCCTATATTTCACCCACATAATATATTAAAATGATATACGAAAATTAAAACGCACAAAGATTCGACTGCGAAATCTAAATCATTTAATGGAATTCCATTCAAATCGGAGAAAATTATCCGTTTTCGCAGATAAAATGACCTTCTGTTGCAAATCGTACTTTTCCTAAAAATGGCAAATGCAAATCCAATCAGATTCCTATAATAGTAGAGCGAGAGCAATCAGCTTCATGTGGTTCAACACGGAACCGTGAATTTTCGCAATTTAGAAAGAATACCCAAAAAGGTCTTTGAAATAAGATGCGATAAAAAACGAGGACTATTATCTTTCCGACAAGATAAAAAGATTGTGTTTGCCCTCTCTTCATTTAGGATATCTTTGTCCAAGCTTTTTATCTTATCTTATTGCTTTATTTCAATCTAAGATTCAAAATGTGTACGTGAATTTGTTACCATTAAAATCTATATTAGAAAAAGGGTCTTATGAAATAAAAATAATAATACTCAATAATGCGATCTTACAAATATGTAGTAATTCAAAATGTCGTTCAAATCATGACCATTAATTCAAAAATTACATTGAAATGTCCTTCTCTTGAGTGTTCGTATTCATGGAATCTCCTTAATTGTACGTAGGCTTATAAATTTATAGATGGACTGGGTCCAGCACAATGGCCACTACGCTCAACGGGCATTATCCCTTTTAATATTTTCTTATGGGGTTATACCAAGGATAAAGTGCTACTATAATATAGATTTGATAATATAGATTTGATAATAAACGAGCAATATGCTGTGTGTAATGCTGACTGCATTGGAATGCATACGATAAAATGACTGAAGGTCCTGTAGAGAGAAGTTTCCCTGCAGTATAGGTGGCCGGTGCGGTAACGTCCCTGAATGGTGAATGCCAGACTGGGGTTCGAGTCCCTCTCACACTCGTTAGATTCTTTGATCGCTGCAACCTCACCATCCTTGAGAACTAAGGATGGCGGGTTTGGGGAGCCTCTAGGTCTTCCTGCTGAGTCATCAGCAGCCATTGCCTAGCCCTCTTTGGTCCTAGCTTGAGTGGAGAGGGGACTTGGGCGCTGATCATATGTATATATGGTCAGTCTCTAGGGTATTGTTCAGTTTGACTGTCCCTTGCCTTTGCAATTCATGAGCGACTTTTATACATTTAAAAGCAAAGTAAAGTAAGTAAAGCACACCATTACCTATACTCAATTTTTTTAATGAGGCACATTTACACTGACTCGCAGGGGTGCCCTTTAAGCTCGGATAAGTTTCCTAATCGCTGATTGGTTGGACAAGATAATTCTCACCAATCAGAGAGTAGGAAACTTTTCCGAGCTAAAATGGCACCACTGCGAGTCACTGCAAATGTGCCTCATTAAAAAAATTGAGTAAAGTGTTGAGACCTTGAAGGTAAGGAAAACAGTAGATCTGGCAACAGTGACTATAGAGATGTTGCAGAATAATTGGCGTGCAGATGAATCCCACTCATATGCACTCAAGTCAAAAAAAGTTAGTACATGTTGAAATCTATTAGTAAAGGGGAAAAAATGCAAACCTATCCCACTTATATGTACTCAAGGCAAAAAAACTTATTACTTGTTGAAATTTATTAGTAAAGTAAAATAAACTTTTGCAAACCAATTTACACGTTTTGCCAAAGAAAGTTCAAAAACTTTAGATATATGAGTTATGGATATTGGGTGGTATTCAGTTGGACTTGAGCTGCCACTAACAGAATTACAATAAGTGTTTTTATAGTTTACATATGAAATCTGTTTTAATGTTGTTAATGTTTTTAAAATATTTTATTTCAATTGTTTATTACGTCTTATTTTGTTTATTTATTTCCTTATTTCGTTTCCTCACTGGGCTATTTTCCATGTTGGAGCCCTTGGGCTTATATTAGCTTGCTTTTCCAGCTATGGTTGTAGCTTAGCTAATAATAATAATAATAATAATAAAAATGGGGGTAACATTACCAATTCTCCAAGTGCTAAAAGCTCCTCTTCTTGCTAACTTGCGCAAAATAAATAAATACATACAAACACATATATATATATATATATATATATATATATATATATATATATATATATATATATACATATATATATATATATATATATATATATATATATATACACACACACACACACTAACGAAATAAGAGGAAACATTTAAATATTCGTTATCATTTCAAGAAAAAAGACGGAAGAGGGGGAGGGTACCTTTGTATCAAGATGAATAAATATAATCTCAACTACCTTCCACGGAGAGAGAGAGAGAGAGAGAGAGAGAGAGAGAGAGAGAGAGAGAGAGAGAGAGAGAGAGAGAGAGAGAGAGAGAGGGCATTTAATATTTTCCGCCAGCGATTGTCCCAAGAAATAGGGAGTCAAAAGTGGATTTCATGAAACCCTTCATGTGGATGAAGGGGTTAATCTGCCGTGAAAAAAGACCGGTTGAACACACTCACGTTTTCACAGTTCAAAGTTCAATGGGGGACTTACACGATGAACATTTCTCGCACTATAGAATTGCTTTCATTAATAACAATAAGAGATGAGAAAATCTTTTTGATAACATTAGTAAAGCAAATAAAATTAAAGTCATAATGGGAAAAGTTAGTTTCTGTTTATAAAAGGAGTATTACATTGTGCAATAGCTGCTGCTGCTGCTGAGAGAGAGAGAGAGAGAGAGAGAGAGAGAGAGAGAGAGAGAGAGAGAGAGAGAGAGAGAATCAAGTACTCAGGTTACAAGTTATTTTATAGCTTTTATACATTTTGAATTTGAGGATAGCTATTTACAGTATACATAGTCTGCTTCCTCTTGAAAATATCCTTGAAACAACTAAAAAAGCCACTTGTCGAGAAATAAGCCTATGAAATACAGTTAACTACAACAATTAATAAAAAAAAAAATACATGAATAAGGCAAATAACTAGCATAAAGACCATCCCGGACGAACGTAAGCAAACAAACTGGACTGGAAATGGTTCAGTATCTGTACCAGGAAACTAGTTATTCAAAAGGAAGGTTGACAATACTTGTGTGAGAAGCATCACGGAAGAATATTAAAGACACAATCTCATGTGAAGGTTGACCACATTTGATTGGTCTATTTATGATAACTGACAAAAGAAATACAAGTATTGTTGAGAAGACGAAAAAGTGTTTTTTTTACTTGAATAACTAGACTCAGCGATGTGCGAAGAATCCAAGAATTCCTGATAAGACTGGAAATACTCACTCCCTGTAAGAGAAATCTGATTTTGCTAACAAGTTAAACAAGGCTTGGTTAGGAATAAGAAAAACAATCCTTTTGCAAGGAATTCCATCATTACTGAGAGGTTAGATAAGAAATCCAATTATTCATGATAGGATTAACAAGACTCGGTCTTATGTGAAAAGGTTTACAAGAATTATTCTATGTGCAATGAATACAAGGATTCCTGACAATGTTGACTATACTCATTTTGTGCAAGGAATCCAATGATTCCTAACAATGCTGGATAGACTCATTCTAGAGCAAGGAATCCAATGATTCCTTACAATGCTGGATAGACTCATTCTTGAGCAATTAATTCAATTATTCCTTACAGGACTAACAAGATTCAGCCCTAAGTTACAAGGTTTATAAGACTGATTCTCTGTACAAGGAATCCAATGATTTCTAACAATGTTGGCTGGATTCATTCTTGTTCAAGGAGTCCAATGATTCCTAACAGTGCTGGATAGACTCATTCTAGTTCAAGGAATTCAATGATTCCTAACAATGCTGGATAATCATTCTTGTGCCAAGAATCCAATGATTCCTAAAAATGCTGGATAGACTCATTCTTGAGCAATTAATTCAATTATTCCTTACAGGACTACCAAGATTCAGCCCCCTGTGACAAGGTTTACAAGACTCATTCTCTGTGCAAGGAATCCAATGATTCCTAACAATGCTGGCTAGACTTGTTCTTGTTCAAGGAATCCAGTGATTCCTAACAATGCTGGATAGACCCATTCTTGTTCAAGGAATCCAATGATTACACTAACAATGCTGACTAGACACATTCTTGTTAAAGGAATCCAATGATTCCTAACAATGCTGGCTAGACACATTCTTGTTAAAGGAATCCAATGATTCCTAACAATGCTGGCTAGACACATTCTTGTTAAAGGAATCAAATGATTCCTAACAATGCTGGCTAGACACATTCTTGTTAAAGGAATCCAATCATTCCTAACAATGCTGGCTAGACTCGTTCTTGTTCAAGGAATCCAGTGATTCCTAACAATGCTGGCTAGACTCTTTCTTGTTCAAGGAATCCAATGATTCCTAACAATGCTGGCTAGACTCGTTCTTGTTCAAGGAATCCAGTGATTCCTAACAATGCTGGATAGACCCATTCTTGTTCAAGGAATCCAATGATTACACTAACAATGCTGGCTAGACACATTCTTGTTAAAGGAATCCAATGATTCCTAACAATGCTGGCTAGACACATTCTTGTTCAAGGAATCCAATAATTACACTAACAATGCTGGCTAGACACATTCTTGTTAAAGGAATCCAATGATTCCTAACAATGCTGGCTAGACACATTCTTGTTAAAGGAATCCAATGATTCCTAACAATGCTGGCTAGACTCGTTCTTGTTCAAGGAATCCAGTGATTCCTAACAATGCTGGATAGACCCATTCTTGTTCAAGGAATCCAATGATTACACTAACAATGCTGGCTAGACACATTCTTGTTAAAGGAATCCAATCATTCCTAACAATGCTGGCTAGACTCGTTCTTGTTCAAGGAATCCAATGATTCCTAACAATGCTGGCTAGACACATTCTTGTTAAAGGAATCCAATGATTCCTAACAATGCTGGCTAGACACATTCTTGTTAAAGGAATCCAATGATTCCTAACAATGCTGGCTAGACACATTCTTGTTAAAGGAATCCAATGATTCCTAACAATGCTGGCTAGACACATTCTTGTTAAAGGAATCAAATGATTCCTAACAATGCTGGCTAGACACATTCTTGTTAAAGGAATCCAATCATTCCTAACAATGCTGGCTAGACTCGTTCTTGTTCAAGGAATCCAGTGATTCCTAACAATGCTGGCTAGACTCTTTCTTGTTCAAGGAATCCAATGATTCCTAACAATGCTGGCTAGACTCGTTCTTGTTCAAGGAATCCAGTGATTCCTAACAATGCTGGATAGACCCATTCTTGTTCAAGGAATCCAATGATTACACTAACAATGCTGGCTAGACACATTCTTGTTGAAGGAATCCAATGATTCCTAACAATGCTGGCTAGACACATTCTTGTTAAAGGAATCCAATCATTCCTAACAATGCTGGCTAGACTCGTTCTTGTTCAAGGAATCCAGTGATTCCTAACAATGCTGGATAGACCCATTCTTGTTCAAGGAATCCAATGATTACACTAACAATGCTGGCTAGACACATTCTTGTTAAAGGAATCCAATCATTCCTAACAATGCTGGCTAGACTCGTTCTTGTTCAAGGAATCCAGTGATTCCTAACAATGCTGGATAGACCCATTCTTGTTCAAGGAATCCAATGATTACACTAACAATGCTGGCTAGACACATTCTTGTTAAAGGAATCCAATGATTCCTAACAATGCTGGCTAGACTCGTTCTTGTTCAAGGAATCCAGTGATTCCTAACAATGCTGGATAGACCCATTCTTGTTCAAGGAATCCAATGATTACACTAACAATGCTGGCTAGACACATTCTTGTTAAAGGAATCCAATCATTCTTAACAATGCTGGCTAGACTCGTTCTTGTTCAAGGAATCCAATGATTCCTAACAATGCTGGCTAGACACATTCTTGTTAAAGGAATCCAATGATTCCTGACAATGCTGGCTAGACACATTCTTGTTAAAGGAATCCAATGATTCCTAACAATGCTGGCTAGACACATTCTTGTTAAAGGAATCCAATCATTCCTAACAATGCTGGCTAGACTCGTTCTTGTTCAAGGAATCCAATGATTCCTAACAATGCTGGCTAGACTCGTTCTTGTTTAAGGAATCCAATGACTCCTAACAATGCTGGCTAGACACATTCTTGTTCAAGGAATCCAATGATTCCTAACAATGCTGGCTAGACACATTCTTGTTAAAGGAATCCAATGATTCCTAACAATGCTGGCTAGACTTGTTCTTGTTCAAGGAATCCAGTGATTCCTAACAATGCTGGATAGACCCATTCTTGTTCAAGGAATCCAGTGATTCCTAACAATGCTGGATAGACCCATTCTTGTTCAAGGAATCCAATGATTACACTAACAATGCTGGCTAGATACATTCTTGTTAAAGGAATCCAATGATTCCTAACAATGCTGGCTAGACACATTCTTGTTAAAGGAATCCAATCATTCCTAACAATGCTGGCTAGACTCGTTTTTGTTCAAGGGATCCAATGATTCCTAACAATGCTGGCTAGACTCGTTCTTGTTCAAGGAATCCAATGATTCCTAACAATGCTGGCTAGACACATTCTTGTTCAAGGAATCCAATGATTCCTAACAATGCTGGCTAGACACATTCTTGTTCAAGGAATCCAATGATTCCTAACAATGCTGGCTAGACTCTTTCTTGTTCAAGGAATCCAATGATTCCTAACAATGCTGGCTAGACTCATTCCTGTTCAAGGAATCCAATGATTCCTGACAATGCTGGCTAGACTCATTCCTGTTCAAGGAATCCAATCATTCCTAACAATGCTGGATAGACCCATTCTTGTTCAAGGAATCCGAAGATTCCTAACAATGCTGGCTAGACTCTTGTTCGAGGAATACAATGATTCCTAACAATGCTGAATAGACCCATTCTTATTAAAGGAATCCAACCATTCCTAACCAACAACTCAAATGTCTTAGCATGAGTCTAAGCCTTTATGACAATAATCAGCCTCTGTTCAGATGCTAATAATAATTTCCATCTGAGCAGCGGCAATTAGGATCAACCACTTTCCCCTTGTCGGAAAGCGAAAGCCTTTCCCTCATGGGAGGGGAAACTTTTACACGACTGGAATATTAAAGGAGCGCCGCTAGGTCATCTGAGGAGGACTTCTCCTCAGGAGAAAATTTCTTAGGAAGAGTTTCAAGGCTTCTCTTCTTAGCTGGGAGAAGAATGTTGGTGTGAACGAGTAACACAGGTATAAGGGTGATGAAGAAAGGAAGAATGCACAATTCTCAATGAAAAAAGATTTAAAAGTTGAAATAAAAAAGATAAAATGCTGATATAAAAAGATGGCAAAAGATGAAGAAAATACTAAAGGCATACGAAGAACGTATTAATCCAATTACGAGCGTTGTTCAATTAAAAGTGAATGTTTAATCGGTCAAAGAAAAAACGAGAATCAAATAGAGAAAAAACGAATGATAAAGAAGCAGCCAAAATAAAGGTTGGTTTTCTAAGCGAGGGTGAGAATGAACGTAAAAGAACAGGTTAGTGAAAATGAAAAAAAAATCATTAAGGAGGTAATATATATATATATATATATATATATATATATATATATATATATATATATATATATATATATATATATACAAAAACACACACATGTATATATATACATACAGACATATATATATATATATATATATATATATATATATATATATATATATATATATATATATAAATAAATATATATATATATATATATATATATATATATATATATATATATATATATATATATATATACTGTATATATATATATATATATATATATATATATATATATATATATATATATATATATATATTTGGGCTCAAGCCATGTCGTCCTGATGGAAGTTCCTATAGGGTAGCTTCCTAGGGTATATTACAACTACGGCGATATTCCCAGAGAATTTACCTTAAGGTACCAGAATTCTAACTCCTGGAGCGAGTATCCCTCGTGAAAGGGATATCGCGACATATCAGAGGACGTATTCTTGACACGCCACATGGCAATCTGCATCCTGGACAAAGATTTCGTCTCGTAGGAGGCGATTGGCAAGGAACGAATTCGGGAAAGAAAAAAGGGAGCCGCTCCCAAGGCTTCCCTATCCTCCGATTCGTATGCGTGCCTGGCGCCAATCCTGGCGCCATCTGTATTCCTTTTTGCGTAGCTTAGCAACTCGGTGTTTTTTCCTGTGTTTCTCGCAAATCTTGGATTTATTCTACTTTTCATGGCTTCTCCGTCTTCGTCGGCCTCTGATAAGTTGAGTATAATGTCTTTTATGTATAAATGTAGGCTCTTGGTAAATTTTTGAGTGATTAATAGGATTAATCTTTGATACAAGAGCCGTAGCCTACCGGAGGCGTCCTGGACGCTGTCGCTCGCTAGGTATAAGTTTAGTTAGTCAGAGCGACATTCCGGGTTGTTTTGCTTTAATAAATTTTAGCTATTTAGCATTACATAGGATTTCCTTTCGTGCTTAGTATTATTTTGGCGAAGTATTCGCCATTCTGGCCTACGCTAGGCCATGTAGCCTAGTCGTTTGGTCCTAGTACTTCATGCATGATTTTGGTTTTTCGAAGTGTAATAAAAATTTTATTGAAGCTTTAGGCTATGTTTTATACATTTAAGACTGTGTGGAATATTTCCAAGATAGTATACGAGTGAGTTTCGGTGATTTAGGTAATCGATTCTCTTGGTGCCTAGGCTAAGTTGCTTATGGAGCCTTAGTATACTTTATCATACTCCCCGGTTGCTTTCTTTTCTTCGGAGAAGGTATGCAATCCCTTTCCCTCTGTTTAAGCCTTGGGCTTATCCCTAAGTGGTTTTTTCCGAATTTATTTTCGATAAAACTATACTGGGGTGTTACTGTACCTTCCTGTTCCTGTAGTATGGTTCAAAGAGGGACAGAACAACAGAGTTTTTTAGTCTGAATCTGTGTTTGTCTGGCTTGGGGCAGAGTCTCCCTCGCTGGCCTGACACAGACAAAGGGGGCTTAGCCTCCTTAGGTCACTACCGAAGGTTTCTGTGGATATGATTCCTTCTTTTGTGATCTACCAGACTAGTCCTTGTTGCTGTTCTCGGGGGAGGATAAGTTTCTTTCCCTGGGAGTAGCAACACCTTCCTTGCTTTGGTGCTCTGGGAGCTGGCAAGTATTGCTGGCCTTCCCCCTTAGATCTCCCTTAGGCAAAGATAAGTTTCTTGGCTGCGGGTGATCTGTCACTAAAGCAAGGTTGGTAGGACCCTCTTGTCCCTTCCCCCTCTTTCTCCGTAATGGCCTAGCCATTACAGTACTGTACGTCGTTCTACATCTGGACCTAGTATAGGTTAGGATGTGGAATTGACTAAGCCCCTTGCCGGCCGGCAGAGCTGCCGGCCGGCAAGGGTCTTATATTTTTGAGTGCTGCCCGGACCTCTTTTGGTCCCTCATCCATGCCTGCCTGTAAAGCCAGACGGCATTGGTCAGGAAGCCTGAATTAGATTCTCCCCTTCCTTATATGCACTCTTTCGGATTGCCGGGCTTGGAGGTTGTGTACACTCTTATCCCGGCATCCATTCTATTTTTCTTCTAGTGCTGTACCCGACCCGGCTGCCGGCCTATGAGGCCGGCAGCCGGGCAGGCGTAGTCCTCTGGTTCTTTTGCTGCCGGCTGGCATCGGTCTTGTACCTTTGCCGGCCGGCTTATGTCAGCCCTTGTCTGCCGGTCACCAAGAGTGTGGCCGGCAGCTGGGTACTACCTTGTGTAGTTGCCGGCCGGCAGCCATTGCCGGCCGACATTGGCTGTTGCCGGCCGGCAGTTGCTGCCGGCCGGCACATGCATTTGAACCACAGTGCTGCCGCCTTATAGCTGTTAAGTAGTATACTTTAAAGCTAGTTATGGTGTGTGCCGGCCGGCACGTATCCCCCTATACTGTACTAGTATTCTTCAGTATAACATATACAGTAAGAAGAAAACTATGGTAAGGGTTTTGGTACAGCACTGTGTGTTCTAACACTATTGTGTTTTCTTGCACATCCCTTTGCTGTTGCCCTACAGATAGGAAAGTGAGTTCTTTCCTGTCTATTATCCAGGATTTTAAAATCATTGCTTAGGTGTGAGCTCCACCTGTTTCCTTTGGAAACCTTGCATTGGTTACTCTAGAAGAGATTAACCATTTGATTTTATTATCTGGAAGGCTGCAACAATGGGTTGTGAGGGAAACACAAGTGTGTGTCTTTCCTTTATGAATTGTTATGCTATACTATGCATATCCAGTGATACATAGTTCACTTGATACTCATGGAAATTTCTTCTCTTTACAGGAGGACCCTCCGAAGTGCGGAAATGTTTTCTGCAACGTCCGCAGCAAGTACCTCTGCGGACATGAGTTTTGTAGGAGACACGCAGCATGCGCTGTCTCCAAGGATGATCTCCAGTATTGGGACCCTCAGGTATGTACTGTGTGCACTAACCTGATTACTGAGGCTTTTGATTCCCCTAGGACGGCGGAATCAAGGGATATAGCAAGGGAGAAGCTTCGTACCTGGGTAAGGGGCTTCCAAAAGAACACCTCTGGCCCTTATCTTCCAAGTGAGAAGATGAGGGCGTATCTTTTTCCCAAGGCATCAGCGGATGCAGTGATTCCCCAGCCTCAAGAGGAGATCCTCCAAGATCAGGTCCAGGTGGACGTTGAAGTCGCGGTCGCGATGCAAGACATCCAGTTAGATGACAGGATGTCTGACGTGGACGAGCGTTTGGAACAAGACCTCCTGGCAGAAGGTCAGGATGAAGTTCAAGCCACGGACGTCGTAGAGGATGAGGTCGACGAGGTGTCGGCTACTCCGGTTCAGATTCCGGAGCCTATTCCCTCAACATCGGCCGGTCTCCCAGTAGAACTGGGACAGGCCCTCTCTTCGATTGTTGGAATGATCCAACAAATGCAGAAAGAGAATCAGGAGAAGGCGGCTGCTATGGAACTGCGGATGCAGTCCCTGGCAGAATCACATGGGCCCCGGAAAAGGCTCAATGTGAAAAACCTTCCCTTATGCTCAGATGCTAACCCATGGAGGTATGCTGAGCACATGCCGATGACGACTGGAAAGATCGTCATCTCGGATAAGCTGGGTTCAGTTCCCCTAGAGGAGGTGGAATTCTGGCCCAGCAAGGCATCATATCTGGACTGCTATGTCCGGCTGAGAAAAGAACCAGCTTCAAGGGAGGAGACAGAGCCGAAGGAGGTCATAATCATGGACCACGCTAAGGCTCAAGCCCTACTTTCATCCTCGATGAAGGAGAGGGGCTTCTCTAACTCGAAGGTAGCTGCATTGAGCAAGAAGCTCCCTTCCTTTGTGTCCTCTCCTGCTAGAGCCTTCCCCTTTTTACAGAAAGGGTTTGCGGCTGTCCTAAAGGCAGTCGAGGCCGGCAAGCCTTGCCCCTCCCTGGAGGAGTGTAAACCCTTGTCGCTGGCCCTGCCTATGGACCACAAAGACTGGAAGGATGTCCATCTGACGTTCTCAGTGGGAAAGTTGGAGGCTGATATTGCCGGACGGCAATTCGGCGAGGACCTCCCCAAGCTGTCCGACTCTCTTTTACGAAGAGAGTTCGAGACAAAAGAAAGACTGGCTGCCTCAATGTCTCATCAGACTACTCTTGAGACGATGGCAAGTGACCCCAAGGTCCATGAAATGTTCATGGTGGTGGCTAAGACTCACCTAGCCACAGTGACGAAGGACCTTTATAGCTTCGTCAAGGCAAGGAGAGCTTGTAGGGAGTTCGTGTTCACCGGGGCTACGGTGAGGCACGAGCCAAGGAAGTTAATCTCCTCAAACATTTGGGGAAAAGACCTTTTCCCTACCGATGTGGTCAAAGAAGTTGTTGATAAGGCCGCCGTGAAGAATAGGAACCTTCTCCAGAAGTGGGGCCTGGCTATCAAAAGAAAGTCTTCCCCGGATGAGGGTCCTCAACCAAAGAGAAAGAATATGAGGACTAGGCTACCGTCTCGGCCAGCCAAGCCCTCTAGACAGCAACAGCAACTGCAATTGCCATTGCCTCCAGTGCCCCAGATGGTGGCACAAACCCCGACCACTTTTCAGTGGGTACCCCAGGCTGTGCCAGGTCAGTCCACGGCATTCACCCCAACGTTCGAAGGACAGTCTTCTTCCTTTCGAGCAAAGCCTAGAGGAGCAGCCAGAGGCTCGTCTAGGCGCCCCTCAAGGGGAAGGGGATTCAGAGGTGGTCGTGGTCAGGGAGGCAAGACCTCAGGACGGCAGTCCAAGTGAAACGATACCGGTAGGAGGGAGACTGATGAAATTTTGGGATCGTTGGACCTTCGATCCCTGGGCCCAAAGCCTACTCAAGAATGGACTGGGCTGGAGCTGGTACAGCACTCCACCCCCGTGCCTTCGGTTTTTCCAACACTCCACCCCCGTTCTGGAGGAGTACGTTCAAGAACTGTTGGAGAAAAAGGTGATCCGAAAGGTGAAGTCCATCAAATTCCAAGGGAGGCTGTTTTGTGTTCCCAAGAAAGACTCGGAAAAGCTCAGAGTCATTCTGGACTTGTTGCCACTCAACAAGTTCATAGTGAATTGCAAATTCAAAATGCTAACACTGCAACACATAAGGACCTTACTGCCCAAGAGGGCATACTCAGTCTCTATAGACTTGTCAGACGCCTATTGGCACATCCCAATCAGCCGTCGACTCTCCCCCTACCTGGGGTTCAGGCTACAACGGAGACTATACGCCTTCAGAGCCATGCCATTCGGGCTAAACATAGCCCCAAGGATTTTCACGAAGCTTGCGAGCGCAGCTCTCAAACAATTACGCCTACAGGGAATTCAGGTAGTAGCCTACCTGGACGACTGGCTGGTGTGGGCAGCATCCGAGACCGAATGCTTGCAAGCTTCCAGTCAGGTGATCCAGTTCCTAGAGTACCTAGGCTTCAAGATCAACAGAAAAAAGTCTCGACTTTCTCCATCCCAAAAGTTCCAGTGGCTGGGAATCCACTGGGACCTTTTGTCACACTGTTTCTCCATCCCGACGAAGAAAAGGAAGGAGATAGCGGGCTCTGTCAAGAGACTTCTAGATTCCGAAAGGATATCAAGACACGAACAGGAGAGGGTACCAGGCTCTCTCCAGTTTGCTTCGGTGACAGACCCAGTGCTAAGAGCACAGCTAAAGGATGCAACCGGAGTTTGGAGAAGGTATGCATCAAACGCGCGAAGAGATCTGAGAAGACCAGTGCCGCCTCAGCTACGTACTCTTCTCAGGCCTTGGTCCCAAGCCAGACATCTAAAGAAGTCGGTTCTTCTTCAGCCACCTCCCCCGTCGATGACGATTCACTCAGACGACTCAAAGGAGGGATGGGGAGGTCACTCTCATCGGAAAAAAGTCCAGGGGACTTGGTCCAAGCTATTCAGGACCTTTCACATAAACTTTCTAAAAGCTATGGCAGTGCTCCTTACCTTAAAGAAAGTCTCCCCGCGTCACTCGATCCACATAAGATTGGTGATGGACAGCGAGGTGGTTGTGAGATGCTTGAATCGACAAGGGTCGAGGTCACCACCTCTCAACCAGGTGATGTTGGCCATTTTCCGATTGGCGGAAAAGAAGAAGTGGTACCTGTCGGCAGTTCACCTTCAAGGAGTCCGCAACGTGACAGCGGACGCTCTATCCAGGTTCACACCGATAGAGTCGGAATGGTCCTTATACGCAGGATCATTCTCCTTCATTCTGAATCAAGTCCCAGAACTGCAGATAGACCTCTTTGCGACGAAAGACAACATGAAGTTGCCCCTGTACGTGTCCCCGTACGAGGACCCCTTAGCGGAAGCAGTGGACGCGATGTCCCTCGACTGGAACAGATGGTCCAGGATTTATCTGTTCCCCCCTCACAACCTTCTGTTGAGGGTCCTCAACAAACTGAGATCCTTCAAGGGGGTAGCGGCAATAGTGGCCCACAAGTGGCCGAACAGCATGTGGTTCCCCTTGGCGTTGGAACTACAGCTGAAGTTTGTGCCGCTACCACATCCAGTTCTGACCCAGCGAGTCCAGAAGTCGACTGTCTGCGCTTCATTACAGAAAACCCGGACCCTGCAGCTCATGATTTTCTCGCCCTTGCGGTGAGAAAGCGTTTCGGGATTTCGAAAGCCAGCATAGACTTCCTAGAGGAATATAAGTGCAAATCGACTAGAAGGCAATATGAGTCATCTTGGAGAAAATGGGTGGCCTTTGTAAAGGCAAAGAATCCGCAGGAGATCTCAACAGACTTCTGCTTATCTTTCTTCATCCACCTCCATGGCCAAGGGTTGGCAGCTAACACGATTTCAGTGTGTAAATCTGCTTTGATGAGACCCATTTTATTTGCCTTCCAGATCGACCTAGGTAACGAGATCTTTAATAAAGTTCCGAAAGCCTGCGCTAGGCTCAGACCTTCAGCACCTCCAAAGCCCATCTCATGGTCTTTAGACAAAGTTCTTCATTTCGCCTCCCTGTTGAGCAATGAAGAATGTGCGTTAAAGGATTTGACGCAAAAAGTTATTTTCCTATTTGCACTCACGTCCGGGGCCAGGGTTAGTGAGATCGTAGCCGTCTCGAGAGAGGCAGGTCGTGTTCAGTTCCTGGATGGGGGGGAGCTGAACCTGTTTCCGGATCCTACGTTTCTCGCCAAGAATGAGTTACCCACCAACAGGTGGGGTCCCTGGAGAATCTGCCCTCTGAAAGAAGATGCATCTCTATGTCCAGTAGAATGCCTAAAGGTCTATCTTCGTAAAACTTCAGACTTCAAGGGTGGTCAACTATTCAGGGGAGAAACATCAGGCTCAAATTTATCTCTGAATCAACTCAGAGCGAAAATCACATATTTTATTCGCAGAGCGGATCCTGACAGTACACCCGCAGGTCACGATCCGAGGAAAGTTGCCTCATCCCTAAATTTCTTTAATTGTATGGATTTTGAACATCTCCGTTCATACACGGGCTGGAAGTCTTCCAGAGTGTTCTTTCGCCACTATGCGAAGCAAGTAGAGGAACTAAAGAGATCTGTGGTAGCAGTGGGTCGTGTAGTTAACCCTACTGTTTAACTCTGCGAGGAACAGTGGTCTTAATTGGGACGATTAAGTCCAGGGTGAGTGTGTAGGTACATACTGTACTACAAACTAAATGAGGGCACCGAGTGCCCACATAGACTGTTCCTTTTCCAAAGGTGAACCTAGCTTAAGTACAGACATGTGTGCCGAGCGTTTTTAACGCTAATGTGATTGATTTGTAATACAGACTTTTATGACTTGATACCTCGGTATCTTAAAAAAGTGGCATTTATTGTTTTTTCTTTCAGATAAACAAGTTCTGTTTACTATCATACTTATGCTTAAAGTTTTGGGTTATCCTCTTTTTATATATATATATATAATTGTTGTTAACCTGTCTATTTATTGTCTGTCAATAAACTTGTTCTTGAGAACCTTGCGTCTCTTTCACCTGTGTCAATTTATTGGTATAATTGAGCATTTATTCTATGTACCTTATCTGGGATAATTCTAATAGAATTGTTCTGTTATGCAAGCTATGTTGCATTGGTTTATGTAGTCCCCTAATGGGAGGACTCCGTCCCATAAAGGGACGAGGGCGGTTTTATTAGTTTCTTCCTATGCAGATATAAACCTTTGTCCAATACAAGTATTGTGCGGATTACTGGTCAATATATATTGACGCAGTGGTTCTTTACAAACTATGCTTTACTTAATATAGGGCGAGACCACTATATTAGCTTGCCTGGTATTCATACATAGGTATATGTACTCTTCGAGACTTTTCCAGGGTCTAGTAGGACTCTTCCCTGTAGGGGCCAGGAATCTAACATAGTTTATAGTTAGTTGAAAAGATGTATAACGGTAACATCTTAGGTCTCTAGGTCTAGTCGACCGGGGAAAAATTACCTCCGGGGAGTACGGCACGTTCTGAGAATCCACAGATACAGTAATGCTCTGGTACACTTCCATCAGGACGACATGGCTTGAGCCCAAAAAACGGATTTTGAGCGAAGCGAAAAATCTATTTTTGGGTGAGATGGCCATGTCGTCCTGATGGACCCGCCCTTGCCTTTCTAAGAAAGGGCTGTAGGACCCCTCCCTACATACAGTATCTGTAGCACCTCGTGTACGCTACAAGGAATACAGATGGCGCCAGGATTGGCGCCAGGCACGCATACGAATCGGAGGATAGGGAAGCCTTGGGAGCGGCTCCCCTTTTTCTTTCCCGAATTCGTTTCTTGCCAATCGCCTCCTACGAGACGAAATCTCTGTCCAGGATGCAGATTGCCATGTGGCGTGTCAAGAATACGTCCTCTGATATGTCGCGAAATCCCTTTCACGAGGGATACTCGCTCCAGGAGTTAGAATTCTGGTACCTTAAGGTAAATTCTCTGGGAATATCGCCGTAGTTGTAATATACCCTAGGAAGCTACCCTATAGGAATTTCCATCAGGACGACATGGCCATCTCACCCAAAAATAGATTTTTCGCTTCGCTCAAAATCCGTTATATATTTTTAAACTTATTGATTCAAAATTACATGAACACAATAACAATTCCCTCCCCCAAAAATGAACAAACTTTCACGGAATACTGCAAGCAGCATAATATATTCAAGCATTCAGTGGGGATTTATCTCAAACCCTAAACCACAAAGTGCATCCACTTGCAGTGCACATTGCTAACTCAACTTAGGCATCAAATGCATCCGGGATGAGCGCCTCTGTTGCAGAGTTTAATATCTCATTAGGCCAGAGACGAGCACCAATCAACCAAGTACCTCAGAGAGCACAGTTCCATTAGACACAGACGGAGGGACTGATTTGCATTGGATGATTCTGTGATGTATCTCAAAGGCAAAGTTATCTCAAGGTTTTCCTTCGTCCTTTTCCTTTTCTTAAATTGGCGAGTTTGGTTTGTATTGGTTTTAGTTTTGATAATTCATCTCTGAATTGGTTTTATTTTTGTTTTCAATGTTTTTTTTTTCTAATACTGGACTTAAAAAATTGGCTGTTCTTATTCTATTTAAAGGTTTTCATTCACGCTACAACTAGTGTAAGAATACTTAACATTTAAAAGAAAAAAAATCAAATACCAATAAAAAATGGCGAGAAAAAAAAATATTCTAAACGAAGGTTCAAATGAACAGAAAAGAGAAGGGTCAAAGAAAAGGAAAAATTAATAATGAAGAGATATGTAATAAGATATGATGATTCTGATAATTGTCGTTTAATACCCGTTGACTATTTCTATTGAAAAGAAAAATATAGAGCCATGAATTTACTTAGTCATTTGGTAAGACTTTCTTACTTAAATTTATTGAGAATTTTTACATTCAGGTTCTTTATGTTCATGGTATCTAGAAAACCAAGATCCGAGATAATCTCATGTTTAAAGATTTAAGGTTTAAAGGCCAATCATGAATGGCAGAGGCGGTTTAAAGGCCACTCATGAATGGCAGAGGCAAAGGACAGTGACATTGCCCTAGAGACTGACTATATATGAATATGATCAGCGCACAAGCCCTCTCGATCCAAGCTGGGGCCAGGGAGAGTCATGCAATGGGTGCTGATGACTCGCCAGACAGACATATAGGCTCACCTAAAGCCCCCAGCCTTAGCTCATAAGTATGGTGAGGCTGCAGTGACCAAAGGAACTAACGAGTTTGAGCGGGACTAGAACCCCAGTCTAGAGATTACCAGGCAAGGACGTTACCAACAGGCCACCACAACCATGATTGAATGAGTGGGGAAACGAGAAGAAAACTGCTGGGAAGTAGGCGTCCAAAATTCTGATTTTAACCTGAATAGATCCTTGTCTTTTCCAAAATACTTTCTGTTAATTGTATTTTCCCAATTAGTTTTACGATCTTTTATTATAATTGCTCTGGATATTGAAAATATAATACTTCAATCAAAAAATGTAGTTTTGTAAATTCAAAACAAAGCAAATTATTAAGGTATGAATGACTGTCGATTCTAAATCATAAAAAATGCAAATGAGAATTTATCCATTGCCTTACTATTCTGGAAGTCTAACGTAAAACTTTCATTATCACAATATCTTCATCGAAAGAAATATATGATTAAAATATGACTCTTTACATCAGACGTCAACCTTTTGTATGCTTGTGTGTATGTGTGTGTTTGGTATATAAAAGTATGGAGCTATGAGGTTCACCCTATGGCTGTATGGTCAGAAGATGAGAGTCTAAGAAAAGAAGGACAAAAAGGCCAAGGTCTTTTTAATAAAAGCTGCGGAGACCTTTATGTATGTCAACCGATGTCAGAAGTTATTCGCTTGAAAGACGATCCATTGCAAAACTCGGAAGAATTTTCCTTATCTCTTACGACAAAAGACAGCCATGTTCTTTCAAAAGGGTCTTGTCTTCTGAAAAGGTATTATTATGAAAGCATATTTAAATAAATTGGCAGACAGACAGACATAGAGATACAATGCCTTATTCTTAATATGGCTGTCAGCAAAAGCCTTGCACTTGGGTAGAAGTTTTTTTCAGACCGACAGACAGAAAGGGTATTTTGTTCCCCATCATTGGCGAAGGAAAATACATGGAAATCAATTTGTTGCTGCCCTCAAAATATCACTACATAATTTTCCCAAATAGACCCTAAAATTGAACAGACTGGTCTGTATCAAATTAAATCTATTTTATAAAGAACGATGCTGGTTCTATTTGAAAATCAAAATATCGTAAGTATGATTTATAGATTTACTCTACTTTTCAAAGACTAAAATCTGAGTAGAAAAATGGACTTCAGAATATATTGCAAAACATCTATTCTTCACTGATCCTTGAATGATCAGATCCTTAGGATAACAGGAATGAGGAAGCTGTAGTTTCTCATTACTCTGCTTACTGTCAAACACATCGGCATAAAGGGTAGCCTTTCCCTTTGGACAGTGAGTGACAGAGACATCTGGTTCAAGAGGAATAGGAACTTTTAACTCTACATCAAAGAGTGCAGATTTAAGGGTAGCCTAACATTTATGCTCCTCGATTACATCAGAAATGGTTTCTTTTATGGTAAATAATGAATTCCTTTTCAGTTGAAGCATAACAGGTCTTAGCGGAGTATAGTTATTCCAAGTAAAATCTTATCAGTTACCCTTACAAATATGGTAGCCCTCTGGCTTCTCCAAATAAGCACAGCTAAAATCTTCATTGAACTGTGGTTTACCTTTTACTATGTATTTTAACACACGAGAATTATGTTGACCAGATTCTCATTCAAGAGAACAACAGGCTCAACACTTTTATAAAATTTTGATCAACTCAAATTCAAAATGTCACTCAAAATGCCATGCCAGTCTGTCTGAGATTTTATATCTTCAAGGCGTATGACACATTAGGGACAGGCTGCCTAGTCTTAATTACTAACAAAACCTAAGAACGGTCAGGCGTCCCAACTGAAGGACCATTCTTGCTTGTTATTTCACCAGTGCAATGAGTACATAACAGATCCAAACAGTTACCAGACTTTTGAGTAGCCTCACTTATGATTTGCTCATAGCCTGATTCAGAGGCAAAATGCAAAGCTCTTAACCTTGGCGATCAGTACGAGAAACAGGATTTCATCACTCCATATGATGAGCATTGAAATAACCAACCAGCACAAAAGAGGCCTATTATCTTCTTGTACATTAACCATATTGATAATAAGCCAATCCAAAATAGAATCATCCAATTCTGGATTCCGATAGATGGAACACATATAAAAGTCGTTCTGTTTGCAAAAACTTTAATGACCTGAATCTTATTGCATCCACATTCCTAGCAGGACTTGAGAGATGCAGGGTACTCAATTCTCAATTTCCCTAGGAATGGCATCCTGTAACAAAATATTAGTTTCTTATAACCTGGAATAAGCAGCTCAGATGAGTGCCGTATCTGAGGCAACTGTAAGGTCTTTATTATTGTCATGTAGTCCACAAATATTGTAATACATACAGTAGACGACACAAGGGAAATTTAGGGCATACTGGTCCTGGATTTTGATCAATATCTTCAGACAGAATTTGAATTAAAAACAATAAAAATTATCTCATCATACTTGAAAATAAACTTAACATTAAAGATAACAATAACAATATGTACACAACTATATACATAATGACCTATATAACCCATTAACCAAGGACAAAATGTTAAATAAAATCGGTCAACATAGCTGAGCCCACACATCATGGAAAGTTCTACTTCAACTGAAGAAATGGCAGTAACAACGGTTTAGAAAATGAATAAAAGAGGGGAAGATAAAGGAACAGATAAGGAAGAGACAACCTTTTGGTAAACCACCAAACATCCATGACCCTTCTATTAACCCTGCACAACGCACCGTTTAAACAAATAACAAGAGAACGAGGAAAAAAAATCGATTAAGTGCGTGTTATTGAGTGTGAGTGCGAGCGTTCATATATATATATATATATATATATATATATATATATATATATATATATATATATATATATATATATATATATATATATATTTGTATATATAGATATAGATAGATAGATAGATAGATAGATATCCGTCTTACCTGTCGACTTCTAAAATCATCATTAGAAAAATTAAAATATTTTTATACAATTAAGACAGGAAAACAGTTGTAGATTACTGTTAAAAATCAGAGTTGTACTCAAGAGAGCAAGAAAAACGTACACCGATATAAAATCTGTAAATATATCCAAGTCGATAACAGAACCAAAAATCCTTAAGAGAGATATGACATTTTCATGAACGGTTTGGCCAATAGAAATCAACATTGAAATGCTAGTGGTAAGAATAGGGTCCTGTTACCGTCTGAATAAGAAACTTTGTTGTTCAACTGCAAGGACAGCTCCAAAAATCACCAACACAGAGAGAGAGAGAGAGAGAGAGAGAGAGAGAGAGAGAGAGAGAGAGAGAGAGAGAGAGAGAGAGAGAGAGAGAGAGAGAGAGCTTTAAGTGGTATACAATTGAAGGGTCCATAAACGTTAGGTTTAATCAATTTTGACACCAAAAACGTAACATAATTTCATCTCAGGTTCAGACATCTGCAATAACAGAGAGAGAGAGAGAGAGAGAGAGAGAGAGAGAGAGAGAGAGAGAGAGAGAGAGAGAGAGAGAGAGAGAGCTTTAAGTGGTATAGAATTGAAGGGTCCATAAACGTTAGGTTTAATCAATTTTGACACCAAAGACGTAACATAATTTCATCTCAGGTTCAGACATCTGCAATAACAGAGAGAGAGAGAGAGAGAGAGAGAGAGAGAGAGAGAGAGAGAGAGAGAGAGAGAGCTTTAAGTGGTATAGAATTGAAGGGTCCACAACGTTAGGTTTAATCAATTTTGACACCAAAGACGTAACATAATTTCATCTCAGGTTCAGACATCTGCAATAATAGAGAGAGAGAGAGAGAGAGAGAGAGAGAGAGAGAGAGAGAGAGAGAGAGAGAGAGAGAGAGAGAGAGAGAGAGCTTTAAGTGGTATAGAATTGAAGGGTCCATAAACGTTAGGTTTAATCAATTTTGACACCAAAGACGTAACATAATTTCATCTCAGGTTCAGACATCTGCAATAACAGAGAGAGAGAGAGAGAGAGAGAGAGAGAGAGAGAGAGAGAGAGAGAGAGAGAGAGAGAGAGAGAGAGCTTTAAGTGGTATAGAATTGAAGGGTCCATAAACGTTAGGTTTAATCAATTTTGACACCAAAGACGTAACATAATTTCATCTCAGGTTCAGACATCTGCAATAACAGAGAGAGAGAGAGAGAGAGAGAGAGAGAGAGAGAGAGAGAGAGAGAGAGAGAGAGAGAGAGAGAGAGAGAGCTTTAAGTGGTATAGAATTGAAGGGTCCATAAACGTTAGGTTTAATCAATTTTGACACCAAAGACGTAACATAATTTCATCTCAGGTTCAGACATCTGCAATAACACAGAGAGAGAGAGAGAGAGAGAGAGAGAGAGAGAGAGAGAGAGAGAGAGAGAGAGAGAGAGAGAGAGAGAGAGAGTTAACAACAGGAAGTTAAGGCTGCTGAATATTACCACTTTTAATAATCCCTTTACCAAGCATGTTATTTGACGTCTGTCTGACAAAAGACATCCTATATTATAAAGAAAAGGTCGAAAACACGTTTGTTAAGTTCGGGACTCTTACCCTTCAGAAATTTCGGTTCTTTATAGCACTGTTATGGCCCTAAGGCTACAATTGAAACATTTCAGCTTAAGATAAGAAATCGGTCGCAGAGAAGGAATAAAAGAAGGATTATATATATATATATATATATATATATATATATATATATACATATATATATATATATATATATATATATATATATATATATATATATATATATATACATATACATATATATACATATATATGTCATATATAATTTCCTTTCTGAGGAGAGATATCTTAGCGTGGTGAAAGGGTTTGTGTATCGACATGATCAGCAAACCTATACTAGTTACGGCCACACATAATAGGTTGGTTTGCTGTGAGCGATCTGACAAATCACCCACCATTACGATCAGCAGTGGCCAGCGCGATGATGGAAACTGGCCTAATCCAGGACATGATAAGGACATGTCTGGGTCCTTTGTCTTGTTGTTATGTATATATATATATATATATATATATATATATATATATATATATATATATATATATATATATGTATATATATATATATATATATATATATATAAATATATAATACACACACACATTTTCAGAATCGTACCCAGATTTGTGAGATATTTATAGCTATAAAAAGCAAAAATAGGAGTACATTTGAATGAAAAAACAAACAACAACAACAACAACAACAATAATAATAATAATAATAATAATAATAATAATAATAATAATAATAACAAACAAAAAACCATACTTTAATAATTACATTTCAAGAGAGAGGAAAGAAAAAATATTCTAGCTCAATAAAGAATATGGTGAAAAAGAAAGGCTCTGCTTTTTCAACAATTAGAAAATTTGAAAAAAAAAAAAAAAAACGATAATAGGTCATCACTTAAAAAGAAAAAAAAATCAACATAATTCCACCAAAAGAGAAGAGAGCCATTTCAATGCGAATGGGTCAATTTTTCACGATACAAAAATAAATTTCCAAGAAAAAATTCCAAGAAAAAGAAGAAAAAGGGACTTGAGAAGTGTCAGGAGAATTCTGTGGGAAAGGTCATCCAATAATGATTGTGTGTCAGAAGACAACAAAAGAAGAGTTTGTTCGTCAGAAGCAACAAAAGAAGGGTTTATTGGCAAAGCAATATCCCGTCGTTTTTTATCTCCTTTGTTATCTGAACATTATAGATTTCTCTTCTTTCTTTGATGCTGTTTGAAGTTACTGGTGTAGGGTTTTGGGAGTTTTTTCGATTAACGTTGAAGAGGATTATACGTTAATGATGGGTATATGTATGCGTTTTAATTATTTATTTACGCTGAATATAGCTTTTTACAATGTATATACATACATATATATATATATATATATATAAATATATATATATTATATATTATATACTGTTATTATTTAATATATATATACACACACACATATATATACATATATATATACATATGTAATATATTATATATATAATATATATATATATAATATATATATATAAAAATATATATACATATATATGTATATATATATACATATATATAGTATATAATTATATATATATAGTATATATATATATATAAACGTACAGTGTATAATATTCATATGTATCTGCAGCTATTCATCATATGATGTAAGAAAAAAGCCTTTTTTTTTTTTTGCTATATCATACCCTAAATAGTAATATGAATAAAAATAACTGCCAACGAGGGCTAAAATATAATAGAACAAGATTACACATTTACATAAACATCAAACTGACATGATACATCTAATACACAGACCAATATCTGTTATTTAGAAATGTGAATTAGGAAAATAATCCGTCGGTATCCAGGAAGATACTCTGGCCGATAATCTGCAGAAAATTTCCTTTTGAATTCGGGTTATTGTATTAACTGGAACCACACTGAACCTCCCCTTGCGTATCTCAGAGCCTAAATCTAATATAACCTCGAAATATATTCGCTCTGATGTCCTGGAAAAGCATATCTCATGTCATTACTTTCATTTCGTTTTGTAACATTATTCCACACCACAATTCACCTTGGATTCGGACGGAGGTGAGCATTATTAAAACGTGGGGATGATATACTGTATTTATAAAGGATTACTGTGAATTTATCGCTTAGAGGATTCCTGTTATTTCAATGAAATATGAATAGCGAAACATAACTTTAATTCATTAAGTATACATTGTGAGGAGTAATAATCGAGACTAAATCTGATGAACTAGTGTACGCGACCCTTCACCTACCTATTTACCAAGGTATGACCACTCCCTCTCCCCCTTCTTTAT
>NC_090747.1:108876124-108897380 GCF_036898095.1 Palaemon carinicauda | reverse complement strand
CATACACCAGTATAGGATAGATATCATGGGAAAGAACATTAAACCAAATATGATTCCTATTCATTTTCTGGTCATTGATCACAGTAAAACATTCACTCGTAAAGCCAGGATTCGATCCCTTAATCGTGGTAAGGGGGGAGTAACTGGGTAAATGGGTATATTCCGTTTGGGCGTGGCCGTTTAGGCACGGCTGTTATGGGCGCCAGCTCATTTGGCACCAGCCAATTTGGCACTAGCCAATTTAGCGCCAGCCAATTAGGTAGAGGTGCTGGTAAACTGTTGTTGGTCTGATTGCTCAGAACTCTGAAAAACAAATTATATCATCTTATTATAACAGAAGGACCTCGACGAGGTAAACCTTACCCTCTTCCGTTGAGAATATCTATAATACATTCATAAAATTCTCACAATGATACATTCTTATATATTTTATACTACTAATAAACTAACTAGAATAAAAGAGAAACTATATTTCGTTAATTTCAGCACGGAGAAGAATATTCAACATTCTATCCCTTACTGGACATGAATGAATAATCTTCGCTTAAAGAAACTAGACATTTGGTGAAATAATGAAGTCCATTCTTTTAACAATGAATAAGTCTATGAGAAATTATATCATTCGTTGATATCCTATTAAAAGTTCAAACTTGCAGCAAATGTTTTTATGTTGAACAGGCTGACGTAAGTTTTTAAAGTTTATATATGAAATATCTTTTTTAATGTTAATGTTTTTAAAACAGTTTATGTTAATTGTTAATTACTTCTTATAACAATTATTTATTTCCATATTCCCTTTCCTCTCTGGGCTATTTTTCCCTGTTGGACCCCGTAGGCTTATAGCATCTTGCTTTTCCAAGTAGGGTTGTAGCTTAGCTAATAATAATAATAATAATATTAATAATAATAATAATAATAATAATAATTATTATTATTATTATTATTATTATTATTATTATTATTATTATTATTATTATTATCATTATCATTAATACTAATAGTATTAATGATAATAATAATAATAATTGTGATTTATATTCTCAGCTTTACAATAGTAAAAAACATGAAGATTAAAGACCATATGTAGACCCATATCCACAATGAAAATCAATCATAGCAAAGGAAACTTAATACATTAGAAGATAACCAATATTCCATCTCTCTATTTTGTCTTCCCCATAAAGGAATCGTCTTCGCACCGTTGGTCTCCGGGATTCCTATTTGGGAATAGTCCTTGGAATTTTCCCTTGATGATTTCCTCATCATCGGAAGTCTCTTCTCAATGTCATCCTGGAATCAGGATATCCTCTTGGTACGATTCTGTTTCCTAGGAACTCGACGTCTTTGTCGACTTTATTTTCGACTTTAGTGAAAGGATCGATTTCCTTTTACTTCAGAAATGCGGAAAAATTTTGCTAATTAAATTCCATTATCATTATTTTTATTTTGTGTTCAATTTTGGTTGAACCTTGATGTTTAGAGGTTATATTTGAGGAATATTGTTCTCTTCGATGGTATTTTGTATCATGGTTTACCTTGAAATATTTTATGATATATGATATAGGTTTTAATATGTATTAGTTATCCTTACATAATTAACCCGCGTTTTTTGTATTACAGTAAAAGGACTCTCTCTCTCTCTCTCTCTCTCTCTCTCTCTCTCTCTCTCTCTCTCTCTCTCTCTCTCTTTCTGTATCACTAGAATCCCGTTATTATGCGGTAATCACATTATACTTTAGTGATTGCTAATCATGCTATGTGATCATTTGCATAACTATGTTAGTACGAAACTTGATAAACAGAACGCAATATTAGTTGTTTGGACTGTTTATCATAAATTAATTACCTCAGTGATTCACAATTAATGACTTTTCACACTGAACAATAATTGTCAATTGACCGACAACTCATGACTTCAGTAAAATGCTCCATTTTTAACTCATGAGTTTCGATGAAACTGTGTTTTTTTTTTTTTTGTTATTATTATTATTATTATTATCAGATTAAAATGAAAGATTATATGTGGGCCAAAGGATGAATTTCTAGAAATTGATGTTTTTCATTGAATAAACATTAAAACGAAAGTCATTCACAGATATACATTCTTGCTTAATTGCGGAATAAGTCTGACTCGCTTGTGAATCCTCATACGAACACTCTTCGAAAGTACACACACACAAACATGTATATACAGTGTATATTTATATAGCACATTTATAATCAAGCTTATATATATATATATATATATATATGTATGTATGTATATACATATATATATATATATATTATTTGAAAATATGTAAATATGTATAGGTATGTATATATATATATATATGCATATATATGTATATAGACATATATATATTTATATATATATATACATATATTTGTGTGTATGTATATATGTATGTATATATGCATATATATGTATATATATATATATATATATATGTGTGTGTGTGTGTATATATATATATATAAATATATATGTATATATATAATATATATATACATTTAAATATATATGTATACATATAAATATATGTATATGTGTATATAAATATGTGTGTATATATGTATATATATGTATATATATAAATGTGTATATATATAACGTATATACATACATATATATATATATATATATATATATATATGATATACATACATACATGAAAAGCTTATTAGCCGAATGTATATTCAGTACTTCAATATTAGTAGTAAACTCGCATCTCCTAGATGTTATGTACACAGTCAAATATATTGCTGTGTCGTGCTTGTAGATATTCTATTTATCGGACAAGATTGTGTTTATATTTAAAGGTGAAGGACCTCGCTGCACGAATGCTGAATTGCAAACTGTTCAGACCTTGTCAACAATTTGCTACAAAAGTCCACAACTAATTGCTCTTTACGAGAGCAATCCATCTCTCTCTCTCTCTCTCCTCTCTCTCTCTCTCTCTCTCTCTCTCTCCCTAAATAACCTTTTTTGTATCCATATATGTAGATATATTTCATATTTCCTTAAATACACTCATATTGCACTCAAGTTTATTCCGATAATAAGAAAGACATATAGAGTTCAATTCATCTTGTGATAGAGATGTCCTTTTTACCTGGAATTCTTCATACCCACCAACGAAGTGACGTTGACAAAGTTGCGTCATTGATATTTAGATTTTTTTGATTTATTATGTAAATTGAATATCCCATAATTGTATTTCACGAAGGAAAGTTTAAGTACAATGTTAGAAAAAACTGTCATTTAATGGGAAATTCTCCATAAAAATGTACTGCTATTATTATTATTAATATTACTAGCCAAGCCACAACCCTAGTTTGGAAAAGCAAGATGCTATAAGCCCAAGGGCTCCAACAGGGAAAAATAGCCTAGTGAGGAAAGGAAATAAGGAAATAAATAAATGATGAGAATAAATTAACAATATATCATTCTAAAAACAGTAACAGCGTCAAAACAGATATGTCCTATATAAACTATGTTCTCAACCGTATTTCATTAAAATACAGGCGACCGTCATTTTACCTCACTTTATTATCTTTTACGGGTTGGTGACCGTAATATCACTCCTTTACGTCAATATCTTTGTTTTTAGAACGTAAAAATACTAGAATAAATGTTGCCAGACATTTACCATTTTTAATGCAAATTTCTAACAGTGTAGAGGAGCCCATTAGATTGTTCAAACGACAACCACACAGAACTTCTCTCTCCCATCTCATTTCCATACAACTGTGCCACACCATTAGGGAGTCCAGGAGAAGAGCTGCATGCCAGGGACATAAACGTATCCTCTTACTCACGACAAAAGCCTATTCTCTCTCCTTCCTTCCATACAGCAGGAAATGTACCTGTCACAAGACGTCCCTTGCAATGGTCGCTCTACCTCCTCCACCTACTTACAAGGAAACCAGGGACGGGTTCCTCTCCCTCTCAGCCCCTGGGGGTGTGTAAGGGGTGTACTGGCTACGGAATAGCAAGTAGTGTAAAAAAGTAGGAAAAATATGAAATATAGTGTAGGATACCAGAGGCCTGGATTACTTTTCTCAGAAAAGGTGGGAACTGTTAGGTAGTTCTGTTTTTTATTAATGAGCAAGAATCCAACTGAATACCTAATTTTCCGCGAGGTTTGAGAAGAGAGAGAGAGAGAGAGAGAGAGAGAGAGAGAGGAGAGAGAGAGAGAATTCTACCCCATTCTAAGCTAGTTATAAGATACGAGAAATATTTCGACTATGTCAAGGTTTCTTGAAAGTCAAAAAAATCATCATCGATCTACATGTTAATCTTCAAAATATTTGTTGCGGCTTTACTAGATACAATGAATTTGTATGCGAGAGAGACTTTAAAAATCACCCTAATAATTCAATAAAATTAGATACAAGACTAATAGGGTTTTGTTCATTGAACAAGAAATCTATATTTGATGAAAAAGATGAAATATCTTTTATTGACATCCTATATAAAGTCCGTTCCTGGAATCTGATATAGCTACTTTTCCTAAAACCTGTTAATGTTGTTTCAGTGTTAGCATAGATTAATCTATGTTGTTAGTTCGCATCGTCTATGTTTTAGCATTATTTAGGCTTGAAATCATCTCCTATGCGGTGCCGTCGTGTGGCCGTTATAACATTTATTGAAGGGCTTACACTCCCCTTCCGAACATCTGAATTTGTAAACTACATTGGTCTTAAACTCCTTGGGTACCCTGGAGGCATGACTGTTCCACATTACAAGGGCAGTTGTAAACCTTGCCTTGCTGTATATTTTCAACAATACTTTTTCAAATGGGGCCTTTTGGTTTTATTCCCCATCTAATTATTCTTTTAAAGACATCTACTCCTTGTCTGTAGGCTGTTCCTTAGTCTATATTGTGATATAGAACTATATCTTTATTATCCCCATCTGATTTCTAGGTGTGTGAAGAATTTATTCATTATCTTTCTTCATTTCCTTTATGGTATTGATTGGAAATATATATATACATATATATGTATATATATATATATATATATATATCATCAGCCGTCACTAGTCCACTGCAGAACAAAGGCCTCATGTCTTTCAACTGGTATCTGTTTATGATCTCTATGCAAATGTTCTTAGTTTGTCAGTCCATCGTTTTCTCTTCCTTCTCCTTCTTCTTTTGTAATCTGTAGGGACCCATTCTGTTATCCTTAATGTGTATCTGTCACTTTATTATATGTCGTGTTCATGTCCATTTCTTTTTTTTTCCATGTTTGAATATACACACCTGTGTATATATATATATATATATATATATACATATATATATATATAGATATATATATATATATATATATATATTATTCGTATTTCATTATGACCTCTTCTCTCGCGTCTTACTTCCCAGTAAATAATTCCTCCCCTTTCATTGACAACAGAGACTAGTTTTATTTTTTCTTCCCTCCCAAATGTGGAAGGAACCAAAAAAGTTGATAGGACGAAAGAAAGAAATAGAGACTATTCTTTCGACTTGCCATTAAAGATCTAAAGGAGTTTTTTCATGGTCTGCCTTTAAAATGTCTCAAGACATTTTTTTATAAGTTTAGAGCCTTGAATGGAAACTTTTAGGAGCATGCGATTCTCTCTCTCTCTCTCTCTCTCTCTCTCTCTCTCTTATCCAGTCATTATGGTAATCCAGTTCGCAAGAATCAATGAAAGTCGGGGTCAGGTACAATTCAGCGCCAGAAGGTATTCTCTCTCTCTCTCTCTCTCTCTCTCTCTCTCTCTCTCTCTCTCTCATTTCTAGTCATTATGGTAATCCAGTTCGCAAAAGTCAACGAAAATCAAGATTAAGTACAATTCATCGCCACTAAATCAGTTCTAAGCCTATTCAGCGCCAGAAGGTCTCTCTCTCTCTCTCTCTCTCTCTCTCTCTCTCTCTCTCTCTCCTATCCAGTCATTATGGTAATCCAGTTAGCAAGAATCAATGAAAGTTAGGGGTAGGTACAATTCACCGCTGCCAATTTAGCGTTGCCGATTCAGCGCCAAACCTATTTAGCACCAGACAGTTCAGCGCCAGAAGGTATTTCGATTCTCTCTCTCTCTCTCTCTCTCTCTCTCTCTCTCTCTCTCTCTCTCTCTCCTTTTACTCTAGCGGTTATATTATTGTTCAGTCATACCGATGTGATCTTGTTACACGGTCGCTGGGTGCGACCAGCCAGATAGAAACAATTAAATCAAGACCTAAACTACTGACAGAAAATCATTAGACAGCGACAGACAATTTCATTTAAAAGGATATCGGGTGGCTGCTTTGACTGTACGAGAGAGAGAGAGAGAGAGAGAGAGAGAGAGAGAGAGAGAGAGAGTGTGTGTGTGTGTATCTACAGTACAGGTACAGTTCTGTGAATAAAATGAATATTCCCGAAGGTAATTAGAACGAAATGTATGAGTGAATGACTGAATGACGTTGGCTACTGAAAGGTGTATGAGAAGGTGTTAGGTGTAAGAGAAATTTATTTTGGGGGAATTTTTAATTATGATGAATGAGTCACTAATAAGCGTCTAATCCATGGAATGTGAAATTAGATATATGTTATTCAAATGATTAACGTTGAAGTAATTTCAGTGACTTATTTGTAAAGTTTGGCAAATAGATGAGTGCGTTGGAAACTTCAAGACTTTTAAAGTTTAAAGGATTTATATCTTGAGTTAAAATAAAATCGTGTTAGAGACGTAGTAACAAGAATGATTGTGTCTTGTGGTAATTCTATTGAAAAATATTAGAATACAGAATGGGTTGTGGTGGCTTATTGG
This sequence comes from Palaemon carinicauda, assembly GCF_036898095.1. NCBI lineage: Eukaryota > Metazoa > Arthropoda > Malacostraca > Decapoda > Palaemonidae > Palaemon > Palaemon carinicauda. The sequence goes on along the minus strand of NC_090747.1, from coordinate 108,890,581 downwards.
CAACGTCCCTGCCTGGTGATCGCCATACTAGAGTTCAAGTCCCTCTTAAACTCGTTAGTTCCTTTAGTGGCTGCAACCTCACCATCCTGGTGAGCTAAGGATGGAGGTTTGAGGCTAGCCTATAGGTCTACCTGATGAGTCATCAGCAGCCATAGTCTGGCCCTCCCTGGTCCTAGTTTGGGTGGAAAGGGGCCTTGGGCGCTGATCAGTCTCTTGGGATTGTCCTGCTTGCTTGGGCAATGCCACTGCCCCTTGGCTCTGTTAAGCATGAGCGGGCCTTTAAACATTTAAGTGGTTAGAATAGAGTTAAGCTATGGAATTCTAACTAAACTATATCTGTCCAGTTCAAACCATATCTTAGGCATCTTTTGTAACATGGCTTAAGTCAAGTTCCCAAAACAAGAGACCAGGAACTAAGACTGACCCGATTGAAGAGATTGTTTTGAGTGAGAGAGACGACCCATCTGAACCAGCTGATGAACCTTTTGACAGCAAAATGGAAAGGGGGAGGGGGGGGAGAGGGAGTTCTAGGCCTTCCCTGAAAGAAAGGAAAAATTGGATGGCAGGAGGTCTTTGAATAAAAAGAAAGATTGAAAGGGGAGATGCAACATATTGCTCGACTCTCTATCTCTCTCGTCCATATTTTCTTCCAATATTTTCCAGTGTGAGATTTATTTTTCCTTTGTTTAGCGTTTCTTATTTTATATAACCATGCCCCATAAGATAGGATGGCTTATTAAGAATTTTTAGATCTTCATTTCGTCAAATAAGAGATTCAATTTACACAAAATGGATGTCAGTGAGTGCTATGATTTTTCCCTTACATACCCTTTTCAAAATTTATTCCTTTTTCTTTTACTTTGACCCCCCAGCAAAAAGATATTTTTTCATCCATTGCAATTTTTCTTTTAAACTTCAATGTCTTCATATTCTTCAGGAGGGGGAATCTCAGTCAGTTGCTTCTCTTTCAGATCCAAAAAACAAAAGATCTAATCAATGGACAAGATCTTTCACTGGAGCTAAAGATGTAAAAGAAAATCTGGTTTCTTTTATTTCCCCTCTTGGGTGGTGCAGCTCTTGGTTTACGATTGTTATGTCGTTGGATGGTTCCTAATTTACACACTTCATTCTACCAAGCAGAAATTGGTACCACCCTCCGTTGGGGAGTTTTGTCATAAAGTAGAGTACAGTACACCTCATGCTGTACACTGTAGGCAGACAGTTTCTCTGTTTTTAAGATTTTTACATTTATAAGAAACATGGATTTGATATATTCCATTTAAATTTCTACTTATCGCTGATTTTTATCTCTTAATTCATTTTTTATTTAATTTATTTACTACGAAACTACTTTTTAATCTCTTTATTTACTATATGATCATTTTTTCAACCACTATATATATATATATATATATATATATTATTAATAAAGGTGATTGATCCTTGTCGTTTACCAGTAAAACCAAGAACTGGAAGAACACACACTCACACACATTATATATATATATATATATATATGTATATATATATATATATATATAAGTATTTATGTGTATATATATTTATGTATAATAGAAACTTTATGTATATATGTACGTATATATATATATATATATATATTATATATATATATATATATTATTCATATATATATTATATATATATATATATATATATACGTAACATCAACGTAAATACTTTAGAAATATAGATATCTGCAGTTATAGTTTACTCAGGATTCTTTTAAAAGAAAATCTTTCGAAACCCGGTTTAATTGGCGGATATTGACATTCTGGATTGGAAATGGGATCTCGGATTCAAAACTCCCATTCCTTGGTCCGATTCACATGATTGACATCCTTAATGGGGTAAGGGTCTTGGGTGAGCTTTTATCAAATCTACAAGACCTCTCCTTAACATTATTTCCTACTGGTGATGTATTTTACAAAAGATTTTTCTGAATGATTTAATTGGTAAAAGTAATTGATCTTTGCCGTTTACCAATGACAGCAAGAATTGGAAGATTATTTTGCTATATGATTATATTTAACCAAGTTTCATTGCAAAGCATTCGCGTGTGAATGATGTGTTCGTCATTTGTTTTAACCGGGTAAAAAGTTGACCCTGAAAATGGAAATAGATTGAAATATTGCAAGTTAATCGTAAAAGATGTGTGGTATTTTGCTATGGACTTATTTAGTCCTGATGCTATAAGTATGCCCTTCCATTTGGGGAAATTAATTTCGTATTGCCATCTTTTAATCCTAAACTCACTGATTTAGATGAGCTGTCACATAAAAACCTCTTACGTAATGAAATCAACCTTTACGTAATATTTATAGGCGATTGAATAAATATAATAGAAACAGTACATTCGATGTTTTATACAATATGGAAATTGATCAGTATATTTTAAATCCGTGACCTTATGTAGCGGTTGTGGCGTTGGGTAACTGCAGTTATTAATGTCTCCAATTAGTCTTCGAGAGATAGAATATCATCGGGTTGTTAAAACCTCGAGTGACTTAGTCATGCAAAAAGGCTGGAAATCCGTATCAGAATGCAAAGAATATCGCTTGATTGAGCGCTTCTTGACCACTTCCGATATTCGTACCTAGAAAGGTAATACACCGACCATCCTAACGCCTATAGTCCATTTCTTTTAGCGAGTCATATTTGCACCGACTCGCAGCGGTGCCATTTTAGCTCGGAAAAGTTTCCTGATCGCTGATTGGTTGGACAAGATAATTCTAACCAATCAGCGACCAGGAAACTTAAACGAGCTAAAAGGGCACGGCTGCGAGTCGGTGCAAATATGACTCGCTAAAAGAAATGGACTATACATCTTCTCAGTTTTACTTCCACCAACGAAGTTGGAAGGAGGTTAGGTTTTACCCAATATTTGTGTGTTTTTGTATGTGAACAACTTTCTGGCCACAATTTTAATCATAGAGTAATGAAACTTGCAGGGATTAACTGTTATGTAAAAAGCTGGAAAGAATTAAATTTTGGAAGTCCATGGTTAAATCTCAAGTTTATGGTCAAGCAAAATGTCCAAATCTTTAAATCTTAGCCATAAGTTTGGACATCGTTGTCACAGAGACTTCAAACTTGGTTTATATTTGAGTGTAGGAAATTGCACGCCAACTAATACGTGTTACGATCAAAGGTCAAGGTCAAGCAAAAGGTTGAGAAATAAGCTGCCGCGGTGGAAGTCTGTGCTCAACTGAGTGCCCCCTCTAGTTTAAGTCACGTCCATTTATAGTTCATTGTAATTTACTTTATAATCAGTAATCAAATAAAATGATTGCAAAAGTATGTAGTTTAAAAGAAAAACTGGACCAATGAAGAATAAAAAGGAAAATCATATTCTCTTCGATTTCCAATATCTCGAATATTTTCTTCCTTGATACAAATATCCTTGAAAGAGAAGGAAGATTTCCGTAAATGTTCTCCATCCACAAGGATACCTTCAATAAGTCTATTTTTTTTTTAATTCTTTCTTCAGCTGTTTATAAATTATATTCCTGCCTCCCCCTTTCTCTATCCTTTCTTCTTCTCCGAGTTTCATCAATGTCCTTGACCTCACAAAATTATTGCAATAAATCTGTACTCTCTCTCTCTCTCTCTCTCTCTCTCTCTCTCTCTCTCTCCTCTCTCTCTTCTCTCTCTCTCTCTCTCTCTTTCTCTCTCTCTCCTCTCTCTCTCTCTCTCTCTCTCTCTGGAACAAACTACCTCTTGAAATAAGAAAATATATAAATGTTAGTTTTGTATTATTCAAAAGGAAACTTAAGCAATGTTTTTTAAAATTTTACTTGAATGTATATATATCCTAGATTTTTACAGTCCAATTATTGTGAATTTTATGTAAACAATTATATTGTAATGTAGCAGAATAACCATTTTATAATGGAATAAAGGTTTTTGACTTTGACTTTGACTTAGACTCTCTCATTTTCTTCTTGTCGTTTATCCTTTAGACAAGTCTTTAAATCTCTCTTAATCTCCCTTCCTCCTTCTGTCTATCTCTTCCTGTCTTCAATTCTTTCATTCTTCTCTCATCATCATAAAAGCTTCTCCTGTTTCCAATTCTCCCTTCCATTCCTCCACCCTTTCCTTCTGTACGTTTTTCTTCCTCAGCAGCAAATAGGACAACCGTAAGTGTTCCCAAAGGAGCCGTTGGGTCTCCAGACGGAGAAGCAAAATACTGAATTCCTTTCGATGGCTGACAGAGTACAAGGGACCATTGCCTTTTGAATATTGAGCAACAGATGCCATTGACCCAAAGGGAATCTCTCTCTCTCTCTCTCTCTCTCTCTCTCTGTATTTATATATATATATACATATATATATATATATATATATGTATATATGTGTATATATATATATATATGTATGTATGTATATGTATATATATATATATATATTATAGTTAAGAGAATACTTCTTAGGCCTGGCTTCTCTCTCTCTCTCTCTCTCTCTCTCTCTCTCTCTCTCTCTCTCTCGTTGAGCTAATATTTCTCAGGCTTTTTATTTGGTACATCAAAATGTTTTCTTGTATATTTATCCAACAAATTATTTTTTCATATAAAAACGGTAAATCTAAATTTGTGTAGATATATATCTACTAATATTTCTAATAGATACCAATTTATATGGTCTTACAGAATCATAGTTTTTTAAGTAATTTATTATTGAGGCAATGTGGAGAATTTGTTACTGGACGTCAATCAGAGATCAAATTATCATTACTTTTAAGGTTTATATGTTGCGGATGATGAGGATTCCCTTTTCCAGCGGGTTTGACTATAGCAATTTTGATATCAATAGATATAGAATTCTTGATAAACACGTGTATTATATATATATATATATATATATGCCGGTAAATGTATGTATGTGTATATATATATATATATATATACCGGTAAATGTATGTATGTATGTATATATATATACATATATATATATATATATATATAAATATATATATATATATATATATATACATATATATATATATATATATATAAATATATATATATAGAGAGAGAGAGAGAGAGAGAGAGAGAGAGAGAGAGAAAGTACAGCAAACTCATCAGGACGAAGTTCCTCTGATGGTATTTTGGGGCCTAACGTAGTTAAGTGGAAATTATGTCCGGGGAAGAAATTGTTCTTTATCTCCTAGGATTACTGGAGCTCTGATTATCTTATCCTGACTCTCCTACGCAGCCCATGACTCTCTCTCCTCTTTCCCCCAAGATCTTGAGGGATTCCTTTACCTATACTTGCCTTAAAGGGAATGGTTACCCGCTGTACGTAATATTCTCTTATCTTTACATTACCTAGAAATATTTTTTTCTAGTCGGGATCCTTTCTATTCTATGGTCAGATAATGACAGTTTGTTTCAAACAAATACATTTTGATTAACCCTTTTATTTTTTACTTTGGTCTTAGAAAATTAAGAAATTATATATATAAATATATATATATATATATATATATATATATATAATGAGATTTTATGGTCGATCTATGCATACATTACCAAGTAATTATAAATCATATTTACGTGATCGATTTGCATCTAATTTCTAAATGTATTAATTGGGAGCAATTCTAATTGGTCAGGTTATTTGCTTCGTCACGCTCAAGAACTCCCCATTTCTCACTAATGACTGATGACTCTAACGATCTCCTGCCTTTCACTGTGATTACATTTTCTCTCCAATAACAGCACTCCATTGAAGATTTATCGTTGAAAATTAGTCTTAATTTGCTTGGGTAATTGACTTTGAACTCCCTTCGTGACTCTTTTCCTCCGATACTCCTTTGTTAAAGGCTTAGCTGTAAAATATCTTGGATTAATATTAATTTTCCAGGAACTGGAGTTCATAAGAGGTTACCAGTAACATGAAAGGCTGATAAATGATATATGATAAGGTTTACATGTTTACCAGTAAAAATGTTTGCGAAAAATAGCTCTTTTATTTTCATTATACATGCCTAAGCAAATTTTCAACTGGGATCCGCAAGGCACTAGAATAGTTGGAAGACCCAGGCCTACATGGCTGAGAACTATGAAGCGTGAAGTATGAGATGATGAATGGAGAAGTATTGATTTAAAAGCCCAAGATAGAGACGGCTGGCGAAATGCTGGGAGATGATGATGAAGCAAAATTCATGTTTTCCTTCAGCTCAAAGATCAAAATTACTGATTTTAGTGAATTTTTATATTTCTTTACTGGCTACAATTGAGCAAAAATCCTTATTGGTAAAATGCAGAGTGCTTAAGAAGCCTCTTAGCACTAAGTGTTTTGAACGGTAATCAACTTTCTCGTGGTGTGACAACGCTAAGAGAGTAATGGGTCTCGAATGTTCAATGCGGAGAGACTTTTTAAACACCCTGTACAGCGATAAGAGCAACCGTTTGGTTTGTTTTATTGTTCCACATCTTTAAAAGGTTTAAAGGCCACTCATGAATGGCAGGGGCAAGGGACAGTGACATTGCCCTAGCAAGCAGGACAATGCCATAGAGACTGACCATATACCATATGATCAGAGCCCAATCCCCCTCCCCACCCAAGCTAGGACCAGGGAGGGCCAGGCAATGGCTGCTGATAACTCAGCAGATAGACCTATAGCCTCCCCCAAACCCCCTATTCTTAGTTCACAAGGATGGAAAGGTTTCAGACTCTAAAGGAACTAACGAGTCTGAGCGGAACTGGAACGCTCATCAAAAACCAAATCTTCCCACAAGATGATAATTTAATGACGAGTAAAGGCTTCCATATAATTTCTGCGTGACAGTGGTTGTGGTATATTTCAAATGTATTTACTAAAATATTAATTTCTTGTCATATTTTAATCAATACCAGACATAAACTGAATTCCAGCCTTGTTTTCTTACATAGAGAACTGACAAAAAACAAACCTAGTGATGGGACTTCAAGACTATTCGGAAGAGTGGGCAAATTAGAGATTTCATGTTTCTCTCTCTCTCTCTCTCTCTCTCTCCTCTCTCTCTCTCTCTCTCTCTCATAGAGTATTTATATCACAAGTATAGATATATACAAATCTGATTGTTAATAAGAATGAGGTAAAACAAAAAGGAAATGAAAATTACTTGGTTTTCATTTAGATACTATCTTTTTTTTTTATTTAGTTATTTATTTATTTATTTATTCATTTATTTGTTTGTTTATCAACTTACTTATATATTCATCTATTTTAATTTTAATACTGTTAACTTTCAAACTTTCAGGGCAGGGAGAAACACTTGTTAAATCAATTGGAATATTTATACAAAGTTCTAGTGAATGTGTGTTCATTGAGAGAGAGAGAGAGAGAGAGAGAGAGAGATCATGATGAAAATTAAGAAATAAAACTCAAGAGGAGAGAGAGAGAGAGAGAGAGAGAGAGAGAGAGAGAGAGAGAGTTATGTAATCCATAATGACAAAGCGCTTCTCTCTGATTAAATACATCATTTAATCTACGCTTAGATATATAATGTAGCCGAAGGACGTTATTATTATTAATCAATTCCCCCGTCATTCCCTCCGACCAGAGAATTCCCCTCTGAGCTGAGATGTATTTATGGCTTCTTTGTTCTTACCATAGACGTCTAACCACCGTGTTGAAATTACCTCTGGTTTTCCTCAGTTTAAAGATCACTCATGAATGGCAGAAGCAAGGGACAGTGATATTGCCCTAGCAAGCAGGACAATACACTCGAGACTGACCATATATAAATATAATCGGCGCCCAAGCCCCTTTCTCCACCCAAGCTAGGAACAGGGAGGGCCATGCAATGGCTGCTGATGACTCAGCAGGTAGGTTTATAGGCTCCCCAAAAACCCTATCCATAGCTCAGAAGAATGGTAAGCTTGCAGACGCTAAAAGAACTAACGAGTTTGAGCTACTCGATCCCAAGTCTGGCGATCACCAGGCAGACACGTTACCAATAGGGCACAACCTTGACTTTGAAGACTTTGTGTTACTGTTGTTAAATTGTTGTAATTATTATTGGAAGTTCTTCAAATGTCACTTTCTTTGAGAGAAAGGTAATATAAACACTACTTAATGCGTCTAAGAACTAATTAAATCGGGCCTTAGAATATGACAACGTGCAGCTTAGAACAGGCCCGATTATAGCTTGGATGGAAGGCGACTGTAGATGAGAGGAACTGTAAGAAATAACTTAAAAGATTTATAACTTAAAGTGAGACAATCTGCAATTGATAATGAGACACGATGTAGCTTAGAGTAAAACAAATTTTAGTGAATAATTTTTTTGTAAGATATTAACTAGAGGCAAAGGAGACAATATAGCTTTTTTTTTCACAGATAATCAGATGTAGAAAGAGACGTTGGATCTTAAAATATTCCTCCATTGCTATTAATTACATGATTTCTTTTATTTTTGCTTGGCTAATTACACATTCATCTGTCTCCTTAACTAAATACTTTTTCGTTTTTCTTGCAGGAAATCTCTATAAAACAAATATTATTCTCTAGAGGGAAGATTTCTTCCAAATACAAGAAGGAATTGAAGGCCAAGTTCAATTTCTTCAAGAGAGGTAAGCGCTTTCTAAGTATTTTCTATGTTATTCATAGCTCCTTTTCAAAGTTGGTAACTATCATGGTGTCTTTTCGATTTTAGGAATCTTTTATTTTAAAAACTTTGAAAAGTTGTCGTTTTTAAGAGTTTTATTGTGTAATACGTTGAAGTTGCCATCTTGTTTTATGATAAACTAAAGCTCCAGCCATGAAAATATCTGGAGATTCAGGATACTAATTACGGGTCATAATATATTTCCACATTCTATGGTTGATTAATTATTGATAAAAAATGTGAACACAAGTTTTAGTTTGAATAGAAGACGTCCATTGTCAACATGAAAAACTCCAGGAGTTTTTTCTTTTCCTTGAAAAATCATGTCGTATTTTAAAGGAAAGACTACACTATTTAAAAAAAAAAACCGTAATTTTAATTGGAAATTCTCCGTAAAAATATACTATTCTCAGCCGTATTTTAGCAAAATACAGGCGAACGTAATTTTACCTTACTTTGTTATGAGATTTTACTGGTTGGTAACCGAAATATCCCTCTTTTACGTGAATTTATCCATTATTAAAACGGCAAAGGCCTGGCAACATTTATTCCAGGTTTTTTAACCGTTTTAATGATAAATATTTAAATTGTGTATGGAAAACTGCGCGCACAAAATTTATACTTGAAATTCCCAACTATGTCTCACATTTGGAACTTCTTTCTTTTATATTAGTTTTAAAAAATATTCTGTATTAATGCCATTCAAAACATAATTAATAAAAGGGAAATTGAATAAATCAACAGACGAATCTCGGTTTGACCTTTGACCCGAAATTTCCCTTTAGTCATCACCGTCAGAACCAGACCAATTAAGTTCTCTCTTTTCCCCTTCAGAGACTGGTCATTTCCGGTCAGTGCAAGATGAGAAGTCGTGTATTGCCACATTGCCATGAAGTAATGGTTGAGCCCGCAGTGCCAGGTGCTTGAGGGGAGCGATTGTCATTCATCTAATTTAGGTTTCTGTAACCCATTTACCTTCAATTTTGTGAGATCTGAGGGGAAATCGAAATTTGAGGGGAAATCTAAATCAGAATGGAAGTCTAAATCTGAGGGAAATCTAAATATGAACAGATATCTAAATCTGAGGGGAAATGTAAATCTGAGAGGAAATGTAAATCAGAGGGGAAATCTAAATCTTATTGAAAATATAAATCTGAGGGAAAACATAGATTAGAGGGAAAACCTAGATTAGAGGAAGAAATCTAGATTAGCGGGGAAATCTGAATATTAGGAGAAATTTAAATCTGAGGGGAAATTTAAATCAGAGAGGAAATTTTAATCAGAGGGGAAATTTCAATCAGGGAAATCATAATCTGAGGGAAAATTTAAATACGAGGGAAAATCTGAATCTGGAAGCCGAATGAGATAGGTTCCAAAGGGGTTTTAAACCACATGGCAACCATAATAATTGACTTTGTTTGGCACCTCGTCCATTCTCCGCGTACTAAAACAATTTGGCTTTAGTTGCCAACGATTCTCTCTCTCTCTCTCTCTCTCTCTCTCTCTCCCTCTCTCTCTCTCTCTCTCCTCTCTCTCTCTCTCTCTCTCATAGTATAGACATATTGTCATTTGTAGGGTTCTTGATTATAAGAAAGGACCTTTAAGATTCTATGAGCATTTTATTAAGGTTCTGATTCTAAACGTTTTCCCAGAAATCTGTGTATAAATTGTATAAATAAATTCAATTGTAGATTATGTAGGTTTATTAAGATACCCCCTTGTCTCGAAAACAATAACAATCGTCACTGGTCAATGCAAATTGAAATATGTATGGGGTAGAGTTATTATTGTTATTATTATTATTATTATTATTATTATTATTATCATCATCATTATTATTTTTGTTGTTGTTATTTTTATTGTTATTGTTATTATCATTATTATTATTATTATTATTATTATTATTATTATTATTATTATTATTACTTACTAAGCTACAACCCTAGTTGGAAAAGTAGGATGCCATAAGCCCAGGGGCTTCAACAGGGATGATAGCCCAGTGAGGATAGGAAACAAGGAAAAATAAAATATTTTAAGAAGAGTAACAGCATTGAAATAAATATCTCCCGTATAAACTTTAAGTAAAAACTTTAACCAAACAAGAGGAAGAGAAATAAGATAAAATCGTGTGCCCGAGTGTACCCTCAAGCAAGAGAACTCTAATTCAAGACAGTTGAAGACCATGGTACAGAGGCTATGGTACTACCCAAGACTAGAGAGCAATCGTTTGATTTTGGGAGTGTCCTTCTCCTAGAAGAACTGCTTACCATAGGTAAAGAGTCTCTTCTACCCTTACCAATTGGAAAGTGGCCCCTGAACAATTACAGTACAGTAACCCCTTAGGTGAAGAAGAAATAAGCTATATAATGGTCCCGAGTTCTTATCGGAAACAATAACAAGCGTCATTGGTCAAGTCAATGCAAAATCAAAATATATATGGGGTAAAGTTCTCTTGCTTGAGGGTACACTTGGACACGCTATTCTATCTTATTTCTCTTCCTCTTGTTTCTTCTTTAAACATTTTTATAGTCTATAATGAAAGCTCTATTTTCACGCTTTACTGTCCTTAAAATATTTTATTTTGATTGTTAGTAACTTCTCTTTTTGTTTATTTATATCCTTGTTTCCTATCTTCACTGAGGTATTGTTCACTTTTGGAACCCTTGGGATTTTAGCATCCTGCTTTTCCAACTAGACTTGTAGCTTAGCTTGTAATAATAATAATAATAATAATAATAATAATAATAATAATTATAATAATAATAATAATAATAATAATGAATGTTCTTTGTGTTTTTAAATATCCTTAGTTAAATAGAAAATTAACCTGGGGATAGAAATTTCAAATAAATCTTTAACTATGTTTTGTATCATTTATATCTATACTAAAAAATTAACTAATGGATAAAAAAAAAAACAATGGATAAATCTATATCCAGTCTTTACTATATTCGTTGCCAGTTCTGAAATTAAATCACTGATAGAATCAAACCATTGTTCTCTAGTCTTGGGTAGTGCCATAGCCTCTGTATCATGGTCTTCCACTGTCTTGGGATAGAGATCTCTTGCTTGAGGGTACAATCGGTCACACTATTCTATCTTGTTTCTCTTCCTCTTGCTATTTTGAAGTTTTTACCCTCTTGTTATTTTCAAGCTTTTATAGTTTATATATGAAGATTTATTTAATATTATTGTTCTTAAACTTCTCTTCTAGTTTTTCTTTATTTCCTTTCCTCACTGGACTATTTTCCCTGTTGGAGACCTTGGGCTTGTAGCATCCTGCTTTTCCAACTCGGGTTGTAGCTTAGGAAGTAATAATAATAATAATAATAATAATAATAATAATAATAATAATAATAATAATAATAATAATAATAATAAAAAGAAAATGCATATCCAACTTGAAAATTAACTGCATTCAAATAACACTTAGTGCTTCTTCAGAGGAAATTGTTTCGAAACTCTTTCATTCGTTGGCATTTCAGCATCTCATTAAACTTCACTTTTTAAACTGATACCGTTGCGACAATGTTTTTATTGGCCGACACAGAAGTCCAGCTTTCAAATACGACGTCTTTTTCGGAAATCATTTAAATTTCAAGCGCAAGTTCCTGTTGACATTTCCTAAAGGGTTTTCATTAACGGGTATTTTTCAGCTGCAGTTGCTCGTAGTTTTGTCTAATTGATCTTTTATTGTTTTCTTCCATGCGAAGGATATGGATTCACCCCTGTTTGTTTCGTCTGTCTGTTGGTTTATTTATTTATTTATTTATCTATTTATTTATTTATTTACTTTACTTTATTTCCACTCCCAGGTAGGCTTTCAGCCTGTCAAGGGAATCAGTTGTCTTCTGTTTTCAAAAATCCCCTTCTCTTCTCAGCTGTTCAGTTGTTGGCATGTTGTGCATCTATTTATTTATTTATTTATTTATTTATTTACTTTACTTTACTTTACTTCCACTTCCGGGTTGGCTTTCAGCCTGTCAGTTGAATCAGTTGACTTCTGTTTTCAAAAATCCCCCTCTCTTCTCAGCTGTTCAATTGTTGGCATGTTGTGCTTTGTCGAATCTCTTCAATTCCATCCCTCCATCGTTTACGTGGTTTACCTCTTGATCTCCTCCCACTAGGTGTCCAGTCCCATCTCCTCCTTGCAATTCTATTTCCATCCATTCTCATTAAATGTCCCAGCCATCTCACCTGTCCCTTCTCAATCTTATTCAACTTAGGAGATACCCCAACCATCCTTCTAACATCTACATGTCTTATTCTATCTCTTCTTGCTTTGTGTATTATTGTTTATTTATTATCTATTTATTTATTTTATTATATATTTATTTGTTTCTGAGCAAATTTATCACAAAAACTACTGTACCGATTTTAAACCAAACTTGGTAATCATGTTGGATTTGACCCAAAGATGAATCTGTAACTTTTTTATTAAAGTACATCAAAGCACAAGTACCCATCTCTACTTTGAAAATTATCGCAATGTGGACATGTGGGGTATGACCCAAGGACTTAGCCATTACTGTATATTTTGAAGAAAATACATCGAAGTACAAGTACGCAATGGAGGTTAATATCAAAAATAAGACTGCTTGGCATGTCGAATCCGTGCTCTATTCAGTGCCCCCTCTAGTTACATGTCTGTGTTTGTTCGTTTACAATTTTCATAGAAGTATTACTACCCGAAGGGTGATTTTAGTGAGACGCAATTTGTTTTACGATCTTAGGCAATGCTGCTGCGTTTAATGGAGAATGCTCTCTCTCTCTCTCTCTCTCTCTCTCTCTCTCTCTCTCTCTCTCTAGCTGTAAACATTCCAACTATTACGCTATCAGTCCTACAAAAAAAAAAAAGAAAAAAAAATAGGCACGTTTCCCTCTGAACCAGACCGATGCTCATGCGCTTAGTTCTTCTCAGACGTTCAAACAAGTTTCTCTTTGACGTTATCCTGAAAAAAAAAAATTAACAATGTTTTAAACATCCCACCTATCACGCTATCAGTCACACAATAAAAAAAAATTATATATATAATATATATATATATATATGTAGGCTCGTTTCCCTCTTAACCAGACCAATGCTCAGCCATTGAGTTCTTCCCAGACGTTCAAACATGTTTTCCTTTCATCGTAAAACCTAGAATAGCTCTTAAAATCTAGTTGACTACGCGATACATTTGTGACGCTCTTCAAGTTGCAGAAATGACGATCCAATCGTAAATCCTAAAAAAAATTGAATTCTAACTCCCAGGCATCTTATGGATGGACATTCTCCATATCTCTGTTCCCCTTATTTACGTGCGAGTATGCATGAGCTCATTCTGCAAATCCGAAAACTTTAGGTCTTTATCATATCCAAAAAGTCTCGGGCTTTGAAATGCGAAACTCTGAACTAAGCCAGAAACTGGAAAGTGAAGAATAACATTTGAATACGAATTCAGTTCGGGGTATCTTTGACCGTGTGTGTGTGTGTGTGTGTGTGTTTGCAGATAACCTGATATTTATATCATAAGAAACGGGATTATCTGTAACTTCTGTAGCTATAAATTGTAGGCATGTGAGTCAGATTAGGCCTACCCTAGGCCAAAATTTAACACAGTTTGACTTACAAGCAATTCGTCGTACAAATAACTTCTTGTGGCATATTTTGTAAGTCTAGGATTTTCTGTACTCCATTACCAGGTCTGCAAAACGTGTTCTACGAGTCTGTCGAAGTATCGATGTTCCCGCTGTAAAGCCTTCTTCTGTCCATTCGCACAAACATCTATTTACCTAGAGACTTAAAATAGTCTCGCCCTAATTTTCCTCCAGACATATTTCATTGATTTATATCTCCTCT
>NC_090747.1:108858624-108871124 GCF_036898095.1 Palaemon carinicauda | reverse complement strand
GCTTGACCGTGACCTTGACCTTTGACCTTGACCTTCCAAAATTAGATAATTTCCAGATTTTTACATAATAGGCAATACCTGCAAGTTTCATTACTCTACGATTGAAATTGTGGTCAGGAAGCTGTTCACAAAGAAAAAAAAATGGGGTGAAAATATAACCTCCTTCAGACTTCGTTGGCGGAGGTAATAAATCGTTGTTTTAAAATCTAAAAAAAATGGGATTTAAACTGTTAGGTTATAGGAGATTCTATTAAAAATTTAACGATTGGGTATCTTTGCAGAATGTAAGCTTAGTTGACATGTGCTTAACAGAGACAAATAGAACATTTATAAAAGTTTTTATTCAACCAAAGACGGTGAGAGTTTTTATATATTCACATCGGTTTAAAACTCTACGATTTTTTTCATTAGAAAAAAAGATGGCATGAGGAAAACATTTGAAAATATCTGGAAGAGACGTTCTTAAGTATTCACATCGGTTTAAAACTACACTGGTTTCTGCTTTCATTAAAAAAAAATATATGACATGAGGTTTTGAAAATATCTGGAAAAGGAGTCTCAATTTAAAAAAAAAAAAAAAATAGTGTCTCGTGCCGTATTCCGTGTTATGCTTCTTCCTCGTCACTTTTTTTTTTCTTTTTATAAATTTATAAACTCCAGGCAATCCACTACCGTAAAAGCAGCCTCCATTCTATCAAAAGCTGCGCACATTCTCTATCTTAGCTTGTATGTTTTTCTGTTAGCATATACAACGCATCAGGTGGGCTTCGCTACCGTCTTGACATAACGAGATAAGATGACGCGTCCTGCATATACTATTCAGTGGCACTGTCTCTCCAATGCCAAGCGAAGACATGCAGCGTGTCTGGTATTTTTCGGGGATGCGTCGTTTCTATGTAAACTTCACTCTGCTATCATGTTTCAGGTGCTGATGTTCGGGGTCGTGTGTGTGACCTCTAGAGTTCTTGTTCCATTTTTTCGAATGAAGTCTCTCTCTCTCTCTCTCTCTCTCTCTCTCTCTCTCTCTCTCTCTCTCTCAAAGAAGGCAAGGAAGGAGTTGTATGCGCAGTATATCGTAAATGGTACTTAGTTATTGGTCAATAGATTGTGAATAGTAGGTCGGGGGAAGTGGAGGAAAAACAGACATGACGTATCAGTGTTTCCACAGAATATATACCGTCAATATCAATGATAACTGAGAGCCTAGGCAAGTATCTCTCTCTCTCTCTCTCTCCTCTCTCTCTCTCTCTCTCTCTCTCTCTCTACAAGGAAGGAGTGGTAGGCGCAGGATATTGTTAAAGGTACTTGGCTATTAGTGAATAGATCATGGTTTACAGCTTGAGGGAAGGGGACCAAAACAGACATGACATATTAGTGATTCCCCAGAATATATACCATCAATATCATTGATAACTGAGAGCATAGGCAAGTCTCTCTCTCTCTCTCTCTCTCCTCTCTCTCTCTCTCTCTCTCTCTCTCTCTCTCTCACGTTTCTAAAAATATCCCTTGTTGGAGACAGAAGCTCCCACCCCGACGTCTAATTTGAGATTTCGTTGTAACATTTGGAGCCTAATGACTCTCAGAAGATCAGACCAATCCTAGAGATTGGAGATCTCCGTAGACTCCGAAAAAGAACCCCCCTTAGGATTTGGCTTTTATAAAACTTCTAGAAACTTCGGCTAGTAAAGGGAAAGGGCCATTCCATAGGATGGACTCTGAGGCTATGGGAGAGAACCCCTGTGGATTAGAAATGGCAAAGTTTTGATGGGGGGGAGAGAGAGAGAGAGAGAGAGAGAGAGAGAGAGAGAGAGAGGGGCTTTATCCCCAAACGGAACTTGCATGCGTTTTTATTCATGAAGTTCAGAATTTTTGCATATAAAAGTGTTTGGAACTTTTTCCAGATATTTCTTTATCCCTGCCTTTTCAACACTTATGAGCATAGATAATAATGTGTACGCATATGTATGTTTTATGTATGTATATATGTATGAAAGAATTAATGCATGTATGTATGTATGTATGAATATGTATATATATATATATATATTATATATATATATATATATATATATATATGTATATAATATATATATGTATATATATTCAGTTTTTTTTAGTTCTCGTTTATATCATTGCATGAAAAATTTATTTTATATATCCTCCTTGTTCACTAAATCATATGTTGTAGATTATCAGTGAATATATTCTTCCATGTTTTTATTTAAAATATTCAAAATTCTTGAGAGAAAAAGAGGTACCAACCTTTTTTTAGGACTCTCCATGTTTTTTTTTTCCTTTTAAAAATGATGGCTACCAACCTATTTTTTTTTTTAAATAGCTTCCTTTAATGCTTACAACCAAAGTGCCATCAAACTTTCTTTTATAATTTATATGAAAAAGTGCTGCCAACTTATAATATTTCATTAAACCTCACATAGTTTCTAGGTAAACGGTATATGAACTTAATTTCTTTTATTTATGATTTCATTTTTTGAAATACACTTGTAATATTCTTTTGAGAAAAGCCTACTAACCTAGTTTTTCCCACATGGCTAGTACAGTGGTAACGTGTTTGCTTAGCATTCGTATGACAGCAGATCGATCCAGCCCGGGACCGTGAGTTTAAGCTGTTTACTGGGAGGCCTCTGCTGTGATTAGGCATCACACTAGGGTGTTGGGTGGGCTTGCCCGGCTGACGTTCTAGTGAACATATATTGTGATGAAACTGGAACTGAAACCAGATACATTTTAACCCCTAACCTTTTCCAAGCCTTCCCTATTCCTAGGAAAAAAGGCTTACGAAACCTATCTTTAGTATGTCATGGAAAGAAATACTACTGTCCTATTAAAATAACTAGAAACTTGAGACTTTGAGTTCCAAAGTTGTCCTGAAAGTACATAAAACATATTGTCTCTCCTCTTTTATATTAATGCCTCGTCATCAGGACTGGATAGCTTCATTTTTTTTATTCCATACTTTTGTTTTTAGAAATCTGTCATCTACGTCATCGACAGATGATCATCTTTTCAGAAAAGACTTACTTATTCTCTCAATTCAAAGGACTTCTTCTTTTGATAAATCTCTCTCTCTCTCTCTCTCTCTCTCTCTCTCTCTCTCTCTCTCTCTCTCTCTCTCAACATTTCCGTTTGTAGATGATAGCTAATTGTTATATTTTCCCCCTTTTAGACTTCCTAGAATATATCTTGAAGTTCTGTTTGGTTAGGGTTAAAAGTAGACACCCTTCTCTCTCTCTCTCTCTCTCTCTCTCCTCTCTCTCTCTCTCTCTCTCTCTAGTAATGACAAAACTAGATTTTAATTTCATATGTATAAAATCTTCCAATGAATGGATATCATTGGCATAAATGACCTCTGCATCATTTTCTCCTTTTTTCTCAAATGGTATTGAGATTAATATCCTATCCTAGATTTGTTATTATTGAAAATAATAAACAAAAGAGCGTTCGGTGTTCACAAACATCCGCCAGGATGATTGAGTAGTTAACTATGGGCCGCTCTTCTGTTAAAAGTCGTTTATGTATATTTGGATCGCTCCCAAAAACATCCAGTCAGAAGGCTTTAATGAGATTTAATTATAAATGGAGAAAATTTTTTCACGAAATACTGCTAAACTAGCTATCAAACAAATAAGCAAATAGCGAGCAAAAACATAATCATCTTGTCGCAAGTAATCAACTCTCATCACTGAGGGTATTCTTCACTTGGCAAACCTATATGGGATAGACCGAGAATAATTAATGTCATGCGTTGGCAGTATATTGCAGCAAAAAAAAAAAAAAAAAAAAAAAAGGAGTTGAAGTTAGGGAGGCTTTATGGAATGGCCCGTATATTCAGATGTTCTTGCAGTAAAGAAAAGCATTTTTACCAGTCATCTTTTAAAGCTTAATCTGAGGCATTTGTCTCACCTACATTATGAAATATTTGACCTGGACACGTCGTTATGAACTACGCTTTTGACCTGGATACTCCGTTATGCATGACACCTTTGACCCAGATATGTCGTTATGCATAATTCTTGGCGTAGCTGTATCCTATATTGGTATTTTCTATTTGGCTATACACCTGACCCCTTCGTTTGTTTATGATGCTATTACAGTAGTTACCCGTTAACGGTTGACCTTTTATGTCTTATAACAATTGGTTGGCGTTGTAATTTATTTTGCCAAAACTCTCTCATACATGTAAGCCAGTACATGCAGGAATGCATGTATGAATATGTATAGTGTGTAGATAGAGAGAGAGAGAGAGGACATTCTTAATGACAAATCATAAATGAGGCAATGTATTAACGAAAGTAAGACGTGTTGGTATGTCGAAAGCAGTGATAGTTGAAATAGAGCAGGTATTTCTTGGGGTCGTTATGAGATTGAAAATAAAGTAAAGCGTGTATTTTTATTGTATAATTGTGGAAAGTATGTATGGGTAGTTAGACTCACTTTCTCTCTCTCTCTCTCTCTCTCTCTCTCTCTCTCTCTCTCTCTCTCTCTCTCCTAATGTGTCTGTGAATATAACCATTTCTGTATCCTCCTCAGACGGGAACCGTTCTAAAGCTTCAAGTTATTGCTCCCGTCAATTTAAATTCAATTCAGCTTGCCCTTTGACGGAACTTGAACCTGTCCCCTGAAAGCCATGAAAGGCGAGATGGACGAAGAGTCGAGTAATCTCTCTCAGAAGTCTTTCCATGAATTCGAGATGACAGACGCAGCATAATTCGATCAGGAAGAGGTCTCGTCTGGATGGTCTGGATGGAGAACTATGAAAGAACATTATTTCCTCCGGATGTGGACTTGTTTTGTCTTTATGGCCAGTCTTGAAGCTGACGCCGTCTCTCTCTCTCTCTCTCTCTCTCTCTCTCTCTCTCTCTCTCTCTCAAAAATGCAATTAAATAACCTCGTTTACATCAGGATTTGGATGTTGTTTAGTTTTTATGGACAAGTCTCTCTCTCTCTCCTCTCTCTCTCTCTCTCTCTCTCTCAAATTCAATTAAACTTTTATAACCTCGTTAAGATCAGCGGCGAACTGTTCGCCTGTGTATGTCCTTTCCAGAAACTTAATCTGTTATTAAGTGCGGTAACCATTTAAAGTTATTGGGCTAAAAAAGTAGCATTTTCACAAAGAAATTAAAAAGCTATTTTACACGCTCAAATCATCTATTAAAGTTTAATACATTCGAATTTAGAAAAACGAATCATTCGAAATGAATGGAGGCTGTCTATCCTGAGTGTTACTATTAACTCTCATCTTTCCATGGAATTTTTCTCGATGAAAGTAGAATTCGTAATATTACCACTATTTTTCTCAAAATATATCCTTATTTTGCGGATATATTTCTTATTTCTGAGAGATTGAATATATCCTTAATAAAATAAAGAGCCTACACTGGTGATAGGGCTGGGCGTATCCTAGAAGTACACTCGGAAGCCACATACTCCCACAAATTGCCGAACCATCGGGTTATAGTTAGGAAAGGGGGGTAGGGTTGAATATGTGTGTGCGCGTGTTTCGAGTGTATGCATATCTATCTAAATATTTAGTTTTTGACGACTTGGGTACACTCATAACTATATACTCACCCATAGTAGTAACAATATTACTAATAATCCTAATATAATAGGAAATGGTAATACTATTATCAATAGCAATCTTAATAATATTAGTGAGTTTTGTAAGAATATTAAAACTCCTCAAGAAGATCTATCATTTATAAGATAACCAATTCTCAAAGGGACTCTCGTTGAAATGGTAAAGGGAAAAAGATGATGTTGGAAGGGAAAGGGAGGGAGATAAATATGGGGGAAAGGGGAATCAAGGGAGGAAGATGAGGTGGGAAAGGAGGAGGAGCAAGAGGAAAGTTCAATGAAAAAGATGAGCCAAAGTTAGTTTCTCTGGACTTAATCTGTCAGTCAGTTTTTCTCTGCTAAACTCTCTCTCTCTCTCTCTCTCTCTCTCTCTCTCTCTCTCTCTCTCTCTCTCTGTTGCATTGAGTTTTTTGTACATAAAGGCGAGTGTCTGTAGTAAAGTTACTCAGTTGCTTTCCATACTGCCTTTGAGTCACAACCTTCTCTCGGCGCCATAATATATACACAAAATGAAATGTCGTTACTATGTACGATCGTGTGAAACACGGTTGGTACAGAACTATCAAAATCTGTTCTAAAAAGAATTTTGTCATTCCTCACTCAGAAACTTCATGTTTTTTATGCAGCGGTAAATGCGTCTAGTTGTTGAGAACTATCTTTAACAAGTAATATACTAGGCCATGACAGATTAAGTGTACCTACCTTATATCTTTGTTTCTTAACTACCTTCGAGACGAACGACCGGAGAATTAAAATGCCGTAATTGATGATCTCACTCCCCAAGAAATTAATCAGATTTGTCGAGATAATTAGATCATTAATCTCGCCCTTGATTGTGCTGCTAACGTATTTATAACATCTTTAGGGAACAATGCTTGATGAATCTGTCCTTCGACCAAAGCTGCGCCAGATAATTAATTTAATTAATCATCAACACTTCAAGGTACATCGAATGCTATAAAGATTTCTCGTAGTTTTCGTTTTTTTTTACTGATATTTATTTAAAGGTTTAAAGCCCGCTTATGAATGGCAGAGGCAACAGACAGTGATATTAGCCCTATCAAGCAGGACAATGCCCTAGAGACTGATCAGCGCCTAAGCCCCTCTCCACCCAAGCAAGGACCAAGGAGGGCCAAGGCAATGGCTACTGATGACTCAACAGATAAACCTATAGGCTCCCCCAAACCTTCCATCCTTAGCTCAAAGGATGGTGAGGCTGCAGTGACCTAAGGAACTAACGAGATTGAGTTGGAATCGAACCTCACATCTGGCGTTCACCAGTCAGGGACGTTACCACATCGGCCACTACACCCCAATGATTATAAACTTATTACAGAAATATGAAGAATACAAAAAAATAAGTTTGCTTTAAATCGATTATAAACTGTTTTAAATTGTCATGGGATTCATAAGTTATGATTCCCTGTGATTGCCTAACTTACTTAACGGGTCCTATTGTTTGAAATGTATGTGCACTGATGTGTAAACTAAAGAAAAACTGGACTTTTGTTATTAACTTAACTCTAAGAGAAAAATAAAGCAAAAAGTATTATGATATACTGAAAGGATCGAATGTATGTTATAATGAATTCGTTAAAGAGAACCATGAAATAATCATTACGAATGAAAAATAGTCATTTTATACTGATCATTCGTAAGAAAAACAGGTCAAGTTGAGAGACAAAGAAGACCATTTCACTGCAGAATGTATTACCCGAACATTTGCCCTCGATAACATCTCCTTCAGTCTTTATGCACGTGTTGTTCCTGCATTTTACTGACTGCAATACTCTTTTATCTGCTCCACACTCCTTTGGGAATTCAACTCAAGGTCCACATTTAAATTGCTAGCCTTCAGGGGACTATTAAAGACCAATAACACTTCTCGACGATCATCGTACTTACAGACGAAAACTCTCGTTTCTCGTCGAGCGTCGTCGTACCGAGAGACGAAAACTCTCGTTTCTCGTCGAGCGTCGTCGTACCAAGAGACGAAAACTCTCGTTTCTCGTCGAGCGTCGTCGTACCGAGAGACGAAAATTCTCGTTTCTTGATCCAATATAAAGCGATGGCATTTTAGGGGAATTGCATCGTCTACTCCGTCTTTTTTGATGGCATATCGAAGGTCACTTCGCTATAACTTATATGAAATGGAATGGGTGGAATTTTTTGCTGGAAAGGATACATACAAATGGGAATTTTATCATAATTTTTCCAAACGGTTTCGATATTTTTATTTCACTTAGCAAGAATTGTAGAGTTCCTGGAGTACGGAAGCCACATATATAACATATGTAGGCGTATATATATATATATATATATGTATATATATATATATATATATGCTGTATATATAGAAATGTGTGCATGTGGGTGTATATGCATATATTTGATATATGTGTATATTGTATGTTTGAATATACAATTTACTGTATTATATCAATGTATACGAGAATATGTATATGTATATATATATTATATATATATATAAATATATATATATGTATGTATGTATATATAAAATATATATACATATAAATGTGTGTATGTTTATAAATACACACATTTATATGTATATATACATTATATATAATTATATATATAAATATATATATATATATATATATGTATGTATGTATGTATATATAAAATATATATATACATATAAATGTGTGTATGTGTATAAATACACACATTTATATGTATATATACATTATATATATATATATATATATGTGTGTGTGTGTGTGTGTGTGTGTGTATATATATGCATATGTATATATATATATAGATATATATATATATATATATATACATATATATATATATACAATATATATATATACTATATATATATATATATATATATACATACATATATATATATATACACACACACTATAAATACCGACTTTCTCCTATCTACATATAAACCAGTGACCCTGTTTTTTGGTATTCTGGATATTAAACAAAAAGCCTCTTAAATTTCTTTCTTGATAAAAGTGAGATTACAGCAACGTGACTAGACCACCTTACCTTTCCAATCATCCTAATCCTCTTTTCCCACATCTTTTATATCCCACTTTTTACTTTCCTCCGCTGATTTATAACCTTCGAGGAGATTTATAACAGAGTAGAACTACAAGGACGTTTTGAGTAATTACTATCCTTGGAAATTTCCGCGTAATTTTCGAGTCATTTTCAAGTCATTTCCATGAGCCAGTCCGTCCTTGGAAGAGGTAATGACTTTCCAGGTGAGAATTATAATGAGGATTCTGGTCAGGTGCTGTTTGAGAAGACCCGGCTTCCAGCCCTGTCATCATGACTAATGCGCCAAAGAATATATTGTGATATGCATATATACTTCACACCTTTAAACCCATGAAAGAAAATTCTTTCAACCTTCAAATTCTTCTCTCTCTCTCTCTCTCTCTCTCTCTCTCTCTCTCTCTCTGTGTTTGGTAGCCTTGGGAAATATTTAAAACAAGGCGTGTAAGGAACATCCAACGATATATTGTGTCGAAGGTTGTGGTGGCCTATTGGAAACGTCCCTGTCTGGCATTCGCCGGAATTGAGTTCGAGTCCCGCTCAGGCTCGATAGTTTCGTATAGTGTTTGCAACCTCACCATTTTGTGAGCTAAGGATTGGGAGTTTTGGGGAAGCCTATAAGTCTAACTGCTATTGAGCAGCCATTTCCTAGCCTTCCCTGGTCCTACCTTGGTTGGAGAGGGGGGGCCTTGGCCACCGATCATATGGATATATGATCAGTCTCTAGGGCATTGTCAGTGTTCCTTGCCTGCAAGATTTACGAGGCGACCTTTAAATCTTTAAAAGACTTTCTCGATCATTACTTCTCTCTTAAGGGTACACTTGGGCACACTATTATATCCTATTTCTCTTCATTTTGTTTTGTTAAATGTTTATAGTTTACGTAGGAGATTTATCTAAATTTTGTTACTCTTCTCAAGTTATATTAATTTTCCTTGTTTCCTTTCCTCGCTGGGGCTATTTTCTCTGTTGGAGCCCCTGGGGTTATATCATTCTGCTTTTCCAACAAGGGTAGTATCTCTTTTCATTGTTTTAATGCTTAATAAAACAAAAGGAAAAAAGTCCTCTCTCTCTCTCTCGTCTGTTTTTTTCAGTTTGGGTTCAAACGTATATTGCCAAAATCGCCAATTCAGTGGATCATCAAAGGCCCCCAGGCAGCCAGGCGTTTGATTGAAGTTTTTTCTTATTCTCTTTTTTTTTTTGTAGCAAACTTTGGAGTGAAAAGCTGAGAAAATACATACCTACAAGCAAAAACTCGGTATATATATGTATATAATAATATATATATATATATATGTGTGTGTGTGTGTGTGTGTATACGTATATATGTGTGTATATATATATGTATATATACATGTATATTTATACATATATATATATATATATATATGTATGTATATATATACATGTTTCTTCAAATAGGCCCATAAAAGAAACCAAAGAAATATATATAATTCACTATATTTCGACCAATACACATTGGCCCTCTTCAAGGTGTAAAGTAAAAATGAAGAATACATTGGACTATAAAAAGACTTATGTCAGCGTGTCCAACATAACAACCATTTGCTGCAAGTTTTGAACTTTGAAGTTCTACTGATTCAAGTTCCCGATTAGGAAGATCATTCCACAACTTGGTCACAACTGGAACAAAACTTCTTGAATACTGTATAGTATTGAGCCTCATGATGGAGAAGGCCTGACTATTAGAATTAACTGCATACCTAGTGCTACGAACAGGATGGAAATGTCCAGGAAGATGTGAATGTAAAGGAGGTCAGAATTATGAAAAATCTTATGCAACATGCATAAACAAGGTACCATTATTCATTATGCTGCACAAGACGTAAAATCCAAAATGCTTCTCAATATATATCTAATCTCAGTGGTTAAAAGATTCCAGAATGAATTCACAATAGTAGTTCTATCAATACTTGCTGCTCACCCCTCCCCCCCCCCATAAAAAAATACTTTTAATACCAAGATATTGAAGTTTATCATGAAGTAATTAACAAAGCCAACAAGTTTCCACCGCAATTTCCGTCTCTCAGTTTACATCTTTATTAATCCTCGGTCTTTGGACACTTCCCATCTAGGGAGTTCTGATGCCTCACCTCTAAAGTTTAATTAGATCTTATTGGTCTTAGGCATCACCGGAGTCATCCTGCTCTTTATTTGTTTTGTTAGAAAAGAATCGTGATGAAATAATAATCTCTCTCTCTCTCTCTCTCTCTCTCTCTCTCTCTCTCTCTCTACACATACACACGCACACATTATATATATGCATATATATATTATATATATATATGTATATATATATATGTATAATGTGTGTGTGTTGTGTGTGTCTCTCTCTCTCTATATATATGCATATATATACATATATATATGTGTGGGCGTATATATACTAATACATACATACATTTATTTATATATTCAGTATGTATATATATATATATATATATATATATATTATTGTATTCATTACAATAATATGTTAGTCAACGTTTGAAACCACTTGTTGGGTAAATTCTGGATAACAAATCATTAATAAGAAATAGAACATTCTTTGGCATTGTTTTTTTTTAATATCTGAATCATAGAAATTAATCTCCAAAAGGCAAATTTCTCTCCGTATAATGAATTAATTGGAAGTTCGAAATCATATTTTGGTCATAAAATCAACAATCAGGTTAAAAAAAATCTATCTTATTTCTTATATATTTTAATCAAGATTAGATTCTGGTTTATGGAAATATTTGATTCATTATATTTTAGCATTTAGTAAGTAGGCCTAGTCTTTAACCTAATTATATTTTAGCTTTGTAGGCCTAGTCTTAAGTTTGTAGGCCTAGTTTTTAATCCCAAATAATCTGATAAGCTAAAATGAGGAAAAAATCAAATGGATTTAATAAAACGAATTGAATTCCATATTCACATATGATAAGAACAGTAACAGTCATTCCATTAGAATTATGAATCCATAATGTGTAAAAGTTATTATAAGAATCATTAAACCGAAAGATATGGAAACTTTTCCATTTTAGAAGTAATCCAATTTCTTCAACTTCTTTTTTCTTTCTATATCCTCAATGATCATTTCCCAGTTATTTCTAATCTTCGTTATAACCAAATATGGCTCTCTCCCCAAACGATTCATTAACGAACATTAGGATTAATTAAAAAGGATATTCAGGGGACTTATCAAACACCAAAAACTTTTTAGTTTTCATTAAATAATTAGGGAGGAAATGAGCAATGATTAGGTAAGATCATTTCCTTTTTTTAATTCATTCCTGTTGAAATTTCTTTCCTTTTTTTTTCATTTAAATATGAAAATAAAACCACAGAAATGTCCTCTCCTTGACTACAAAGATAAAAACAAATTTCCCATACTTAAAGGCAAAGTTAGAACAGGATATTGATCATGGTTTAAACCTTTATGGTAATTGCCTTAGTTTGAGGTAATTTACATGGTTTCAAGGTATTTATAAGGCAATTCTAAGATAATTTAAGTTTTACGATATTACGAGCTACAAATTTATGGAATTTGGAAAAGTTTTAAGGTAATCTAAGGTAAAAAGCAGCAGCATCTAAGGTAATAGTCGCATGCTGAAGTTTACACCCTGACTTACAGATGAGCAAAGTCAAAACACTTCGTTTTGTTTCATATATTTTAGATTTTCTAATGAAACCAATCTCGTCCAGCTAAGAAAATAATGTTTTACTTTAATGGAATTCAAATTAACAATAAATAGATTTTTAAGGTTTCCTTCGAAAATTTTACCATTAAGAGACTTATCTTAAATTGAATTGTTTAGAATTACGTATTATTCCAGTATTAAGAGTTCAGA
>NC_090747.1:108835454-108853124 GCF_036898095.1 Palaemon carinicauda | reverse complement strand
TCAATGATCATTTCCCAGTTATTTCTGATCTTCATTATAACCAAATATGTCTCTCTCCCCAAACTGTTCATTAACGAACATCAGGATTAATTAAAAAGAATATTTAGGGGACTTATCAAAAACCAAAAACTTTTTAGTTTTCATTAAATGATTAGGGAGGAAATGAGCAATGATTAGGTAAGATCATTTTCCTTTTTTTTTTTATTCATTCCAGTTGGAATTTCTTTCCTTCATTTTATTCATTTCTGATATTTATGGGTCTTATCTAAAAATTTTCTTCTCAGCTTTCTTTAAATGATTAGGGAGGAAATGAGCTATGATTAGGTAAGACCATTTTCCTTCGTTTAATTCATTCCTATTGGAATTTCTTGCCTTTTTTATTTGTCTTATGATATGAAATTTAGATACAAAAGATAAACCACAGAAATATCCTCTCCTTGACTACGAAGATAAGAACAAATTGCCAATACTTCAAGGCAAAGTTTGAACAGGATATTGATCAGGGTTTAAACCTTTATGGTAATTGCCTTTAGTTTGAGGTAATTTAGATGGTTTCAAGTTATTTTCAAGGCAATTCTAAGATGATTTAAATTTTACGATATTATGAGCTACAAATTTAAGGAAATTGGAAAAGTTTTAAGGTAATCTAAGGTAAAAGAGCAGCAGCACCTATAAGGTAATAGTCACATGCTGGAGTTTACACCCTGACTTACTGATGAGCAAAGTCAAAACACTTCGTTTTGTTTCGTATATTTTAGATTTTCTAATGAAACCAATCTCGTCCAGCTAAGAAAATAAATGTTTTACTTTAAAGGAATTTAAATTAACAACGAATAAATGTTTTTAAGGTTTCCTTCGAAAATTGTACCATTAAGAGATCTGTCTTAAACTGAATTGATTAGAATTACGTATTATTCCAGTATTAAGAGTTCAGATTATATAGCTTTATTTAGATTAATAAGGTTTTATTAAATAGTTAATAAAGCATATCAGAAACTTAAAATTCTCTCTCTCTCTCTCTCTCTCTCTCCTCTCTCTCTCTCTCTCTCTCTCTCTCTCTCTCTCTCTCTCATTTCTAAGATTATTTATTTTTTATATTAGATAAGGATTGATTCATAAATAATATTCTCTTTAGTACAAGGCACATCAGAAACTTACTAACATCTCTCTCTCTCTCTCTCTCTTCTCTCTCTCTCCTCTCTCTCTCTCTCTCTCTCTCCTCTCCTCTCTCTCTCTCTCTCTCTCTCTCTTTTCAGTATCAAGTTAAAATTATGTGAGTTTTATATTAGATAAGGATTTATTCAATAAATAATATTCTTCATAGAACAAGCATATCAGAATCCTAGACTAATTCTCTCTCTCTCTCTCTCTCTCTCTCTCTCTCTCTCTCTCTCTCTCTCTCTCTCTCTCTCTCTCTCTCTCTCTCTCTCTCTCTCTCTCTCTCATTCCAATAATAACAGTTAAAGATATTTAGCTTTTCTTTAGATTAGCTAAGGCTTTCTTCAATAAATAATATTATCTTTTGGTACAAAGCATATCAGAAGCTTAGACTAATTCTCTCTCTTTCTCTCTCTCTCTCTCTCTCTCTCTCTCTCTCTCTCTCTCTCCTCTCTCTCTCCTCTCCTCTCTCTCTCTCTCTCTCTACCATCGGCCAAGATTTCCCTCGTTTATCAATTACACGCATCAGTGACTTATTCAATTCCCGGAGTTATGGTTTCCTTAATGAGTTAATCAGCCGAATTCCAAGACTCCTCGTGTCTTCATTTCGAATAATGCTTAAGCCTCTTAAAGCACAAGATCTTAACCTAACCTGCTTTGTAATATTATTAGATATAAAAGTGAAGACAACAACAATGTTGGAATATATACATGACATATTTTAGAAAGAGTTTCCCTGATTAAAACTTGTTTTCTTTTCGTGGAACTCTTATTCGGATGTGTGATTAGTAAGAGGTCGAATAACCGAGGTATTTAATACACCACATCCATAATATGTATATATATATATATATATATATTATATATATATATATATATATATATATATATATATATATGTTTTTATATATATATATATATATATATAATGTATTTATAATAAGTGTCTAAATAATGCTTTAGATATAAAATTGCATTGTATTTTCTTTATAGTATGAAAACAATTATTACTTAAAAATTAACTAAGGATTCCTTTCACTCAAGTACAAAAAATGAATAGAAAACCAAGTTGTAATTCCTTCCACTTAAGTACACACAAAAACAAAAGAAAACTTAAAATTAGAGATACCGATAAATCCCTTTTGACAACAAGGGCTTAAATTTGGGGTTCGCCTGACCCACAGATATTGCCCCCCTCCCCCCCCCCCGAGATCTTCCATTGCATGCAGGATGAACTTTTGATTGCAACATCATTATTGCAACTTTTCTCATGTTAGGTCATTTCCCAACGACGATGATTTCCTCTCAATTATTTCCTATTTTAATCTCATTTCGGTTGACTAAATTTGTTTGAACAAGGCAAACTGTAGTCGGTATGTTCGTCGATTACTAAAATAGGTGTAATCAATTTTATGGGATCGTTTGAAAATCGGCTTCTGTTTATCATAAAACATGGAATTTTAATTCTTGGGTCTTCTTTCATGTGGAAGGCAGGGAAGCGTTCTCCTGATCTGCTGCACGTAGTCTGTTAGCTTATTGCTGTCTAGCTATGTATCAGTTTATCTAATATCAATATATTTATCTATCTGTATATATATATATATATATATATATATAAATATATATATATATATATATATTATATATATATATGTATATATATATGTATATATATTCATATATATATATATATATACTGTATATATTTGTGTGTATATATATATATATATATATTGATATTATCATCTGTCTTTCTTTTATTAATCTTCAGCCCAACCTCGTGTGATATTTCATGCATTCTTAGTAAGCAAGCATTGCAAATCCTGTGGTGTTCTGCTAACAAGGACTGCATGGTCAGTATACTCTAGGTCTGCTAAATTCCTATCACCAATCCAGTCCAATCCTTCTCCACCATCTATCACTGTTCTACCCCTTACAAAATCCAAGAGGAGGATAAACAACATAGGTGACAACGCATTCCTTGGGGTACTCGGATTTTCACTGGAAATTCATTTGATAAGACTCAATTAACATTAACTTTGCCCTTGCTATGCTCATGAACAGACTTGATTAGGTATACATATTTAAGAGGAATTCCATAATAACGTAAGACTCTCCATAAAATTAGCCGGTGACTTTATTAAAGGCTTTTTCATAGTCCACAAATGCCATCAAAAGGGGATTTATATATTCAACGCATTGCTGTACAACATGTCACAAAATGAAAATTTGGTCAGTGCAACTTCTACCTTTTCTAAATCGTGCTTGTTTATCTCTCAGCTTTTCATCTATCTTTCCCCCCAGTCTCTTTAGAATAAGTATACTATATATTTCATAACAACAGACGTAAGTGTTGTGCCTTTGTAATTATTGCAATCAGTCAGGTCTCCTTTTTTGCCAATTTCACTAACACTCCTAACTCCCATTCATCAGGTTTTGCCTCTTCATGCCACATTCTACAAAATAATCTTGTATATAGTCTGGGAGTCACTTCATTTTTTGGCCAATATCATCTCGGCAGTTATTCTATTGTATCCAGGGGCTTTCCATCTCTTTAGTGTTCTGAGGATAGCTTCAACTTCAAACACACTGAATTCATTCATGGGCCCATCAAGGGTCTTCATCAGCTTCAGGTATATCAATCAAATTATTACCTTCATAGCGCGTATTCATAACCTCACTAAAGTGTTCCATCCAATGTTGTCTTTCTTCATCTTCTGTTGTTATAACAGATCCATCTCTCGTTTTTTTATGGGTATATGCTTCTTCTTCTTTGCCTCCATAGAGATTTCATTAATAATTCTATGAGTAATTTTTACCCTTTAGCCAAGTCCTGAATTCATAGCTTTGTCAGCCTCATCTATTTTACTGTCTAAATATTCTCTTTAGTCATTCCCTAGCTTTTCTTTTGACCTCACTGTCAATACTGGAATACTTAGCATGGTCTACCTTGTAATTTTCATTACTTCCTCGAAAACTTTCAACACACAATTTCTGTTTTTTGTCTCCTTTTTATAGTATCCCAAGTATCATTTGATTTCCATTTTGTGTCCCAAGACTTCGCCGCCAACTGACTGATACATGTTCTTGATATTACACCATTCTTCATTAATTGTCTGTTCTTCGTCTCTTAAAGTCGCTAAGACTGCAAATCGATCCCTTTGTTTTGGGTGCTTTCAGTTTTAATTTCACTGTGGCAATGAGGAGCTGGTGATCACTACCAATATTCGTACCTTTATAGCTTGTTACATTTCTCAGATTCCCCCTTCTCTCTTTATATATATATATATATATATATATATATATATATATATAATATATATATATATATATATATATATATATACATATATATTTGTGTATGTGTTTGTATTTACAAATCTCATTTTCCTAATATTTGTACCTGTAAACTATCACTAAGAGTTCATCTCTAATTTTTATGTTCATTTCTTCTTTCAAGTATAAATTTGAAGTAGTTATTCTGTACGTACATCCAAATAAAATAATATGCATGGCAATTAAAGACATGAATAAACCCTAAATAGAAAACGCATGACATACAAGTACTCTAAAAAGTAACGCACAATCACAAGCAACGACCATTATTTGTTATACGTATGAGTATATTGTTTTAATTTTGTGGATTTAATAGAGATTTAAATTTATTTACTTTAAAATTCAGTGAAAATACCTCTTAGGGAAAGATGAATATTATAAAAATCTGCAAATCTTTGAATAATCCCTCTTGTATTAGATTAAATACCCGTTTGAAAAGTTTCGAAAGGGTCATTTTAGTTAAATATCACAACATTGCTGGGATAACCTGGGGTCATTAGGATGCTGAGGGGCCAACATAAATCTCACCTGGTGAAATTGGGCTTTTGAGTTGTGTCAAGTAAATGATGAGAGAATTAATCTTTAGAAACGTTCCTTTTTTACGAGAACTGCATTGGAGTCATTGGTCAAAATCTCCTGGAGAGATGATCTAATTTGAGCTTGTGTAAATAGTTTTCTACGTGAAGTTTAGTGTATGTATGTATGTATGTATGTATGTATGTATGTATGTATGTATGATGAATAAATATGACAATAATTGTGCTGTTAATTAATAACTCAGAACGGAATTTAAAGGCAAGATTGATATATCCCTAAAAGGAAAGAAACATTTCATATTTTAGAAATAGAATAAAAATGTTTTCTTCAGACGTCATTACATGATATTTTTTGCAGTTTAATTACCGGGCAATATTATCGAACGCTTTTAATGTAATACTTGGATTAACTAATGTCACTTCCGCTTTGCATTTAAAGGTTAAAATCCACTCATGAATGGCCAGGGGCAAGGGACAGTGACAATGCCCTACAGACTGACCATATACCCATATGATCAGCGCCCAAGCCCCCTCTCCTCCCAAGCTAGGATTAAGGAGATCTAGGTAATGGTTGCTGATGACTCAGCAGATAGACCTATAGTCTCCCCCGATGGGGATCCTTAGCTCACAAGGATGGTGAGGTTGCAGCGACCAAAGAAACTAACAACTTCGAGTAGGACTCGAATCCCAGTCAGGGACGATACCACATCTCATTTTCTCCATTGTAATATTTTTTCATGACGACCAGAGTTTCCCAATGCAAAATCACATTACATCAATGGGACTTGATAGAAATTATAACATTTTGTTTTGAATTTCACAGAAGTCCTTTGTAAATCCTCGAATAGCAATTGAAGGATTTTTCTTATTTCGACTTAGTTTCGAACTTATGTCGAGAGAATGTTATGCAAAGTTGCAGCTTCTAATTCAGAAGATACCTGTAGGAGCTTAGGTGAACTCGGTCTGACCTGCTCGTTTCTCAAAACATCGTGTAGTTTTTAACTTTTCATTACTCAAGCTTTTCTCTTTATGATGTTTACTTATATGTTATGCTTAGTTATTCACATATTTCCTTCGTTTTGTTGTAACAAAAAATATTAAGAGCTGTTATAGATATTTGTAAGACATCTTTAGATTCAAGTACCGTGAAAAATATTTTTTCAAGAAATGATGTTTGAAAACATCAAGAAAATATTTTACCTTGATGATAATTATCTATTTTCTTAAAACTTTAGACGTATAGTTTTTAATTCCTTCATTTCCACCAAACAATTAGGTTTTCATACCTATATTTAGTTATTTATATCCTTTTACGTCTTATCTATCCCAAATACTCAATAAGAAAATCTCAAAATTATACCTATCCCTAAATTCCGAAAAATTTCGGCGTCAATATCTAGCGTTTAAAACCTGTAATTGTCTCTTTCGTGGTCTGAAGATACCAATAGATGGCATTCTAAATAATGGGAATTCTTAATAAACATTTCTCACAGAATTAATCAAATGTGAAATTGTTCCGTTTAAATTGTGTGGAAACTGGTAAAGTATGTTCACTTAAAAGAGATTTAATTTAAGAAGAGAGAGAGAGAGAGAGAGAGAGAGAGAGAGAGAGAGAGAGAGAGAGAGGAGAGAGAGAGAGAGAGAACTGGTAAAAAATGCTCACATGAAAGCTTGCAATTGAGAGAGAGAGAGAGAGAGAGAGAGAGAGAGAGAGAGAGACGAGAGAGAGAGAGAGAGAGAGAGAGAGGTTAAATATGTCCACATAGAAGAGCTTTCATTTGAAAGAGAGAGAGAGAGAGAGAGAGAGAGAGAGAGAGAGAGAGAGAGAGAGAGAGAGAGAAATTGTGTGAATATAGGCAATAATTTCCACATAGAAGAGATTCATTGAGAGAGAGAGAGAGAGAGAGAGAGAGAGAGAGAGAGAGAGAGAGAGAGAGAGGAGAGAGAGAGAGAGAGAGAGAGAGAGAGAGAGAGAGAGAGAGAGAGAATATAGGCAAAAATTTCCACATAGAAGAGACATTTGAGAGAGAGAGAGAGAGAGAGAGAGAGAGAGAGAGAGAGAGAGAGAGAGGAGAGAGAGAGAGAGAGAAATTGTGTATTGAAAAAAAAAACAGGTAAAAATATGTCCACATAGAAGAGCTTTCACTTGAGACAGACAGACAGACAGACAGACAGACAGAGCTAGGAGATGTGAATTTTTCATGAGATTAATTCCATTCCCTTAAAAGTCAACTCCCACCTTTGACAAGTTAAGGTTAATTGTGATTGGGGTCGATCAGTTAAGTGCTTCTCTTCCCTAAATCCAATTGTGAAATGGAAAATTACATAACTTGACCTAGAAACATTTTGGGTTCTGAATTTTCATATTTACGTTTCCAATTATTTCTTGTATTTTGATTAGTTTATCCACTTTCCCTTTAACTAATTCAATTACGATCTCAGATTTTGTGATAAAGATGTGGATTCTAGATGAACCTTTAATTTTATAGAGGATCCTAGAAGATTTTTGTTCCTAGAAAGGTTAACATACAGGATTCAGGCTTTGAGATTCTAATCCACGTTGGGAGGTTTTCTTAATCACAAAAGAACTTTACGTGAGACGCCATTCGCACAAATCAGTTGTGATAAGGTTTATTACAATGGTATGGAAACAAAGAAAATATGAAGATTGTTAAAGAAAATTCCTCTACTAGTGTACCCGAACCTTCAAAAATAACGTGTATAACACACACACACACACACACACACACACACACACACACACACACACACATCCTTTCCCTTCCCCCTTTGCTAACTATAACCCGCTGGTTCGATAATATGTGGGAGAGTGCACTCCTCGGGTACCCTCTTTCACCAGGGTATGACTACTCCATCATCCCCCTGAGCATGACAGGAAAGAAATATATATATATATATATATATATATATATATATATATATATATATATATACATATATATATATATATATATATATATATATATATATATATATAATATATACATACATATATATATATATATTTATTATATATATATATATATATATATATATATATATACTGTATATATATACACACATGTGCATATATATATATGTACTTCGTGATCAGAAACCCAAGGGTAATCAAGCTAAAGATAATAGTTTTTGGTCGGCTGGGGAATCGAACGCGTTTCCAAGAAACTGAAGTGACAGTGACATACCATCTAATGGAGATTCCCTCTACGATATCATTCCGCCTAAATTGTTATTAGAATCTTTTTAAGAAAACAATCTTCACATTCATTACCTGAAATCACTTTGATATGAAAGGTAGAGAAGAAGACTTCTAAGAAACAAAATAAATCAAGAGGCTTTATCCTTTTACTCTTTTAGACATCTAGCCATGAATAAACAAACAAGTTGTTCATTGAATTGCAAATGTGATTTATTCCGAATGGCTGCTGCTGCTACAACAGCAACATTACGTATTTTGATTTTAAAGGAATTGGATTCCAACTCGCTTCGTGATTTACCTAATATGAAATGGCATCCGGAAAAGGGAGACACAGATATTCCTTTTCTCGACATTCTTTCGTCTATTTTTTTTAAGTATTATTATTATTATTATTATTATTATTATTATTATTATTATTATTATTTTTATTATTATTATTATTATTATTATTATTATTGAAAATAATAGAAATACTACTATTATTAGAATGACTGTTGTTAAAAATTATTAAAATTATCAAAATTATTAAAATTATGAAAATTATTAAAATATCAAAATTATTAAATTTATCAAAATTATTGAAATTATTAGAATTAGTACAAATCTTGAATAAAAATGTTTTTAAGAGGGAAACCTACCTCCGTAACAACAAATATAACAGACAAAGGCATACAGAAACAAAGGCATGAATAGAATAATCCTAAAAAATCCTGCACTTTAAAAGAGAAAAACACACTAATAGGGACTTCATTCATTTTACAACTGACCACAAATAGTAACATATAGCAACAAAGCGCTAAAAGCAACTTATGAGCAGATGTTAAATCCACAAATGAAAAGCTCTTTTAAAAAGAATATTTTACAGTGAAATTTAAAAAAATGTCTAAATAAGGAAAGAAAAGGCACTCCTTTGAGGGTTGGAAAAGGTATTTAGAGTGAGAGAAACATTTGAATGTTGTTTTTTTAGTCAAAATAGGGACATTAAAACTGGCACTAGCCGTATGGTAATTAACCAAAAAGAGAAAACATGGGACGTTCCTTTTCAAGCTGTTTTTTACGATTATCCAACTCATCTTTGTTCCTGGTTCCTCGTTCCCCCTTTCATGTGGGTTTTATTACGCCTATAAAATTTGGACAGTACATCCAGTTGCCTCCGCCAACGAAGTTGGAAGGAGGTTATGTTTTACCCTCTGTTTGTGTGTGTTTGTTTGTGAACAGCTTCCTGGCCATAATTTTGATAGTAGAATAATGAAACTTGCACGATTAACTGTTTTGTAGAAATCTTAAAATTATTAAATTTAAGTTTGTTTCATATTTGAGCGTATGAAACTCCACTCAAATTAACACAAGTTAAGGCGGAGGTCTGCGCTCTAGACTACCCCTCTAATTCGATTTGTGTTTTATGCTTTCCGCTAAAGGAAATGGGACGTTAAACCACCGGTTCCTTCATTCCCTAATTTGGAAATAACGCTTTCAATAATCTTTTTTCTGGTATTTGCCCGGTAGATTTTATAAGTTTTTTTTGGAAAAGGGGATAAATTATTTTTGTTGAGAAAAAATTTAAATTAGATAGGCTTTATTAATAGCATTTATATTTTCATA
Organism: Palaemon carinicauda; assembly: GCF_036898095.1. NCBI lineage: Eukaryota > Metazoa > Arthropoda > Malacostraca > Decapoda > Palaemonidae > Palaemon > Palaemon carinicauda. The sequence continues at coordinate 108,843,272 of NC_090747.1, read as the reverse complement.
TATCTATGTACCAAGGCACTTCCCCAATTTTGGGCGGTAGCCGACATCGGGGAAAAAAAAAAGAACACGGCCTCTTGCTCATAAGAACTTACTTTTTTCTATTCCCTCTTAATTCCATTTTAAAGAGATTCTTATCAACAATTATAAATGAGACGAACGTATGAATAGAGCCAAAGATAAGCGGTTAAATATTTATGTTGAACAGATTGACATAAATCGCTCTTCATAGTTTATATATGACATTATTTTAATATTGTCATTAATCTTAGAATATCTTATAATAGCTTTTTTATTTCCGAAAATTGCTGGGCTATTTTCGAGTGTTGGAGCCCTTGGGCTTGTAGCATTTTGCTTTTCAACTATATAATAATAACAACAACAACAACAACAACAACAACAAACAACAACAACAACAGTATATTCTACTTCATGAAAACTAAACCAACTAAATTACCCAAAAGATACATAGCAAATTCACATGTCTGTAATAAGGAGATTGAAATCCAGTGGTAAATATTCTTGTGCAATAATTACATTCCAATTATCAAAAGATATTAATTAAACTTACTTTCCCATAGGATAGTAATCCTTAAGATACAGGCAAAATTCCTTCGAAATATAACCCTAATGTCATTAGTTAAAAAAAAAAAAAGAAAAAAAAAAAGGGCTTTGATGAATAAAACATCCATAGTTTCCCTATGAGGAAAGTACCATTACCTCCTAATTACATTACCCAAAATGAGCCTGGGTCCTTTATTAAAATTCAGTAAAAAAAAAAAAAAAAAAAAAAAAAGGTTTATTTGAATATCGCCCCCAAGTCTTATCACTAAGGAGATCTTCCTACATTCCATAATGAGAATTAGATGTTATTTTTCCTTTCTCTACTTTCCATAGACAAAAATCTAAATTACTTTTCTTTTCCTACTATTTTTCATATATAGAATGCGACTTCCATATATTACCTAGGTACAATTAGACATGCATACTTTCCATTGCTGGATTTATACATCCACACTTTCCATAGATCAGATTAGACATCTATACTTTCCATAGATAGAATTAAATATCCACACACATACACATACACATACAGTATATATATATATATATATATATATATATATATATATATATATATATATATTATATATATATATATATATATATATATATATAACCTTCCGGTTAGGTGAGTTACATTTCCAGGCGTATAACTACTCGGTCTCTCGCGGATTCTCGGTTATGGCCTTACCTTACCTTACCTTATTTCCTTATTTTATGTTTGGGTTCCCCCAGGTCCCTCAGTGTGAGGCACCTCGTATATCCACCAGAGAGTTGTTAATGCATCTTCCGGAGAGGGATTAGTCATACCTTGGTGAGAGAGGGTACTTGTAAAAGTCCCTACATATCTATTTAAATTTCTAGCCATCACTTGACGGGTGGCGTACACTGGTAATTTAATATTTTTGTATATTGCTGCAATAATCATAATAATTGTGTAGAACATTCCGTGTCCGCTTCCACATATTTAAAATCCACAGCTTTTTCTCTTAAGAATGCTTAAGGAATTCAAAATTTTGATGTTTAGATAAATGTATCCTTTATTATTTTTGAAGGAAAGTGAAGGAATGTTTGAGTCTGTAAAACTTCAAATGTTCAAACTTGCAGCAAATGTTTTTATGTTGAATAGGCTGACATAAGTCTTTTTATATTTTATAAATGAAATTTCTGTTTTAATGCTGTTAATATTTTTAAACTATATTTTGATTGTTCATCATTTCTTATATCGTTTATTTTTTTCTTATTTCCTTTCCTCACTGGGCTATTTTTCCTTGTTTGGACCCCTTGGGCTTATAGCATCTTCCTTTTCCAACTAGGGTTGTAGCTTAGCTAGTAGTAGTAATAATAATAATAATAATAATAATAATAATAATAAATTGATAGTTGATATTTTTATCACAGTCCCTTCTCTGTTTGACAATTCATCCATCAATTTGTGATCCCTTTTATTTTTTAAGAAGTACAGTACGAATGGTTAATTTTGCTCGTATTTAATGCCGTCTATTAAGCGAAGATTCTTTTATAAACCATTCTAGAATGTCATTTCATTTGTCTATATATTACCTGTGCTCTTTTCATCAATGGTAAACAGGTCATAAAATGCAGCTGTTGGTATGATAGATTACAGTTCACGGGAATAAAATCTTAGTGAGATAAACGTTTATTATTTTTCTTCAAATTCGTTCATTAATCTGACTTTGTTCTTAATCTATGTTTATTATCATATTGCCGTAATTCCAGTGGCCAATCTAGAGAACTACATTTAATGATTTTCTTTTCTTTCCAACTGATCCACATATCCTAGCAAGCAGTATCTCTCTCTCTCTCTCTCTCTCTCTCTCTCTCTCTCTCTCTCTCTCTCATATGCTTATCCTAGTGTTAAATAAATTCTGGGATGGTAATATTAATTCGTACCAACTTCATGGATATCACGGGTGTAAAAAGAAGCATTGGATGAAATGCTTCACCAATTCCTACTTTATAATTTTCCCTTTTTCAATTATATCCTGAAATTTTATGATATAATTAAATTCATATATGGATTTCATTAATGTTGAGTAACGATATAATGATCAGTATGATTTCTGCAACATTAACAACAATTACAATAATAACTATTATTATTTTACAAGTAATGATAACAACAATGATGATATTGATGTCTCCAATCATCACATTCATCGTATTTCAATATAATGTTTCTCTTGAGTTGGTACACAGACATGGCATTGTATTTCAACATCCGCAGTATTCGATGCTTATTTATCAATTTACAAAAATAAAACGAGGATAAAAATGGATAATGAAGACTGAAAGGATATATCTTTTAAAGGAGATATGTTACAATCAATTATGAAATAACATGATACGATCATTTCATTAGATAAGGCTTTAGTAAAGGGTAATCTTTTATTCTCACTATTGTTATTCTACTAAATACAATATTATGACTTTACGTGACATCCTTACGTAGAATATTCCATCGCATGTGCGTCGTTTTTTTATGAATTTTGAAATATGTTGACATTAGCGTATATCTGAAACAAAACTTATTTACCTATTTTTTTTTTCAGAACAACCCATTAAAAGCTCACCTTATGGCTAATAAACAAAACTTAGATATCAGTTCGAAGAAAGTACTACTATTTTCTTAGTTTTCCTGTGCATTTAGATAACAATCAGAAGCAAAGTATTTTTCCAAGTTTAAAATATTCTCATGTTACCCGTGCATGTGTGTATGCATAAGCACATATTTGGTTTACACATGCTATCTAAAACAATCCTTACTTTTTGTTGTTGCCTGATTCAACTAAATTCCGTGTGTTATTGTGGTCTGGTAACGTCTCTGTCTGGTGTTTGACGGACGGGAGTTCGAGACCCGCTCAGACTCGTTAGTGCCATTAGTGTCTGTAACCTTACCATCCTTGTCAGCTAAGGTTGGGGGGTTTAGGGGAGCCTATAGGTCTATATGCTGAGTCATCAGCAGCCACGGCCTGGCCCTCCTTGGTCCTAGCTTGGGTGGAGAGGAGACTTGGACGCTGATCATATAGTATATGGTCAGTCTCTAAGTCATTGTCCTGATTGCTAGGGCAATGTCACTGTCTCTTGCCTCTTCCATTCATGAGCGACCTTTAAACCCCTTTGTATCTATCCTAATGGCTAATAAACAAAGGTTCTTGTCTGAACCAAGGTACTAACATTTTCTTAGTTTTCCTGTGCGTTTACCCAACAATCAGAAGCAAAGTATATTTTGAAGTTTGAAATATTCTCAGGTTACCAGTTCATGTATGTTTGCTTAAGCACGTATTTGGTTTACACATGCAGCGGTTATTTCTAATTTAACGGACGAGTGAAGTACATGCGTCAATATTCATCGATTTCTTCTGCGGCTGAAGTTAGAGATATTTTTGCAGCGTTTTTATGAGGAAAATGCCGCGAGCGTTCATCTATGCAGACATTCATGCATACGTTATGGCTTCTACTCTCTCAGGAATTCCAGTAGGGATAGGGATAGGGATGGGATGGGCGGTATCCTAGGGATAGGAATGTTAGATCTCTCTCTCTCTCTCTCTCTCTCTCTCTCTCTCTCTAAGGATTGGAATATTAAATCCTATCTCTAAGGATAGGAACATTGGGTCCTCTCTCTATAGGGATTGGAGTATTAGATCTCTTTCTCTCTCTCTCTCTCTCTCTCTCTCTCTCTCTCTCTCTAAGGATAGGAATATTAAATCCTCTCTCTCTAAGGATAGGAACATTAGGTCCTTTCTCTCTAGGGATTGGAGTATTAGATTCTCTCTCTCTCTCTCTCTCTCTCTCTCTCTCTCAGGATAGGAATATTAGATCCCCCCTCTCTCTCTCTCTCTCTCTCTCTCTCTCTCTCTCTCTAAGGATAGGAATATTAAATCCTCTCTCTCTAAGGATAGGAACATTAGGTCCTCTCTCTCTAGGGATTGGAGTATTAGATCTCTCTCTCTCTCTCTCTCTCTCTCTCTCTCTCAATGAAGCGACAATGTATGAAAAAGGTAGAGTAAACATTTTCAGTTAGATTTTGACTCTGGATATACGTCTATTTCAAAGCTCATCTGATGTAAATCATCCATTTAAAAACAAAACTTAGCAAAAACCGATCTGTATCTTCAAAATGACATTGAATCAGCATATTGACGAAAGGATATGGTGAATATTTGATGTTGTATATGCGTAGGTTAGTGTAAATTTTAATTGTTAAATTAACGTAGGAACATGGATTTTAAAAGTTATATTAGCGTCAGAACACTAAAATTTATAATTATGTAACTTTTGACTTCATTAATATGGAACCTTTGAATTATCCACCTTTATGTAACCTTTAAAATTAAGCGAGTTAAAAAAAGCTAATTAAAATACTCATGGTACAGCAACATTTTATTCCACTACTCTCTTCAGTACTATAAAGTAGGTAGCTTGATAACAGATAGAAAAAATATATCCGGAAAGGAATTATAACTTCATCCCTTAGTCACTTTAATACTTTGAAATTCTAATCCACTAAATTAGCTATATTTTAAGAGTACCTTACACTTGAAGGATTCAAATTTATTCCTTCGGGATCTCCTTTTTAAACGGCATGGACAAAGGCATGTTCATTGCGGTGGCCTGGTGGTAGCGTCCTTGCCTGGTGATTGCCAGACTGGGGTTCGATTCCCGCTCTAGCTCGTTAGTTCCGGGGTTCGATTCCCGCTCTAGCTCGTTAGTTCCTTTGGTCGCTGCAACCCCTCCATCCTTGTGAGTTATGGATTGGGGGTTTTGGGGAGCCTATAGGTCTATCAGTTGAGTCATCAACAGTCATTGCCTGGCCCTCCTTTGTCCAAGCTTGGGTGAAGAGGGGCTTGGGTGCTAATCGTATGTAATATGGTCAGTCTCCAGGGCATTGCCCTACTTGATAGGGCAATTTCCCTTGCTCCTGCCATTCATGAGCTGTTTTAAACCTTTAATCGTGAATAAGAACTGAAACCCTTAAAACATGAGTTCAAAATTACTCAATATATATTTAGCAATGATCCTAGTTACTTTTGATTTGAAAAATAGCTTATTTTCAACAAATGGACATAGTAGCTGTGACAGTACAGGAAAGAAACAATTACGTGAAATAAATTATAGCTGAATTTATTTCATACATCTAAACAGTTTTGATTTAGGAACTGCCCTTAAGTTATGACTTAAAATTTACTTTTTTTTATGATGATTTTAGAATCCTTATATTTTTTTCATTTTATTTTCAGGATGCATAAGAGGACTACTACTGGACTGCTTTAATTTTCACGATTAAGTCATACATTTCCTTTCAAGATGGGTTAGCTGTTGTCACATACACCTGTGCATGCTGTAAATACGTGAGTACAGTATATGAGTATTTTTAAACATATTTTGGAAGGAATATTTATCTGTAAAATGTATTGATAGAAATGTAAAATACTCCTGTTAATGATCTCATATCAAACTTTTGACGTCTCAAGTTTTTCAGGATTTTTTTTTTTTTTATACAGGATTTAAGCTGGCTACCAGAATGTAGTTTTTAATGACAGAGATAGGTTTTAAATTATCCATATATTAAGTAATCCAATATATAAAGAGGCAGCCAAGCTGGATAATCAAATAGGTTTAGCATTTCACAACAAATAAACTTAAAAGTGGTGATGTAAAAGTCTTTATATATCATCCTCTACTTCACCTTCTTTTTGTTTTTATTCTTTTTTATGATCCTGTCTGTCTTATATTCCACGTTTTCAAGTACCATTTTCCTCAAATTAAAAAGACCCACGATATGCCAACGTAACCCTTTCCTCTCCCTAACCATAACTTTCCCGGCAATCTCTTCCTGAAAAATACTGTTTACATCTTTCACAATCTTTCTTACCAACTCCTAATGAATTATCGTATTTGTCTTTAAAATGTATTTCCCCAAATGAAAATAGTTTGAGAAGCTATCCCATCATGTCCCACAGTGTTCATTTTTAAATAGGACATTTCCATATTCCCTCATTTCTCATATAACCCTTTTGAAAGTATTGGTATATTTTAATGTTCTTTCCCCTTTCAATTTTGCATAATAAGCAACCGTTTCCCAGCAGCAGATATTCTTCATTCACGTGTGTGATTGAAATAGGTCGTAAATTTGAAGAACGCCAAGCCACGGAATATATATATTGAATATTGGTTGCTGCATAAAGAAGTCTGGTTCAAAAGTACTAGTACGTGAAATGAGAGAGAGAGAGAGAGAGAGAGAGAGAGAGAGAGAGAGGTAAAGTTGTTTATTTCATGATTGCATTTATCACACTTATACTGCTTTGGCTAAAATATTACAGCATTATTAGCATTGAAATAATTTTCATTATTATTGTTCTTATCATAAATATTATACACGGGAAAATTTCGAAAGACACTTATCAAAAATACGAATTAGGAAATGAAATAAGTAAAAAAAAAATATAATGAGTGAAAAATAAAAAACTTATTTTTTTTTCATATAAACCAGAAAAAAAAATATCTCGTGCTGAAAATGCAGGGAAGAGGAATTACCATAAAATTCTTGGCCCTTCCTAGGCGCTGGTTTTAATTTATCCTTGCGTGATGACCCCCAATGAATCAGCTGTCTAGCTTCAAATTTGCTGCTGATAATGAACCCAGCTGACACCGAGCTCGCTGTGGGAAGTCGCAAGGAGCGCAATATTCACAGCTAAAAATACCTGACATTACGGCGAAGAACATTACGCTTTTAAAGAGGAACCATTTTTGACTCGTCGTTTATCTTGTGTTGTGAATTATGATCAACTTCTAATTTTAGGTCAAGGAGTTCTGTTGGTTTACGTTGTTGTTATTAACTCCACCCAGGTGGTTTTCTTTTCACCTCTGTGTGTGTGTTTGTTTGTTTGTGTGTTGTTTTGTCACAAGACTAACTCAAACGGTACGGAGGAATTTTGAAAGAGGGAGAGCTTGATCCGTAGATTTGATTAAAATCTTGACAATCTTAATTGGTGGAGATTTGAAATCTCTGATAGCTTTTTCTACTTGTTAGCTATATGGGGGGGGGGGTGTTAATTTCTTTGTTTGTATGGCGGTTTGTTTGTTAGATAGTTTGTTGGTTTGATTGTTTAATGATAAGAAGTCCCATGAAATTGCAACAAGCGAATGAGAATGTAACCTAGAGAGGAAAAAGTCTCTCTCTCTCTCTCTCTCTCTCTCTCTCTCTCTCTCTCTCTCACTCAAACACACATACAC
>NC_090747.1:108827954-108830454 GCF_036898095.1 Palaemon carinicauda | reverse complement strand
ACCCTTTGCTCGACCTTAACCTTGACCATTGACCTTAACATCTATTAATTGGAGTGGATTTTAAGACACTCAAATATGAACCAAGTTTACATGAATTGGACATTTTGCTCGACCGTGACCTTGACCTTTGACCTTGACCTTCCAAAATGTATTAATTTCCAGCTTTTTACATAACAGTTAATCCTGCAGGTTTCATTATTCTACGATTAAAGTTGTGGCCAGGAGGCTGTTCACAAACAAACACATAAACAGGCGTAAAACATAACCTTCTTCCAAGGTCGTTGGCGGAGGTAATGATTAACGCATTTTGGTGTAACAGTTTTATTTTGATTGAATAATGACTTATCGGTAGCAATATCTCAATTTCCCCCATCGATGGTGTATTAGATAATGCGGTTTCGGAGTGAGGATACCTTAATGTGGTGAAAGGATTTGCGTAGAGCCATGATCAGCAAAGCTGTACTAGTCATGGTCACCGTTACTATAGTCAATTTCTTTTAGCGAGGCATATTTGCACCGACTTGCGGCGGTGCCCTTTTACCTCGGAAATGTTTCCTGATCGCTGATTGGTTGGACAAGATAATTCTAACCAATCAGCGATCAAGAAACTTTTCCGAGCTAAACGGGCACCGTTGCGAGTGTGTGCAAATATGCCTCGCTAAAAGAAATTGACTTTAGGTTGGTTTGTTGTGAACGAACAGAAGAAAATGTCCCACCATCACCAATCTGCACAGGATGAAAACTGACCCAACCTTAGACATAAATTGACTTGTCTGAGGCCTTTGTCCTGCGGTGGACTAGATCGACTGCATTAATTACCTCCGCCAAGGAGGTTGGAAGGAGTTTATGTTTTCGCCCCTGGTTTGTGTGTTTGTTTGTGAATAGCTTCCTGACCACCATTTTACTCGTAGAGTAATGAAACTTTACTGGTATGTAAAAAGATGGAAATTATTGAATTTTGGAAGGTTATGGTCACGGTTAAGTAAAAATGTCCAATTCAGCCATAAGTTTGGACGTCGTCACAGAGCCTTCAAACTCGGTTCATATTCAAATGTATAAAAATCCACTATCGTTAATACATGTTAAGGTCAAAGGTCAAGGTCGAGTCCAAGGTCAAGGTCAAGCAAAAGGTCAAATTCCAGTTATCAGCCATACGGCCACAATTTTAATCGTAAAGTAATTAAACTTACAGGAATGTAAACTGTTATGTAAAGAGCTGGAAATGATTAAATTTTGGAAAGTCAAGGTAATGGACAAGCAAAACGTCCAAAATCAGTCCTAGTGGTCGAGAAATAAGTTGGCCTGGCCGTGGTCTACGCTCTACTGACTGCCCCTCTAGTTGTTTTTGTTGTTGCGGTTTTTTAATGATCAAACTAGACGTTTCTTGGAAAACAAAACTATAAAAAGACTGATGTCATCCTGTTCAACATAAAATCATTTGCTGCAAGTTTGAACTTTTGAAGTTCCACTAATTCAACTGAAGAAAGGTAAAGGCACCTTTAAGGGATTAATCCCTTCCAAGATACAACATCTCGAATTAGATTCTCTCTCTCTCTCTCTCTCTCTCTCTCTCTCTCTCTCTCTCAGCATCCTCTATTCTAATTGAAGATTAAGTCAGAATTCTCCTCATTCAGCTGCCTAATACCATTGGTAACATGCTTGAAGTAAAGGCTGATTGTCTAGATCTGTCTCCTGCAGAAATTACTATCTCTGTTTTAACTGTGGAATATATATATATATATATATATACATACATACATACATATATATATATATATATATATACATACATACATATATATATATATATATATATATTGTGTGTATATGTTTACGTAGACATTCAGATATATAGATCATAACAAATTGTTGTGATGCCTGTTGGTAACGTCCTTGCCTGGTGATTGCCAGACTGGGTTTCGAGTCCCGCTCAAACTCGTTAATTCCTTTGGTCGCTGCAGCCTCACCATCCTTGTGAGTTAAGGATGGGGGGGGGGGTTTGGGGAAGCCTGTAGGTCTACCTGCTGAGTCATCAGCAGTCATTGTCTGGCCCTCCCTGGTCCTAGGCTGGGTGAAGGGTGAGCTTGGGGGTTGATCATATAATAAGGTCAGTCTCTAGGGCATTGTCCATTCATGAATGGCCTTTAAACCTTTAAAAAAAACCTACTCCCCTCTGGATGGGTGACGCCACGAAGGCTAATTACTAAGGTATTTTCATCTCTCATATCATATTCATAAATTCAAAAATAACCTCAAAAATATAAATCCCATTTTATATATTTGCTGCCAAAATAGAAAAATATATCTCGATGAACCATTAAAAAAAAACCGGAAGTTTCATGGAATTCTCGGAGTGGAAACCATGTCAAAAATATTGCAATGCAAATAGCAACACTTTCCATCGTTGTCATATCGAGAGAAAAAAACACTCATAGTTCCAAAACTCATTGAATGAATGATAATGCTCGTTTAGAATAGATGGCTGTTTTGGATATTTTTG
>NC_090747.1:108804289-108821789 GCF_036898095.1 Palaemon carinicauda | reverse complement strand
CGTAGACATTCAGATATATAGATCATAACAAATTGTTGTGATGCACTGTTGGTAACGTCCTTGCCTGGTGATTGCTCGACTCGATTTCGAGTCCCGCTCAAACTCGTTAACTCCTTTGGTCGCTGCAGCCTCACCATCCTTGTGAGTTAAGGAAGGGGGATTTGGGGGAGCCTGTAGGTCTACCTGCTGAGTCATCGACAGTCATTGCTTGGTCCTCCATTGTCCTAGCTTGGGTGAAGGATGAGCTTGGGGGTTGTTCATATAATGTCAGTCTCTAGGGCATTGTCCTGTTTGCTAGGGAAATATCACTGTCCATTGCCTGTGCCATTCATGAATGGCCTTTAAACCTTTAAAAAAACCTACTCCCCTCTGGATGGGTGACGCCACGAATGCTAATTACTAAGGTATTTTCATCTCTCATATCATATTCATAAATTCTAAAATAACCTCAAAAAAATATAAATCCCATTTCATATATTTGCAGAACAAAATAGAAAAATATATCTCGATGAACCATTAAAAAATAGAAGTTTCATGGAATTCTCGGAGTGGAAACCATGTCAAAAATATTGCAATGCAAATAGCAACACTTCCCATCGTTGTCATATCGAGAGAAAAAAAAAAAACATTCACAGTTCCAAAACTTATTGAATGAATGATAATACTCGTTTTAAAATAGATGGCTGTTTTGGATGTTTTTAAGTATAAGTTGGATGGTCTCAGTTTTATAAATAGGCTAGATGCTATTTTGATTAATGGATTTTGGGATATTTAAATATTGTATAGTATTAAAATAGAGTTGCATTTCAGTCACATATAGATATGAAGTAGTGAATTTTGTATGAAAAAGTGAGCATGTCTATATCCAATTACCAATATACCAATTACTAATTATTATTGTTATTATTATTATTATTATTATTATTATTAGTAGTAGTAGTAGTAGTAGTAGTAGTAGTAGTAGTAGTAGTATTTCGAAAGTATACCCTTTTTCGAGCAGGTTTCGTTGAAGGAAAATTAGAGCAATTGAAACCCCATTAAAAAAAATTATTATTATTATTATTATTATTATTATTATTATTATTATTATTATTATTATTATGGAATACATCCATAGAGCCTTCTTTGCCCCTTCCAATATTATCCTATAGACCTTAATGTATATAATTCTTAAAATCTCCTCTTACAGCCGATGCTATGATGTAAATTGGGACAACTTGACTAATTTATGGTAATGTTATTTCGACCCCATAATTCCCAAAGTAAACACGGCCATCAATCTAATCCTTTATAGGACCCCACTCACTGCTAAAAGGGGACTCGCATAACAATAATCTCGGGACGTCGTTGGGTTATTGTAAGACGAACTTATAACGTTTTGTTTACGGAACTCGAAAGGGGGCGAGAAGTTTGTTCTATAATGCAATTTTGCCTCAATGAATTAAATTGTATGTTGGTAACGTTTTGTGTTGATTCGTTGTTGTCGTGTCTTGGAAGATATTAGCTTATGCTTTACCTCCTGTTTGTGTGTTTGTTTGTTTGGGTGTGTGTTCGTTTGTTTGGGTGTGTGTTTGTTTGTTTGTGAACAGTGTCCTGGCCACAGTTTTAATCGTAGAGTAATGAAACTTGCAGGGGTTAACTATTATGTAAAAAGCTGAAAATAATTAAATTTTGGAAGGTCAAGCTCAAAGGTCAAGGTCACAGTTAAGCTTAATGTCCAATTCACGTAATCAGCCATAAATTTGGACATTGTTGTCACATAGACTTCAAACTTGGTTCATAATTGAGTGTATGAAAATCCACGCCAATTAATACATGTTAAGGTCAAAGGGCAAGGTCAAGGTAGATCAAAATTTCGCGAAATAAGCTGCCGCGGCGGAGGTCTGCTCTCTACTGAGTGCCCCTCTAGTTTCAGTTAGTTTCATGTTGGCTTAGTGTGAACAGACAGAGAGAGAGAGAGAGAGAGAGAGAGAGAGAGAGAGAGAGAGAGAGAGAGAGAGAGAGAGAGATGCAATCTTGATTATACCGAGCATAACATGATGATATGCTTCACGTAATGGCTTTTAAGATAGTGATGATTATGATGTTGCAGATAATGGTGGTGCTGATGTCAATGACTGAGATTGATTAATGTCCATGTCGAGAGAGAGAGAGTGAGAGAGAGAGAGAGAGAGAGAGAGAGAGAGAGAGAGAGAGAGAGAGAGAGAGAGGGGGAGGTTACTTGCTGGGATCATTTGTAACAAATAAATGACAAGTTATTATTATTATTATTATTATTATCGTTGTTGTTGTTGTTGTTGTTGTTGTTGTTGTTGTTGTTATTATTATTGTAGCATGAGATCTGCCAAGGGAAGTGTAATTCTCTCCTTTCACGAACTAAAACAATTTAATCTTACCTGAAGACAATTTATGAATGTTCTGGAATCAAAATTTTTTCCGAAATAATTATTTGCTTTCTCAATAAGATGCCTTGCCTTTAGTTTGGTCCTTGCTTTATTTAGAAAACCTTTTTTTCTTGATTCTGTAAAGTACACATCTTTAGAACTCATTAAAGTGTTTATAAATTCATACCAATGTAAGGTAATTTTCCGTTTCGCTCATCGTGTTAAACATTTGAAAACACGATATATTTTCCTTGTAATGAAAACATTAAAAAGTAGAAAAGCACGCGCAGACCTCCACTGCGACAGGTTATTTCTCGACCTTATGTTCGATCTTGACCTTTGACCTTAAAATGTATTAGTTGACGTGGATTTTCATACACAAATATGAACCAAGTTTGAAGTCTGTGACAAAGATATCTCTCTCTCTCTCTCTCTCTCTCTCTCTCTCTCTCTCTCTCTCTCTCTCTCTCTCAAAACTTTAATCAACTTTATTTTATACTCTCCCGTACTAAAAGTAAATTGATATTTATTACTTTTTTACATTGTTCTTGATTTATTATTGTTCTTGCGCATTTATTTTATCCTTTTATTTGCTATTTGATATTTTATTATATTCTTACCCTATACTTTATGGGCTGCTTACCTGTAAAATATTTGCGCTATATTTAGGTAACTGTTCAAATAACAATACATATTGAGATATATATTCTCTCTCTCTCTCTCTCTCTCTCTCTCTCTCTCTCTCTCTCTCTCTCTCTATCTCTCTCTCTCTCTCTCTCTCTCTCTCTCTCTCTAATAATATATGAATATATATTATATATATATTATATATATATATATATATATATATATATATATATATATATATATATATATATATATATATATACATACACAGTATATATATATATAAACATACATTTATACATGCATCCAAAGAGATCGTAATATCCGTCATTCATCGCCAACACCCAACGTTTCAGCTTTCATCAATGCCGTTAAAAAAAAAAAAAAAAAAAAAAAAAACTTTAATTCGATACGATGGTATTCTATCCAGCAAACGATTTCACGAATTCATTTGTCGAAGGTTTTTCCCCCTTTCACTCCATAAGTGATCGATAAATTCTGGGATTCCAGAAGGGGGTTCCTAGACTCTTAGAATGAATGTGAAATGGCTACCAGTCTTGTTAATGGCCTTGCTCAGTCTAAAATAACTCGTTAAGAGAAGAGCAAGCGGGCTTAGATTTTCAGTATCTGGCTAAATATTTAGATGGATATGCACACACACGCATACACAGAGATTCAACCCATCCCACTCCCTCTCGCCAGGGTGTGACTACTCCGTCTCTCCCTACCCGAGGGACAGGGAGCGACTGATATTCTGGCAATGCCGCTGAGCGTAACTGGATATATAAATCATCATCATCATCTCCTACGCCTATTGACGTAAAGGGCCTCAGTTAGATATCGCCAGTCGTCTCTTATCTTGAGCTTTTAATTGAATACTTCTCCATTCATTATCTCCTACTTTGCTCTTCATAGTCCTCAGCCATGTAGGCCTGGGTCTTCCAACTATATATATATATATATATATATATATATATATATATATATATATATATATATATATATATATATAATTTTTCTTTGTTATATAAGGGAGATTATATCAAAACTACCTACAGTTTATAACATTTAAAATCACTGAATGCACCCTCACTTTTTAAACAGCTTAACAAGTAAACCCTGACGTGTAACCTAAGGGAACGATAAAAAACAGCAATGTTAAACATTTTGTTCGCACCACAGTGAATCAACTTCCTGATTAAGACACGTCGTTAATTTACAAACAGGACATAAAATCACATAAATCCCGTGCTTTGCGTCGCCTCAAAATCATCAACTAATTAGTGAGTATATGGTCCTTCCCTCGTTCCCCCTCGAAGCAATGTAGAGTTTTCAAACCACTCTCGCGTGTTTAGGGCCATTTAGTGTGACGTTGATGGCTGGCGTGATGGTTCCTGGGCAGGGCCAAGAGAATTAGCCAGAGAGAGAGAGAGAGAGAGAGAGAGAGAGAGAGAGAGAGAGAGAGAGAGAGAGAGAGAGAGAAAGCGCCTGACTCAAAGTTCTTTTGGGGTAAATATTTTTGTGACTTTGTAAACTAAATGGTATTCATACATTCTGTGTTCATTTATGTTTTGCTATTATTAGTTTTTTCGTTCTCTCTATTGACGACACAGACAGGTGTAGTGTGTGTGTGTGTGTGTGTGTATATATATAACGGATTTTGAGCGAAGCGAAAAATCTATTTTTGGGTGAGACAGCCATGTAGTCCTGATGGAAGTTCCTATAGGGTAGCTTCCTAGGGTATATTACAACTACGGCGATATTCCCAGAGAATTTACCTTAAGGTACCAGAATTCTAACTCCTGGAGCGAGTATCCCTCGTGAAAGGGATATCGCGACATATCAGAGGACGTATTCTAGACACGTCACATGGCAATCTACTACCTGAACAGAGATTCGTCTCGTAGGAGGGAGATTGACGAGATACGAATTCGGGAAAGAAAAAGGGGAGCCGCTCCCAAGGCTTCCCTATCCCCCGATTCGTATGCGTGCCTGGCGCCAATCCTGGCGCCATCTGTATTCCTTGTAGCGTACACGAGGTGCTACAGATACTGTATGTAGGGAGGGGTCCTACAGCCCTTTCTTAGAAAGGCAAGGGCGGGTCCATCAGGACGACATGGCTATCTCACCCAAAAATAGATTTTTCGCTTCGCTCAAAATCCGTTTTTTGGGCTCAAGCCATGTCGTCCTGATGGAAGTGTACCAGAGCATTACTGTATCTGTGGATTCTCAGAACGTGCCGTACTCCCCGGAGATATTTATTCCCGGTCGACTAGACCTAGAGACCTAAGATGTTACCGTTATACATCTTTTCAACTAACTATAAACTATGTTAGAGCTTCCTGCCCCCTACAGGGAAGAGTCCTACTAGACTCTGGAAAGTCTCGAAGAGTACATATATCTATGTATGAATGCCAGGCAAGCTAATATAGTGGTCTCGCCCTATATTAAGTAAAGCATAGTTTGTATAGAACCACTGCGTCAATATATTGACCAGTCATCCGCACAATACTTGTATTGGACAAAGGTTTATATCCGCATAGGAAGAAACTAATAAAACCGCCCTCGTCCCTTTATGGGACGGAGTCCTCCCATTAGGGGACTTACATAAACCAATGCAACATAGCTTGCAAAACAGAACAATTCTATCAGAATTATCCCAGATAAGATACATAGAATTAAAATGCTCAATTATACCAATAAATTGACACAGGTGAAAGAGACGCAAGGTTCTCAAGAACAAGTTTATTGACAGATAATAAACAGACAGGTTAACAACAAATATATATATTTATATAAAAGAGGGTAACCCAAAACTTTAAGCATAAGTATGATAGTAAACAGAACTTGTTTATCTGAAAGAAAAACCATTAAACACCACTTTAATGAGATACCAAGGTATCAAGTCATAAAAAATCTGTATTACAAATCAATCACATTAGCGTTAGAAACGCTTGGCACACATGTCTGAACTTATGCAAGGTTCACCTTTGAAGGAAGGAACAGTCTATATAGGCACTTGGTGCCCTCATTTAGTTTGTAGTACAGTATGTACCTACACACTCACCCTGGACTTAATCGTCCCAATTAAGACCACTGTTCCTCGCAGAGTTAAACAGTAGGGTTAACTACACGACCCACTGCTACCACAGATCTCTTAAGTTCCTCTACTTGCTTCGCATAGTGGCGAAAGAACACCCTGGAAGACTTCCAGCCCGTGTATGAACGGAGATGTTCAAAATCCATACAATTAAAGAAATTTAGGGATGAGGCAACTTTCCTCGGATCGTGACCTGCGGGTGTACTGTCAGGATCCGCTCTGCGAATAAAATATGTCATTTTCGCTCTGAGTTGATTCAGAGATAAATTTGAGCCTGATGTTTCTCCCCTGAATAGTTGACTACCCTTGAAGTCTGAAGTTCTACGAAGATAGACCTTTAGGCATTCTACTGGACATAGAGATGCATCTTCTTTCAGAGGACAGATTCTCCAGGGACCCCACCTGTTGGTGGGTAACTCATTCTTGGCGAGAAACGTAGGATCCGGAAACAGGTTCAGCTCCCCCCCATCCAGGAACTGAACACGACCTGCCTCTCTCGAGAGGGCTACGATCTCACTAACCCTGGCCCCGGACGCGAGTGCAAATAGGAAAATAACTTTTTGCGTCAAATCCTTTAACGCACATTCTTCATTGCTCAACAAGGAGGCGAAATGAAGAACTTTGTCTAAAGACCATGAGATGGGCTTTGGAGGTGCTGAAGGTCTGAGCCTAGCGCAGGCTTTCGGAACTTTATTAAAGATCTCGTTACCTAGGTCGATCTGGAAGGCAAATAAAATGGGTCTCATCAAAGCCGATTTACACACTGAAATCGTGTTAGCTGCCAATCCTTGGCCATGGAGATGGATGAAGAAAGATAAGCAGAAATCTGTTGAGATCTCCTGCGGATTCTTTGCCTTTACAAAGGCCACCCATTTTCTCCAAGATGACTCATATTGCCTTCTAGTCGATTTGCACTTGTATTCCTCTAGGAAGTCTATGCTGGCTTTCGAAATCCCGAAGCGCTTTCTCACCGCTAGGGCGAGAAAATCATGAGCTGCAGGGTCTGGGTTTTCTGTAATGAAGCGCAGACAGTCGACTTCTGGACTCGCTGGGTCAGAACTGGATGTGGTAGCGGCACGAACTTCATCTGTAGTTCCAACGCCAAGGGGAACCACATGCTGTTCGCCCACTTGTGGGCCACTATTGCCGCTACCCCCTTGAAGGATCTCAGTTTGTTGAGGACCCTCAACAGAAGGTTGTGAGGAGGGAACAGATAAATCCTGGACCATCTGTTCCAGTCGAGGGACATTGCGTCCACTGCTTCCGCTAAGGGGTCCTCGTACGGGGACACGTACAGGGGCAACTTCTTGTTGTCTTTCGTCGCAAAGAGGTCTATTTGCAGTTCTGGGACTTGATTCAGAATGAAGGAAAATGATCCTGCGTCTAAGGACCATTCCGACTCTATCGGTGTGAACCTGGATAGAGCGTCCGCTGTCACATTGCGGACTCCTTGAAGGTGAACTGCCGACAGGTACCACTTCTTCTTTTCCGCCAATCGGAAAATGGCTAACATCACTTGGTTGAGAGGTGGTGACCTCGACCCTTGTCGATTCAAGCATCTCACAACCACCTCGCTGTCTGTCACCAATCTTATGTGGATCGAGTGACGCGGGGAGACTTTCTTTAAGGTAAGGAGCACTGCCATAGCTTCTAGAAAGTTTATATGAAAGGTCCTGAATAGCTTGGACCAAGTCCCCTGGACTTTTTTCCGATGAGAGTGACCTCCCCATCCCTCCTTTGAGGCGTCTGAGTGAATCGTCAACGACGGGGGAGGTGGCTGAAGAAGAACAGACTTCTTTAGATGTCTGGCTTGGGACCAAGGTCTGAGAAGAGTACGTAGCCGAGGCGGCACTGGTCTTCTCAGGTCTCTTCGCGCGTTTGATGCATACCTTCTCCAAACTCCGGTTGCATCCTTTAGCTGTGCTCTTAGCACTGGGTCTGTCACTGAAGCAAACTGGAGAGAGCCTAGTACCCTCTCCTGTTCGCGTCTTGATATCCTTTCGGAATCTAGAAGTCTCTTGACAGAGCCCGCTATCTCCTTCCTTTTCTTCATTGGGATGGAGAAACTGTGTGACAAAAGGTCCCAGTGGATTCCCAGCCACTGGAACTTTTGGGATGGAGAAAGTCGAGACTTTTTCTTGTTGATCTTGAAGCCTAGGTACTCTAGGAACTGGATCACCTGACTGGAAGCTTGCAAGCATTCGGTCTCGGATGCTGCCCACACCAGCCAGTCGTCCAGGTAGGCTACTACCTGAATTCCCTTTAGGCGTAATTGTTTGAGAGCTGCGCTCGCAAGCTTCGTGAAAATCCTTGGGGCTATGTTTAGCCCGAATGGCATGGCTCTGAAGGCGTACAGTTTTCGTTGTAGCCTGAACCCTAGGTAGGGGGAGAGTCGACGGCTGATTGGAATGTGCCAATAGGCGTCTGACAAGTCTATAGAGACCGAGTATGCCCTCTTGGGCAGTAAGGTCCTTATGTGTTGCAGTGTTAGCATCTTGAATTTGCAATTCACTATGAACTTGTTGAGTGGTGACAAGTCCAGAATGACTCTGAGCTTTTCCGAGTCTTTCTTGGGAACACAAAACAGCCTCCCTTGGAATTTGATGGACTTCACCTTTCGGATCACATTTTTCTCCAACAGTTCTTGAACGTACTCCTCCAAAATGGGGGTGGAGTGTTGGAAAAACCGAAGGCATGGGGGTGGAGTGCTGTACCAGCTCCAACCCAGTCCATTCTTGAGTAGGCTTTGGGCCCAGGGATCGAAGGTCCAGCGATCCCAAAATTTCATCAGTCTCCCTCCTACCGGTATCATTTCACTTGGACTGCCGTCCTGAGGTCTTGCCTCCCTGACCACGACCACCTCTGAATCCCCTTCCCCTTGAGGGGCGCCTAGACGAGCCTCTGGCTGCTCCTCTAGGTTTTGCACGAAAGGAAGAAGACTGTCCTTCGAACGTTGGGGCGAATGTGGTTGACTGACCTGGCACCGCCTGGGGTACCCACTGAAAGGCAGTCGGGGTTTGTGCCACCATCTGGGGCACTGGAGGCAAAGGCAATTGCAGTTGCTGTTGCTGTCTATAAGGCTTGGCTGGCCGAGATGGTAGCCTAGTCTTCATATTCTTCCTCTTTGGTTGAGGACCCTCATCCGGGGAAGATTTTCTTTTGATAGCCAGGCCCCACTTCTGGAGAAGATTTCTATTCTCCACGGCGGCCTTATCAACAACCTCTTTGACCACATCGGTAGGGAAAAGGTCTTTTCCCCAAATGTTGGAGGAGATTAACTTCCTTGGCTCGTGTCTCACCGAAGCCCCGGTGAACACGAACTCCCTGCAAGCTCTCCTTGCCTTGACGAAGTTATAAAGGTCCTTCGTCACTGTGGCTAAGTGAGACTTAGCCACTACCATGAACATTTCATGGACCTTGGGGTCACTTGCCATCGTCTCGAGAGTAGTCTGATGAGACATTGAGGCAGCCAGTCTTTCTTTTGTCTCGAACTCTCTTCGTAAAAGAGATTCGGACAGCTTGGGGAGGTCCTCGCCGAATTGCCGTCCGGCAATATCAGCCTCCAACTTTCCCACTGAGAATGTTAGATGGACATCCTTCCAGTCTTTGTGGTCCATAGGTAGAGCCAGCGACAAGGGTTTACACTCCTCCAGGGAGGGGCAAGGCTTGCCGGCCTCGACTGCCTTTAGGACAGCCGCAAACCCTTTCTGTAAAAAGGGGAAGGCTCTATCAGGAGAGGACACAAACGAAGGGAGCTTCTTGCTCAATGCAGCTACCTTCGAATTCGAGAAGCCCCTCTCTTTCATCGAGGATGAAAGTAGGGCTTGAGCCTTAGCGTGGTCCATAACAATGACCTCCTTCGGCTCTGTCTCCTCCCTTGAAGCTGGTTCTTTTCTCAGCCGGACATAGCAGTCCGGATATGATGCCTTGCTGGGCCAGAATTCTACCTCCTCTAGGGGAACTGAACCCAGCTTATCCGAAATGACGATCTTTCCAGTCGTCATCGGCATGTGCTCAGCATACCTCCATGGGTTAGCATCTGAGCATATGGGAAGGTCTTTCACATTGAGCCTTTTCCGGGGCCCATGTGATTCTGCCAGGGACTGCATACGCAGTTCCATTGCAGCCGCCTTCTCCTGATTCTCCTTCTGCATTTGTTGGATCATTCCAACAATCGAAGAGAGGGCCTGTCCCAGTTCTACTGGGAGGCCAGCCGATGTTGAGGGGATAGGCTCCGGCATCTGAACCGGAGTAGCCGACACCTCGTCGACCTCATCCTCTGCGACATCCGGGGTTTGAACTTGATCCTGACCTTCTGCCAGGAGGTCTTCTTCCAAACGATCGTCCAGGTCAGACATCCTGTCACACAACTGGATGTCTTGCATCGCATCTGCGACTTCCTCGTCCACCTGGACTTGATCTTGAAGGATCTCCTCTTGAGGCTGGGGAATCACTGCCTCAGCTGATGCCTGGGGAAAAAGATACGCCCTCATCTTCTCACTTGGAAGATAAGGGCCAGAGGTGTTCTTCTTGAAGCCCCTTACCCAAGTACGAAGCTTTTCCCTTGCTATATCCCTTGATTCCGCCGTTCTAGGGGAATCAAAAGCCTCAGTAATCAGGTTAGTGCATACAGTACATACCTGAGGGTCCCAATACTGGAGATCATCCTTGGAGACAGCGCATGCTGCGTGTCTCCTACAACACTCATGTCCGCAGAGGTTCTTGCTGCGGACATTGCAGAAAACATTTCCGCACTTCGGAGGGTCCTCCTGTAAAGAGAAGAAATTTCCATGAGTATCAAGTGAACTATGTATCACTGGATATGCATAGTATAGCATAACAATTCATAAATGAAAGACACACACTTGTGTTTCCCTCACAACCCATTGTTGCAGCCTTCCGGATAATTAAATCAAAAATGGTTTATCTCTACTAGAGTAACCAATGCAAGGTTTCCAGAGGAAACAGGTGGAGCTCACACCTAGGCAATGATTTTAAAAATCCTGGATAATAGACGGGGAAGAACTCTGCTTCCTGTCTGAGGGCAACAGCAAAGGGCTGTGTAAGAAAACACAATAGTGTTAGAAGATACAGTGCTGTACCTAAACTTTTACTATAGTTTTCTTCTTACTGTATATGCTATACAGAAGAATACTAGTACAGTATAGGAGGATGTGTGCCGGCCTGCCTTTGCCGGCCGGCACACACCACAATTAGCTTTAAAGTATACTACTTAACAGCTATAGGGCGGTAGCCCTCTGGTTCAAATGCCTGTGCCGGCGGCAGCAGCTGCCGGCCAGCAACAGCCAGTGTTGGCCGGCAATGATTGCCGGCCAGCAACTACACAAGGTAGTACCCAGCTGCCGGCCACACTCTTGGTGACCGGCAGACAAGGACTGACATAAGCCGGCCGGCAAAGGTACAAGACCGATGCCAGCCGGCAGCAAAAGAACCAGAAGACTACCCCTGCCCGGCTGCCGGCCTCATAGGCCGGCTGCCGGGACAGGTACAGCACTAGAAGAAAATAGAATGGATGCCGGGATAAGAGTGTACACAACCCCCCAAGCCCGGCAACCGAAAGAGTGCATATAAGGAAGGGGAGAAACTTAATTCAGGCTTCCTTGACCAATGCCGTCCGGCTCTGCCGGCAGGCATGGATGAGGGACCAAGAGAGGTCCGGGCAGCACTCGAAAACATAAGACCCTTGCCGTCCAGCGTCTCTGCCGGCCGGCAATGGGCTTAGTCAATCCATATCCCAACCTATACTAGGTCCAGAAGTAGAATGACATATGGTACAGTAATACCCCTGCCGGCCAGCTCTGCCGGCCGGGTACAGTATAGTAATGGCTAGGCCATTACGGAGATAGAGGGGGAAGGGACAAGAGGGTCCTGCCAACCTTGCTTTAGTGACAGATCACCCGCAGCCAAGAACTCTGTCTTAGCCTAAGGGAGATCTAAGGGAAAGGGCCAGCGCAGTAGTATAATACCTGCCAGCCTCCAGAGCACCAAAGCAAGGAAGGCGTTGCAACTCCCAAGGGAAGATTTATCCTCCCCGAGAACAGCAACAGGACTTAGTCTGGTCGATCACACAAGAAGGAATCATAACTACAGAAACCTTCGACAGTGACCTAAGGGAGCTCAGCTCCCTTTGTAAGTGTTAGGTCAGCGAGGGAGACTCTGCCCCAAGCCAAACAACACGGACTCAGACTAAAAACTCTGTTGTTCTGTCCCTCTTTGAACCAGACTCAGCAGGAACAGGAAGGTACAGTAACACCCTAGTATAGTTTTATCGAAAATAAATTCGGAAAAAACCACTTAGGGATAAGCCCAAGGCTTAAACAGAGGGAAAGGGATTGCATACCTTCTCCGAAGAAAAGAAAGCAACCGGGGAGTATGATAAAGTATACTAAGGCTCCATAAGCAATTAGCCTAGGCACCAAGAGAATCGATTACCTAATTCACCGAAACTCTCACGTATACAATCTTGGAAATATTCCACACAGTCTAAAATGTATAAAATATAGCCTAAAGCTTCAATAAAATTTTAATTACACTCGGAAAAACCATAATCATGCATTAAGTACTAGGACCAAACGACTAGGCTACATGGCCTAGCGTAGGCCAGAATGGCGAATACTTCGCCAAATAATACTAAGCACGAAAGGAAATCCTATGTAAAGCTAAATAGCTAAATTTTATTAAGCAAAACAACCAGGAATGTCACTCTGACTAACTAATTTATACCTAGCGAGTGACAGTGTCCAGGACACCTCTGGTAGGCTACGGCTCTTGTATCAAAGATTAATCCTATTAATCACTCAAAATTTTACCAAGAGCCTACATTTATACATAACAGACACTATACTCAACTTATCCGAGGTCAACGAAGACGAAGAAGCCATGAAAAGCTGAATAAATCCAAGATTTGCGAGAAAAACAGGAAAAAACACCGAGTTGTTAAGCTACGCAAAAAGGAATACAGATGGCGCCAGGATTGGCGCCAGGCACGCATACGAATCGGGGGATAGGGAAGCCTTGGGAGCGGCTCCCCTTTTTCTTTCCCGAATTCGTATCTCGTCAATCTCCCTCCTACGAGACGAATCTCTGTTCAGGTAGTAGATTGCCATGTGACGTGTCTAGAATACGTCCTCTGATATGTCGCGATATCCCTTTCACGAGGGATACTCGCTCCAGGAGTTAGAATTCTGGTACCTTAAGGTAAATTCTCTGGGAATATCGCCGTAGTTGTAATATACCCTAGGAAGCTACCCTATAGGAACTTCCATCAGGACGACATGGCTTGAGCCCAAAAATATATATATATATATATATATATATATGTGTGTGTGTGTTTGTATGTATGTATATATATACACATATTCACACACACACACACATATATATATATATATATATATATATATATATATATATACATATATATATATATATATATACACATGATGAATTTTTGCACACTTAGACGTGTATTTCATATTCAAATAAGCCATATATTTTTGCTACATTAATATCTGGATTTTCTTAACAACCTCGGTATCAAAGACCCAGGCGAAATCACACAAAGACAAGAGCTTGTGACCAGCTGGGAATCGAACCCTGGTCCGGCAAACTTGTAGAGACAGTGACTAAAACACGTGGCCAATTGGTTTAGTCACTGCCTCTACAAGTTTGCCGGACCAGGGTTCGATCCCCGGCCGGTCACAAGACCTTGTCTTTGTGTAATTTCGCCTGGGGCTTTGATCCCGAGGTCGTTAAGAGAATCCAGACATTAATATAGAAAAAATATATGGCTTATTTGTATATATATATATATATATATATATATATATATATATATATATATATATATATATATGTGTGTGTGTGTGTGTGTGTGTGTGTGTGTGTGTGTGTGTGTGTATATTTCCTACGCCTGTCTATGTTGTTAAGAGAGAGGACGTATAAACCATTAATTGAAAAACATGAATGTAAGACACACACATAATATCACCATACGCCTTTACCACCTTTGAAGGAGATGCTGCTGGGATACATGCCTTCTTGAATTCCAAAAGGTCCTTAGGGATGTTGCCAATGTTAGCCCCCACCTCCCATTTCTAGACCCCAGAAGATACTGGTAACCCATTATAGATGAGTGGACTTGTAGGCGAATGGCATTTGGTTAAACATCTTTCCAGAAACTCGCACCTTGGACACTGAACTACTTTGTCACACACACACACACACACACACACACACACATATATATATATATATATATATATATATATATATATATATATATATATATATATATATGCAGAAGATACTTCTTCCTCTGAAGAAGTATCACGAAACTAGTCAGGACTTAATCGTATATTTCGTATTTTCATTTTCCCTGTGGTTCTTCTGCATCTGAGCATCACGTTTTCCTGTGATTTTTACGCATATATATATATACACACACATATATATATATATATATATATATATATATAATATATATATATATATATGTATATATATTCTGTATATGTGTATGGATGACTGCATGTATGCATGTATTATGATATGTTGAAAGTATTTATTTCATAAGTCAGTATTGTGGGACGCCCTAAATATGAATTTTCTCTGACAAAGTTAAAAGAAACACACACTCGAGTAAGAGATGAAGCTTGGTGTTAACTGTAAACGCTAAATGATAAAAAAATTAATATTGTGTCGTTTAAAATAAGTCGTGATATTCTGATTCATTTGTCGCAGTTTATATATATATATACATATATATATATATATATATATATATATATATATATATATGTGTGTGTGTGTGTGTATATATGTATATATATACTATATATATACTATATATATATATATATATATATATATATATATATATATATATATATATATATATAACGCCTGTCGAACTGAGTGGCATTACCAAACGTATAGAAATATACACGCATATCATATCTGCTGAGTCATCAGCAGCCATTGCCTGGCCCTCCTTGTTCCTAGCTTCAGTGGAGAGGGGCTCGGGTGCTGGTCATATGTATATATGGTCAGTCTCTAGGGCATTGTCCTGCTTGATAGAGCAATGTCACTGTCCTTTGCCTCTGCCATTCATGAGCGGCCTTTGAACCTTTAAACCTAATGTTTTTCCACGTTTTATCGCCCAATTTCAGTAGGAAAAAGATCAAGACAATTTTTTTTATCTCAGCAGTTGACTTCATTTGATTCCTCACTAGAATATGGCTTTTTTTTCCTCGTATTAGGTAAACGCTAATGTTTTATTTATCATCACTATAGTTTGTGCCCTAACAAGTATTATTTTCAAAGCTCAATAACGCATCACTTGGTAAAACTTGAATTATTGCAAAAAATTATAAATCATATCAACAAATGTAGCTTAATGTTATCTCCCCGAAAAATAAATCTCTAGACACTTTTCACACAACAAAATTACATTTTCAGGGAGCTGATATACTCCCCTCCCCTTTTATTACAATGAATAAATCTATCTTAAACTAGAGGGGCACTCAGTAGAGCGTATACCTCCACCATGGCAGCTTATTTCTCGACCTTTTACTTGACCTTGGCTTTGACCTTAACATTTATAAATTAGCGTGGATTTTCATACAATATGAACCATGTTTAAAGTCTCTGTGACAACGATGTCCAAACTTATGGCTGATCACGTGAATTTGACATTTTGCATGACCGTCACCTTGACTTTTGACCTTGACCTTCCAAAATTTAATAATTTCTAGTTTTTTACATAACGGTTAATCCCTGAAAGTTTCATTACTCTACTATTAAATTGTGGCCAGGATGATGTTCACAAACAAACGCACACAAACAGGGTGTAAAACATAACCTCCTTCCAACTTCGTTGGCGGATGTGATTAACTTGACCCAACTTTACACAAACTTAGAGAGTATCTTTCAACAAAGTCTTATTTCATTATCAACGAAGTGAACTGGAATTCTTTCGTCAATAAAAGAGGATTTTCGAAAAGTGTAAGTTTTCATGACTGAATTCCAGATCTCCCGAGAAATCAAGTCAATCCAGGAATCGGTTTCCCAGAATGCATTAGAATACATAGCGAAGTCAAATGCCTTTCGCCATCTTAAATTTCCCCCTTCCGATAGACCGGTATTCAAATCACCATATCGAAAGACAAATTGCATTCAGTCTAACCTTATCGAAAGACAAATTGCATTCAGTCTAACCTTAACGAAAGATAAAAAATGTTATTTATTAGATAAATGAAGTAGTTATAGTATTTAGTTTCCTGTAATAGAAATTTAAAATTAGTAACTGAAACATTTACAAACATATTAAGAAAAGATTGTGAAGTCAAAATAGGATAAATAATGATGAAGCTTCCAATCTAGGAATCGTTCTCATCCAGCCGGAAAACATTTGCGCCCAAAGTATTTTATTTTATGGGTATTGGTCTTGGAAATGGCCATCAGGAGCTCTCCAGGAATCCAGGGGTAAAAAAAACGAAGAAGAAAAAGGAGGAAGTTTTAAATTTGAAAGTCGCTGACACGGAAATGATAAAGAGGATGCATAAGTTATTGTTGTTGTTGTTGTTGCTGTTGTTGTTGTTGTTGCTGCTGTTGTTGTTGGTTGGTTGGTGGTGGTGGTGGTGGTGGTGGTGGTGGTGCTAGTTGTAGTAGTTGAAATACACCTTATTCAGTCTATTCAGTTTATAAGCATAAACATATTCAGCTGTTGTTGTTGTTGGTGATGGTGCTGGTGGTAATAGTTGAAATACACCTTATTCAGTCTATTCAGTTTATAAGCATAAACATATTCAGTTGTTGTTGTTGTTGTCGCTGGTGGTAATAGTTGAAATACATCTTATTCAGTCTATTCAGTTTATAAGCATTAACATATTCTATCTGGAATCTTCTTGAGTTCTTTAAGCTTAACCAGGAAAGCTGTGCTTTGCCTGTTCAAAGAATTTGCGATTGTTAATTCAAAGCAGAGCAAAGGCTCTGACGGTATCTTTTAGTGCAGAGGTTTCTAAGCAATTCAAGTGGAAGTAATGCTTTACTTTGAATCTTATTTAAAGTCACAATTTAGTCTGAAATTACTCCATGTTAGAAATAACCTCATGGTCGCAATCTGACGAGAAGGGATTACTTTTGCGAGATATTTGATCAGTGAAAGGTAAGGGTTGGATGGAGTGTGGAAACCCTACTAACCTTAGATAAGGATTACATTTTCAGAAAATAATTGTTTTTCTAAATAAACATATTATTATTATTATTATTATTATTATTATTATTATTATTATTATTAAAGATATTACCAAAATTATTATTACTACTAAAATGATTAAGATTATAATTTTATAAAAAGTTATTAAAA
>NC_090747.1:108799289-108801789 GCF_036898095.1 Palaemon carinicauda | reverse complement strand
ATTTATATATATACTCAATAATATGTTTGTGTCAGTGTTTCGAGGGGAGAGAGAGAGAGAGAGAGAGAGAGAGAGAGAGAGAGAGAGAGAGAGAGAGAGAGAGAGAGAGAGAGAGAGAGAATTTTACAAGGATTTTGGATGTCTCAACGACTTTTTAGTCCATCCGCGCAGACTCCATTTGCTCTTTGGTAGAGTAATTTAGTTTAAATATTTAGAGAGTTCTTATGATCTTGTCTAACTTATTCTTAACTCGTTTACCGTGTTACTGTTTACGACATCCGCTGGAAGTGTATTCCAAGTATTTGCTATTTTGTATGTAAAGAAATTACCATATTGAGTGGTGTAGTATCTTTTCAATTCCAGTTTGTATCCGTTACCTCTGAACTTATTTCTGCTAAACGTGAATAGATTATTGTAATCTACATTTGTTATTCCTTTAAGAATTTTGAATACCTCTATTAACTGTCCCCTTAGTCGTCGACTTTGTAGATCAAATAAGTTCAAACGTTCCATCCTCCGTCTATATCCAAATTGCCTTAGTGTTGGAACTATAGTCCATTTCTTTTAGCGATGCATATTTGCACCGACTCGCAGCGGTGCCCTTTTAGCTCGGAAAAGTTTCCGGATCGCTGATTGGTTGGACAAGATAATTCTAACCAATCAGCGATCAGGAAACTTTTCCGAGCTAAAAGGGCACCGCCGCGAGTCGGTGCAAATCTGCATCGCTAAAAGAAATGGACTATAGTATGGGGGGCCCCAGCGAGGAACTTCGGAATATGATCTCTCTCTCTCTCTCTCTCTCTCTCTCTCTCTCTCTCCTCTCTCTCTCTCTCTCTCTCTCTCTCTCTCTCTCTCTCTCTCTAATCGTTTGGAGAATTTATCAAAAGCAATACAAAGCGAAGAGAATTATTTGGAATGGAGGACTCCGAGGTCCAAGTGGAATAATGATGAGGCAATTTGGAGCGAAAAAAAAACTGTTGCTTCTGTCCCATTCGTCTGATGTACCGATCCCCTGAGAGATAAGAGGTCCTTTGATGATATCACATCACTGGCAAGGATGTCTAGCCTAATTTCTTGGCCAGGAAACGAGACATGTCTTGAACAGCTGTCCAAGGCGAACTCAAAATAAGCATCCCCGTGAGGTGTCTTTTGGAGTTTATGAAAATTATTTTTAATCCATAACAATAATGAATTAGTAAAATTTATATGAAAATTAAATAGTGTTGAATCTTAATTCGTTTGATATGTGAAAGACAATGAATGGGTTTTCATGACAGTTTTAAAAGTTTCTATAGAATTTAAAGTTTTAGTATTCTTTACCTTCCCAGTTTCCGGAGATTCTGGTTGTTTATTTCTTTTTTTTTTATCTTTTATCATGAAATACACATTTACAATCTTACAGTTTATTACATATATACATCATAGTATATTTAAATAAATATTGTTTTAATTTTTACGTGTAGTGTATTTTCAATTGCAATTTTCACTATTTATCTAAATGTTTTTCATTCATATCCGCGGTTACGTAAAGCATAAAGTTTATGATTTTTTTTTTGCGAAAATTGGCTAAAGGTTAGGCCATGTAATTTGCAACAAATGAGTTCGATTTGGGAGAGATAGAAATGTACCTGGAGAGAATGAGCCTATATGTAGGCAAATTTCTCAACCTTTTCAGAAGTTCTCGGACTTAGAATATCTTTTTTTCACCTAGAGGTTGTAGTGAAAAAATACGCTTTTGCGAGAGAATTATATAAAATACAATAATTAGATCATAATACAAACATATACATCCTTATGGTAGCCTATCGAAAACGTCCCTGTATGGCAATCTGTTGGACTGGAGTTGAGACTCGCTCAAGCTGTATATATTCTAGTAGTGTCGGCAACCTCACCATCAATGTGAGGTGTAGATGGGAAGTTTGGGGGAGCCTGGTAGGATCTACTTAAAAGAGAGAGAGAGAGAGAGAGAGAGAGAGAGAGAGAGAGAGAGAGAGAGAGAGAGAGAGAGAGAATCTTCATTTATTTCCCATTTGAGCCTTCAAGGGATTTCTGTGGAAATCGTTTCAAGAAAGACATCTGAGAATCCTTATGTTAGCATTTAGATTCAAATTTTCTTTCGGTGTATATGCTGGCATGATTCATGCCGACCTTGCCTTTCATTTGAAGAGACTAGCGTTCGAATTCCCCATTTTACTTCTATAGATTACGACATTGTGTTGATTTTCATCTATATATATATATATATATATATATATATATATATATATATATATATATATATCTATATATATATATGTATATATATAATATATATTATATTTATATATATATATATATATTATATATATATATATATATATATATTTTATATACATATATACTATACATATCTATATATATATATATATATATATATTATATTATATACATATATACTATACATATCTATATATGAGTATTATATATATATATATATATATATATATATATTATATATACA
>NC_090747.1:108783578-108791078 GCF_036898095.1 Palaemon carinicauda | reverse complement strand
CCCAAGGTCGTATTCTCGAGTCTAGACCTTGTGCCCTTTGAAATTAAAGTTTCCCAAGTAAGGGTTACGACGGGGGATCTTGCGACCGAATTAGCTTTTAAGTTAATGTTTATGTACGCTACTTAAATGTTATTTTAAATTTAAGAATTTTAAATGTGAAAATATATCTCTCTCTCTCTCTCTCTCTCTCTC
This sequence comes from Palaemon carinicauda, assembly GCF_036898095.1. Lineage (NCBI taxonomy): Eukaryota > Metazoa > Arthropoda > Malacostraca > Decapoda > Palaemonidae > Palaemon > Palaemon carinicauda. Next base: position 108,790,886 of record NC_090747.1, on the reverse strand, counting down.
TCTCTCTCTCTCTCTCTCTCTCTCTCTCTCTCTCTCTCTCAGGTTTAACTACGCACCTGATTCACTTGACTTAAGTTTTATTATTACAAGAGTAAAAACACCTTCATTAACGACATTTGAAAATGCATAATAGTATAAAAAATTAAGGGGAAGTCTATAGAGTATTATGTCAAAATATCTTTCTGATCAAGTAATTAGCATGGGAGTTATTAAAGAAAAACACAATATGTTTTTGCTAGAATTGCATAGTAGGTTCGTTTCCTGTGAGCGTTCAGACGAAAATCTCCCACTATAATCAATCCTCCCTGGCCAGTGTGGTGATGAGAACCGGCTAATTCCAGGACATGACTAAGAACATGTCTGAGGCATTTGTCCTGCAGTAGACTAGAAAAGGCTGCATTTGTTGTTGTTGTTGAAAGATAATCACACTTAGAGAACGCATTCAATTTTCTGTTATTAAGATATAAGCCAAGAATCCCGGGATAAAATTTTAACTTCGTTTTCTTCTGACAAGTATCTTTTTGACATTCGGACATCCTATGCAACACCCCTTTTTTCTTTTAATCGATAGAAGGGATATTAGAAAGTATAGAGTAATGATATACTTTACTGGTTAATATATTTCAATGTGTATAGGTAATGATAATAGCAGTAGTAATATATATATATATATATATATATATATATATATATATATATATATATGTATATATATATATATATATATATATATATATGATAATAATATTAACATTAATTGTTGTGGTAAAAGAACAAGAGTTTTCCCAGTAGCAGTTGCTAAATTATAGAAAGGGAGTGAGAATTGGGAAATTATATAAAAAGAGAGAGAGAGAGAGAGAGAGAGAGAGAGAGAGAGAGAGAGAGAGAGAGAGAGAAAGAGAGAGAGAGAGAGAAATGATGGAAGAGCATTCCAATTTCATTAGAATATTCAAAATCACTTAACCAAGTAAATATATATAAAATATATATACACAATCTTTCCAATCTTCCTTTTATACATACATACATACATACATACATGACAGAGAGGACAAATGAGCAAAGAAATACTGTTACACCATTAAATATATTCTCCTTCCCATTTCCCCTCGAAACAGAGTAACGTAATAACAACTTAATATAGAAGGGAAAATTTTCTCCCAAGATTTCTAAAAAAAAAAAAAAAAAAAAATTTGCCAACGAACATTGGAAGTGTCAAATTTTCGAGCTAATGAGTTCCATTGATTGCGTGGTTGTCTGGTGAGCGTGTAGGAATTGTAATTCTTAAGGTACTGGTGTGAAGTGATTGGTATTGTTTTGAGATATCGTTGGAAACAGCCGTGTATATATAATATATATATATATATATATATATATATATATATATATATATATATATATATATATATATATGTATAGATATATATATATATGTATATATATAGATATATATATTTATATATATATATATATTTTTATATATATATATATATATATATATATTTATATATATATATATTTTTATATATATATATATATTTATATATATATATATATATATATATATATATATATATATATATATATTTATATATATATGTATATATATATATATATATATATATATATATATATATAGTGTTGTTAAAATTCCGCATTTGCTTTACTTTCTTTCTTTTTCTTATTGATATCATTCGACATTCTTCTAGACTAAGGAAATGTTATAGCATATTTTGTCATAATTTTCCACCTACAATACTCGTGGCCCTTCCATTTTATATAACTTTGCTTTAAAAGTGATGAAAACTTGAGTAAATCATTACACCAGACACATTAAATGTAAAAATACAATTTATAAATGAATTCCTTAACTAAAACCAGAATAAAAAGTCATACGCTATTAGAAAAAAAACAACTCAAAAGAAAAATGTGCAAGTGTAAAAGCTTTATTTTTCCGATCTGGGTCGAAGGTGTTCCCCCGAAATCACCAATTCACTGGATCATCAAAGGCCCCAGGCAGTCAGGCGTTGGATTAAACCTTTGTTTTTGTATCTCAAAATTCGTGGTGGCGTTGGGGTGAATGTTAGAAAAATATATATATACATTTATGAATATATATCACTAACACTCGAAATTTTAATCCATGTAAATATCAACCACAATGTCATTTGATATCGAATTCTACCTTTGGGAATGTATATCCTCTGGAATTCATTTGTGTGTGTGTCTGTGTGTGTGTGTCACTCTCAGCTCTCCTCGTCCCTCGGGTAGGAGGAGAGGAAGTAGCCATACCTTTGTATAAAGGGGGTGCGTGTGCATATATATATATATATATATATATATATATATATATATATATACAATATATATATGTATATATATATACAGTATATATATATATATATATATATATATATATATATATATATATATATATATATATATATATATATATATATCACCCACGAATGGCATTTAATACCGAATTCTAACTTGGGAATATATATGCACTTGGAATTCATTTTATGGTAACAGCTTCTGGCCGGGTATATATATATATATATATATATATATATATATATATATATATATATATATATATATATATATATATATATACCCGTCTTTTTTTTAAGGGTTGCCTACACTAGTAGTACACAACGAATCAACATTGGCATTGATGCGTCTAACCTGGAATCATTCATTCTTAATTCATATGTTTATGTAAATATTCATTCAAATGATTGGAATAAAACAGTCTTATGGGCATTGTCTCTGTCCCTTGCCTCTGCCACTCATGAGCAGCCTTTAAACCTTTAAACACATCTCGTTAAGTAAAAAACTTCTTGTAAAAGAGGTTTTGACAAAAGTAAAAGTTGGCTTAATTCGTAAAAGACAGATAAGCGACAGGTCCAATTAGAGGCCGACCTGACCTCCAATTAGCCGATCCAACTTCTTCCAATGTGTCCTTTGAAATTAAAGTTTCCCAAATAAGGGTTACGACGGGGGATCTTGAGACCGAATTAGCTTTCAAGTTAATGACGAAACGAGAGGAATTTCGAGGTGGAGAAGTCCCACCAATGTTTATGTACGTTATTTAAATGTTATTTTAAATTTAAGAATTTAAAATGTGAATATCTCTCTCTCTCTCTCTCTCTCTCTCTCTCTCTCTCTCTCTCTCTCTCTCTCTCTCTCTCTCTCTCTCTCTCTCGGCTAAGGGATTTGCGTATCGACATGATCAGCAAAGATGTATTAGTCACGGCCACCCATACTAGGTTGGTTTGTTGTGAGCGATCAAATGAAAATCTCCCAACATCACCATATTCATGGATTGATTGATTGATCGATTTGAGGTTTTCTGGCAGCCTGAGTTCATGGAGAATGGCTACTAACAAATGCACAACATTATCAAATGCAGCCGTTTTTTTTATCCACTGCTGGACAAAGACTCCAGACATGTCAATTTATGTCTGGGATTTGGCCAATTTCATTCACCAGGCTGGTCATTGCGGATTGGTAATTGTGGGAGATTTTTGCCTGATCGCTCCCAGCAAGTCAGCCTAGTATGGGTGGTGTACCAAGCGTGTGTCACACAATTGTACATAATTCCTTTTGTATATAATATGCTTGTATCTTCGCTCTTCCCTCGCACTCAAACGAACATGAAAATTCATGTCTGCTGTTTTGCTCTGAACATTGTCTGTCTCTCGAACATGTTATGGCCTGTTGCCTTGAGGTTTTGTATATAAAGAAGAGTGTTCCTTAATATATAACTCAGTCGTTTCCAACCTGCCTTTGATTTAACACATCCTCTCTCGGCTCGTCACATTGGTGACCCCGGAGTGACTCGCTCCTCCCGCCTCCCCTCCCCATCCCCCCTACACCTCTCACCGTTACTATGACGCCGTCAACGCATACCTTCTGCAGCAGTACTCGCCGTCGCCAGCCGCCCGTATAGCAACGCCTTTAGCTCTCTCAACAACCGTTGGGGGACCAAAGGGCTTCGCTCCCCCTCGGGAAAATGACCAGTATCACTCGCCTGCAATCTGCCGCAGACGGCTCTCCTCGTGATGTGAACCCACTTCATGACTTTCAAACCTCCATCAACGCCTCCACTCGTGACGAAGAGGACATCTAATCAACTTCAACCGAAGCTGACGTGAATGCCGTAGGACACGCCTATGAATGCCGTAGGCCTATGAATGCCGTAGGACACACGCCTATGAATGCCGTAGGCCTATGAATGCCGTAGGACACACACGCCTATGAATGCCGTAGGCCTATGAATGCCGTAGGACACACACGCCTATGAATGCCGTAGGACACACTCGCCTATGAATGCCGTAGGACACACGCCTATGAATGCCGTAGGCCTATGAATGCCGTAGGACACACTCGCCTATGAATGCCGTAGGACACACGCCTATGAATGCCGTAGGCCTATGAATGCCGTAGGACACACACGCCTATGAATGCCGTAGGACACACACGCCTATGAATGCCGTAGGCCTATGAATGCCGTAGGACACACACGCCTATGAATGCCGTAGGACACACGCCTATGAATGCCGTAGGCCTATGAAGCCGTAGGACACACACGCCTATGAATGCCGTAGGCCTATGAATGCCGTAGGACACACACGCCTATGAATGCCGTAGGACACACTCGCCTATGAATGCCGTAGGACACGCCTATGAATGTCGTAGGACACACACGCCTATGAATGCCGTAGGACACACACGCCTATGAATGCCGTAGGACACACTCGCCTACCCCGTGACGAGCTGGAGTGGCAACAGCCACCCATCATCCACCACTCGCTCGCACCCCAACCAACGACTTCTACAGCCACTCTGTCGCTAATCGGCGCAGTTTTTACTACTACCTCTCCAGATTCAGGGCACCTATTTAACATGTTCAGTATGTCATTTTTAGAGGGGGAGCCATGTACCAACCGTGTGTCACACAATTGTACATAATTCCTTTTGTATATAATATGCTTGTATCTTCGCTCTTCCCTCGCACTCAAACGAACATGAAAATTCATGTCTGCTGTTTTGCTCTGAACATTGTCTGTCTCTCGAACATGTTATGGCCTGTTGCCTTGAGGTTTTGTATATAAAGAAGAGTGTTCCTTAATATATAACTCAGTCTATTGCATCCTGCCTTTGCATTCACAACCCTCTCTCGGCTCCGTCACAGTGGCATTGACTAGTACAGCTTTGCTGATCATTGCGACACGCAAACCTTTTACGGCATCCCTTGCCTGTGTGTGTGTGTTTGTATGTATTGTGTATGTTGTACCTGGTAATAATAGATCAAGAAAGAGGAATATATTAGTGAAAATTCTTGATAAGTCTTAAAACAATTAAAATTTTACAATGGCTAAGAAAAAAACAACTATGAAATGAATATACGAAAAAGAAATCAAATATAAAAAAGAAGATACAAAAAGCTTAATTACTGAGAAGAAAGTACTCATATGTCCAATTGGATAAGCGAGATTCCTTTCCGCATGAAATCCGCCTAAGAATTCCGAAAAAGAATCTGAGCATTTTTGGAAAACTAAAATTTGAGGAATCAAATCAGTGATTCACGAGAGACCGGATAATAGATATCCTTTGTTCTTCCCTAAGACTCTTCTTCCCCTTATGGGAAAAGTATAATAACTTTCAACACGACCAGATTTCAAAGGGAACTCCGGATGGGACGTATTTCTTTGAAGTCTTCCACCAATCAGGGCAAGAAGGGGACGCTTCCCTTTGCCATTCTCGCGACCAAATTCTGTGACGTAGAATCATTTCATACGAGTGATAAGGCACTGCGCTGTCTACCTGTGGTGTTTCAATTATGTTGTTATCTAGGGAACGTTTCATTTCCGAGAGAGAGAGAGAGAGAGAGAGAGAGAGACTGTTGGCTTTTGATCCTATTTGATGAGCAGTATATACTGATATATATATATATATATATATATATATATATATATATATATATTATATATATATATATAATATATATATATATGTATATATATATATATATACACATATATATGTATATATGATAAATTTTTTGCACATTTAAACGTGTTTTCTTTTCATATTTCAAATATGCCATATATATTAATACATTAAAGTGTGGATTCTCTTAACGACCTAGGGATCAGAGCCCCAGGCGGAACCACCCAAAGACTATAATATCAGACCGGCCGGGATTTGAACCCCTCGTCCAGGATATCTGTATGCCAGTGACCATTAAACTCAAATTCTATAGATATTTTATTAGAGATCATAGTTCCTAAATACTAAGATGATTCCACCTCATTATTCCTTTCTTCAACCAATGATATTTCATCTTCCAAAGCATATTCTGTTCTCATCCTCTCTGTCCTGTTTATCTTAAGTCTGATCACATGTGATATTTCATGCATACTGGTAAGCAAGATTTGCAAGTCTTGTGGTGTTCTGCTAAGGTCAGCCTAATGAACATAATCCCTCGGCTCTATATATATATATATATATATATATATATATATATATATATATATATATATGTATATATATGTATATGTATATACACACACATATATATATATACATATATATATGTATATATATGTATATGTATATATTATACACACACATATATATATATAAATATGTATATATACATTATATATATGTGTGTGTATATATACATATACAGTATAAATGTATATATACATAAATATATATATATGTATACATATATATATATATATATATATGTATGTATATATACATATATATATATATGTATATATATACATATATATATATGTATATATACATATTTATGTATATATATATATATATATATATATATATATATATATATATATATATATATATATATCTATATATATATATATATATATATTATATATATATATATATATATACACATGAAATAGCAGCTCTACATTTGAAATAGCTGGGCTGTATTTTTCATTAAAAAACATGAACTCGTTTAAACACATTCCAAGTGATAACTTCTTCTCGGTTAATAAATGAGAAATGAGAAAACCAAATAGGATAATCTCTCCACTGATATATAATTTCGAAATTCTCCGAAATGCTCATTTTAGCTAATTAATCCAACATTTCTGAGATGACCTCAACCCGTTAAATCTTCTTTTGTTGGTAATAATGATGAGTCTGGATACTTAAGATTAATCTGGGTAAAAAATCCTCTTTGGGATTATTATTGCAATCAACCTCTCACTGTCCGTCTTCCACTCAAATATGAAGAAACCTGACCTTGTATTC
>NC_090747.1:108758578-108771078 GCF_036898095.1 Palaemon carinicauda | reverse complement strand
GTCAGATTGCGACCACGAGGTTATTTCTAACATGGAGTAATTTCAGACTAAATTGTGACTTTAAATAAGATTCAAAGTAAAGCATTACTTCCACTTGAATTGCTTAGAAACCTCTGCACTAAAAGATACCGTCAGAGTCTTTGCTCTGCTTTGAATTAACAATCGCAAATTCTTTGAACAGGCAAAGCACAGCTTTCCTGGTTAAGCTTAAAGAACCCAAGAAGATTCCAGATAGAATATGTTAATGCTTATAAATTGAATAGACTGAATAAGGTGTATTTCAACTATTACCACCAGCGACGACAACAACAACAACAACAACAACAACAACAGAATATGTTAATGCTTATGAACTGAATAAGGTGTATTTCAACTATTACCACCAGCACCACAAACAACAACTAATTATATTAATGCTTATAAACTGAATAGACTGAATAAGATGTATTTCAACGTTTACCACCCCTACCCACAACAACAACAACAACAACAACAACTTATGCACCCTCTTAATCATTTCCGTGTCAGCGACTTTCAAATTTAAAACTTCCTCCTTTTTCTTCGTTTTTCTTTTTATATACCCCAGGATTCCTCGAGAGCTCCTGATGGCGATTTCCAAGACCAATACCCATAAAATAAAATACTTTTGGCGCAAATGTTTTCCGGCTGGATGAGAACGATTCCTAGATTAGAAGCTTCGTCATTATTTATCCTATTTTGACTTCACATTTTTATCTGAATAGATTTGTAAATGTTTCAGTTACGAATTTTACTTTTCTATTTCAGGAACCTAAATACCTTAACTGCTTTATTTATTCAATAAATAACATTTTAATTCTTTGGTTAGGGTTAGACTTGAGTGCAATTTGTCTTGCGATAAGGTGATTTGAATATCGGTCTATCGGAAGGGGGAAATTTAAGATGGCGAAAGGCATTTGACTTCGCTATGTATTCTAATGCATTCTGGGAAACCGATTCCTGAATTGACTTGATTTCTCGGGAGATCTGGAATTCAGTCATGAAAACTTAAACTTTTCGAAAATCCTCTTTTATTGACGACGGAATTCCAGTTGACTTCGTTAATAATGAAATGAGACTTTGAAGAAAGATACTCTCTAAGTTTGTGTAAAATTGGGTCAAGTTAATCACATCCGCCAACGAAGTTGGAAGGAGGTTATGTTTTACACCCTGTTTGTGTGCGTTTGTTTGTGAACATCTTCCTGGCCACAATTTGAATATTAGAGTAATGAAACTTCCAGGGATTAACCGTTATGTAAAAAACTGGAAATGATTAAATTTTGGAAGGTCAAGGTCAAAGGTCAAGGTGACGGTCATGCAAAATGTCAAATTCACGTGATCAGCCATAAGTTTGGACATCGTTGTCACAGAAACTTTAAACATGGTTCAAATTGTATGAAAATCCACGCCAATTTATAAATGTCAAGGTCAAAGTCAAGGTCGAGCAAAAGGTCGAGAAATAAGCAGCCATGGCGGAGGTCTTCGCTCTACTGAGTGCCCATCTGGTTTAAGATAGATTTATTCATTGTAATAAAAGGGGAGGGGAGTATGTCAGCTCCCTGAAAATGTAATTTTGTTGTGTGAAAAGTGTCTAGAGATTTTTTTTCTCGGGGAGATCACATTAAACTACCTTTGTTAATAGGATTTTAATTTTTTGCATTAACTATTCAAGTTTTACCAAGTAATGCGTTATTGAGCTTTGAAAATAATACTTGTTTGGGCACAAACTATAGTGATGATAAATAAAACATTAGCGTTTACCTAATCCGAGGAAAAAAAAAGCCATATTCTAGTGAGGAATCAAATTAAGTCAACTGCTGAGATAAAAAAAATTGTCATGATCTTTTTCCTACTAAAATTGGGCGATAAAACGTGGAAAAACATTAGGTTTAAAGGCCGCTCATGAATGGCAGAGTCAAGGGACACTAACATTGCTCTATCAAGCAGGACAATGCCCTAGAGACTGACCATATATACATATGACTAGCGCCCAAGACCCGCTCCACTCAAGCTAGGACCAAGGAGGGCCATGCAATGGCTGCTGATGACTCAGCAGATAGACCTATAGGCTCCCGAAAACCCCCATCCTTAGCTCACAAGGATAGTGTGGTTGCAGCGTCCTAACGAGTCTGAGAAGGACTCGAACCCCAGTCTAGTAATCACCAGGTAAGGACGCTACCACCAGGCCACCACAACCCTTATTCATGTATTAAGTTAAGCTTATTTTTATTTGATAACAAATGGTTAAATAAAAAAAAAATAAAAAGAATGAATTCGTTTTTAGAGCATTAAAGCCGAACAATAACATAGGACGAGTTATGGCATCCAAATATATAAATGCCAGCCCTGGGTCTATGATTACCTTCAAACGGGATATTTTACATTAAACAGAGCGTTGCTAATGACAGGAAACAGTATGAATATGAGAGTGGGCTCATTCTGGACGACCAATATTTGCAATCAATGGAGCTCTGTACGGATGGAGGTAATTGAAACTTGTTTTTCTATATGGAAACGAGATTTTTGTTTCCTGAATGCAATATGAGAATGGCCGCATGATGATTTACAATGCTGATTTTGTTATGCCTTTTTTTCATATCCATATGCATCATGGATATAGCACCGCAAAGCCTTGCATACAAATGTATATATATATATATATATATATATATATATCTATGTATATATATACATTATATGTATATATACATATATATACAGTATATATATGTATATATATATATATATATATACATATATATATATATATATATACGTGTGTGTGAGTGGGTGTGGGTGTGTATAATACAGATATATATGATATGCATGTATATTTCTATACGTTTGGTAATGCCACTCAGTTCGACAGGTTTTATATATATATATATATATACTGTATATATATATATATATATATATATGTATATATATATATATATATATATATATATATACATATAGAGTATATAATATATATATATATATATAATATATAGATATATATATAGATAATATATATATATATATACATATAGAGTATATAATATATATATATATAATATAGATATATATATATATATATATATAATATATATATATATATATATATATATATATAAACTGCGGCAAATGAATCAGAATATCACGACTTTTATTAAACGACACAATAATAATTTTTTATCATTTAGCGTTTACTCTCAACACCAAGCTTCATCTCTTACTCGAGTGTGTGTTTCTTTTAACTTCGTCACAGAAAATTCATATTTAGGGCGTCCCACAATGCTTATGAAATAAATACTTTCAACATATCATAATATATGCATACATGCATTCATCCATCCACATATACAGTATATATATATATATACATATATATATATATATATATATATATATATATATATATATATATATATATGTATATATATATATATATATATATATATATCTAAATAAGCCATATATTTTTGCTAAAATAATGTCTGTATTCTCTTAACGACTTCGGGATCAAAGCCCCTTGGCGAAATCACACAAAGACAAGAGCTTGTGACCGGCCGGGAATCGAACCCTGGTCGGCAAACTTGTAGAGGCAGTGACTAAACCACTTGGCCACGTGGTTTAATCACTGTCTCTACAAGTTTGCCACCCCAGGGTTCGATTCCCGGCCGGTCACAAGCTCTTGTCTTTGTGTGATTTCGCCTTGGGGTTTAATCACGAGGTTGTTAAAAAAATCCAGACATTAATGTAGCAAAAATATATGGCTTATTTGAATATGAAAAACACGTCTAAATGTGCAAAAATTTATCATATATACATATACATACATACATACATATATATATATATATATATATATATATATGTGTGTGTGTGAATATGTACATATATATATATATATATATATACATATACATATACACTACACCTGTCTGTGTTGTCAATAGAGGGGACGAAAAAAAATATTAATAGAAAAACATAAATGAACACAATGTATGAATACCATTTAGTTTACAGTCACAAAAATATTTACCCCAAAAGAACTTTAAGTCAGGCTGTATGAGAAGCTTACTGTAAGTCACTCTCTCTCTCTCTCTCTCTCTCTCTCTCTCTCTCTCTCTCTCTCTCTCTCTCCCTGTGGCTAATTCTCTTGGCCCTGCCCAGGAACCATCAGGCCAGCCATCAACGTCACACTAAATGGCCCTAAACACGCGAGAGTGGTTTGAAAACTCTACATCGCTTCAAGGGGGAACGAGGGAAGGACCATATACTCACTAATTACTTGATGATTTTGAGGCGCTGCAAAGCACGGGATTTATGTGAGTTTACGTCCTGTTTGTAAATTAACGACTTGTCTTAATCAGGAAGTTGATTAACTGTGGTGCGAACGAAATGTTTAACATTGATGTTTTTTATCGTTCGCTTAGGTTACACGTCAGGGTTTGCTTGTTAAGCTGTTTAAAAGTGAGGGTGCATTCAGTGATTTTATATGTTATAAACTGTAGGTAGTTTTGATATAATCTCCATTATATAGCAAAGAAAAAGTGTGTGTCAAACGTTCAGCTAGGTTTCACAAGGCACTAGAAGAGTTGGAAGACCCAGGTCTACATGGCTGAGGACTATGAAGCGCAAAGTAGGATATGGTGAATGGAGAAGAATTCAATTAAAAGCCCAAGATAGAGACGACTGGCGATATCTAACTGAGGCCCTTTACGTCAATAGGCGTAGGAGATAATGATGATGATGATGATGATAATTTATATATCCAGTTACGCTCAGCGGCTTTGCCAGGCGAATAACTACTCAGTCGCTCCCTGTCCCTCGGGTAGGGAGAGACGGAGTAGTCACACCCTGGTGAGAGGGAGTGGGATGGGTTGAATCTCTGTGTATGCGTGTGTGCGCATATCTATCTAAATATTTAGCCAGATACTGAAAATCTAAGCCCCCTTGCTCTTCTCTTAACGAGTTATTTTAGACTGAGCACGGCCATTAACAAGACTGGTAGCTATTTCACATTCATTCTAGGAATCTAGGAATCCCCTTCAGGAATCCCAGAAATCATCGATCACTTATGGGGTGGAAGGATGAAAAACCTTCGACAAATGAATTCGTGAAATCGTTTGCTGGATAGAATACCGTCCTATCGAATTATCTTTTTTTTATTATTATTTTGAAGTAGATTTTGAATGGCATCGATGCAAGCTGAAACGTTGGGTATTGGCGATGAATGATGGATATTGCGATCTCTTTGGATGCATGTATGTATGTATGTTTATATATATACTGTGTGTATATATACAGTATATGTATATATATATATATATATACATATACATATATATATATATATATATATATATATATATATATATATATACATATACATATATATACATATATATATATATAATATATATATATATTCATATATATATATTAGAGAGAGAGAGAGAGAGAGAGAGAGAGAGAGAGAGAGAGAGAGAGAGAGAGAGAGTGTTACCTAAATATAGCGCAAATACATTACAGGTAAGCAGCCCACAAAGTATAGGGTAAGAATATAATAAAATATCAGATAGCTAATAAAGGATAAAATAAATGTGCAAGAACAATAAAATGGCTGATTTTGTCATCAAAAGGAAAATGAACTAACATGGAAACAAAGCCAAATTAAATCAAGAACAATGTAAAAAAGTAATAAATATCAATTTACTTTTTGTACGGGAGATTATAAAATAAATTTTATTAAAGTTTTGAGAGAGAGAGAGAGAGAGAGAGAGAGAGAGAGAGAGAGAGAGAGAGAGAGTGTTAATATGCCTGAGGATATCCTCGTGACTTGAATGAACAAATGAAATTTTGCACTTCATATATATATATTATATATATATATATATGTGAGTATGTATGTATATATATATATATATATATATATATATATATATATATATATATATATATATATATATATATATATATGAGTATATATATATATATATATATATATATATATATATATATATATATATATATATACATATATGTGTGTGTGTGAGTGTGTTCATATATACATGTATATTTACATATCATTTGTTCAAATTTAGTTGATCAAGAAAATAAACAGCATGTAAAAATATAGCTAAACTAAAAGAAAATTTTTATTTTAAAACTGTCAATAAACCCTCGCCAATAAAAGTCTATACTCTATTTCAGAAATGATTGATACCTTCCTAATAGATTATCTTAGCGAGAGATTAATTACAGTATCGTAGAAAATGACTCATGAAAGACCATACATTTAGAACTTTATTGCAACGATAGTAGAGGTAATTTACATTCGGGGCATAATCATATCCAACAACTATGCTCAATTTTTTTTATGAGGCGCATTTGCACTGACTCGCAAGGGTGCCCTTTTAACTTGGAAAAGTTTCTTACTATAGTCCATTTCTTTTAGCGATGCATATTTGCACCGACTCGCAGCGGTGCCCTTTTAGCTCGGAAAAGTTTCGTGATCGCTGATTGGTTGGAATTATCTCGTCCAACCAATCAGCGATCCGAAAACTTTTCCGAGCTAAAAGGGCACTGCTGCGAGTCGGTGCAAATGTGCATCGCTAAAAGAAATGGACTATAGCTGATTGGTGAGAATTCTTTTGTCCAATCAATCAGCTAGTAAGGAACTTTCACGAGCTAAAAGGGCACCCCTGCGAGGCAGTGCATATGCGCCTCATTAAAAAATATTGAGTATAGTGACATTTCTGATTCTATTCTTCGGTAATAGAGTTCAGTTGATGCGTTGCTTTGCTAGGCGAATTTAATTAGTATTAATCACGATCTCCTGATGTAAATTGAAAATAAGTTAAATTTTTTTTCTATGCTTTTTTGCCAGTTTATACATTTTTGATAACAGAATTGTTGTTACTTCCACCAACGAAATTGGAAGTAGGTTTCGTTTTCGCTGCTGTTTGTGTGTTTGTTTGTGAACAGCGGGGATTACCTGTTATTTAAAAAGCTGGAAAAGATTAAATTTTGAAAGGTCAAGGTCACGGTCAAGCAAAATGTCCAATTCACGTAATTAGCCGTATGATGGGACATCTCTGTCACAGACTTCAAACTTGGTTCATATTTGAGTGTATGAAAATCTACGTCAACTAATACATTTTAAGGTCAAAGGTCAAGATCGAACATAAGGTCGAGAAATAAGCTGTCGCGGGGGAGGTCTGCGCTCTACTGAGTGCCCTTCTACTTTTAAAGTTTTCATTGCAAGGAAAATATATCGTGTTTTCAAATGCGTACCACGATGAGCGAAACGGAAAATTACCTTACATTGGTATGAATTTATAAACACTTTTTAATGAGTTCTAAAGATGTGTCCTTTACAGAATCAAGAAAAAAAGGTATTCTAAATAAAGCAAAGATCTAACTAAAGCAAATAAATATTTAGATTCCAGATCATTCATAAATTGTCTTCAGGTAAGATTAAATTCTTTTAGTTCGTGAAAGGAAAGAATTACAATTCCCCTGGCAGATCTCATGCTACAATAATAATAATAATAATAATAATAATAATAATAATAATAATAATAATAATAATAATAATAATAATAATAATAAACTTGTCATTTATTTGTTACAATTATTATCATTATTATTAATATCCAAGCTACAACCCTAGTTGGAAAAGCAAGATGCTATAAGCCCAGGGGCTCCAACAGGGAAAAATAGCCCAGTGAGGAAAGGAAATAAGGAAATAAATAAATGAAGAGAACAAATTAACAATAAATCATTCTAAAATAAGTAACAACGTCAAAACAGGACATGTCATATAATAAACTATCAACAACACCAAAAACAAATATGTCATAAATAAACTATAAAAAGACTATGTCCGCCTGGTCAACAAAAAAGCATTTGCTCCAACTTTGAACTTTTGAAGTTCTACTGATTCAACCACCCGATTAGGAAGATCATTCCACAACTTGGTCACAGCTGGAATAAAACTTCTAGAGTACTGTGTAGTATTGAGCCTCGTGATGGAGAAGGCCTGGCTATTAGAATTAACTGCCTGCCTAGTATTACGAACAGGATAGAATTGTCCAGGGAGATCTGAATGTAAAGGATGGTCAGAGTTGTGAAAAATCTTATGCAACATGCATAATGAACTAATTGAACGACGGTGCCAGAGATTAATATCTAGCTCAGGAATAAGAAATTTAATAGACCGTAAGTTTCTGTCCAACAAATTAAGATGAGAATCAGCAGCTGAAGACCAGACAGGAGAACAATACTTAAAACAAGGTAGAATGAAAGAATTAAAACACTTCTTCAGAATAGATTGATCACCGAAAATCTTGAAAGACTTTCTCAATAAATGATCCCAACAAGTAACCTCTCTCTCTCTCTCCTCTCTCTCTCTCTCTCTCTCTCTCTCTCTCTCCTCTCTCTCTCTCTCTCTCTCTCTCTCTCGACATGGACATTAATCAATCCCAGTCATTGATATCAGCACCACCATTATCTACAACATCATAATCATCATCATCTTCAGAGCCATTACGTGAAGCATATTATTATGTTATGCTCGGTATAATCAAGATTGCATCTCTCTCTCTCTCTCTCTCTCTCTCTCTCTCTCCTCTCTCTCTCTCTCTCTCTCAACACTAAGCCAATATGAAACTAACTGAAATTAGTTGGGCACTCAGTAGAGGGCAGACCTCCACCGCGGCAGCTTATTTCTCGACCTTTAGTTCAACCTTAACCTTGACCTTTGAACTTAACATGTATTAATTGGCGAGGATTTTCAGACACTCAAATATGAACCATGTTTGAAGTCTCTGTGACAACAATGCCCAAATTTAAGGCTGAATACGTGAGTTTTGCTTGACCGTGACCTTGACCTTTGAACTTGACCTTCCAAAATTTAATTATTTCCAAATATTTACATAATAGTTAAGCCTTGCAAGTTTCATTATTCAACGATTAAAATTGTGGCCAGGAAGATGTTCACAAACAAACAAACACACACCCAAACAAACAAAAACAAAAATAGGGGTAAAGCATAAGCTAATATCTTACAAGACACGACAACAACGAACGAATCAACACAAAACGTTACCAACATACAATTTAATTCATTGAGGCAAAATTGAATTATAGAACAAACTTCTCGCCCCCTTTCGAGTTCCGTAAACAAAACGCTATAAGTTCGTCTTACAATAACCCAACGACGTCCCGAGATTATTGTTAAGCGAGTCCCCTTTTAGCAGTGAGTGGGGTCCTATAAAGGGATTAGATTAATGGCCTTGTTTACTTTGGGAATTTTGGGGTCGAAATAACATTACCATAAATTAGTCAAGTTGTCCCAATTTACATCATCGGTTGTAAGAGGAGATTTTAAGAATTATTCATATTAAGATCTATAGGATGATATTGGTAGGGGTAAAGGACGTATATACATTAAGGTCTATAGGAGGATATCGGAAGGGGTAAAGGACGTATCTAATAATAATAATAATAATAATAATAATAATAAAGTCATTAATTTTGTAGTTGAGTTTTCAATTGTTCTGATTCTCCTTCAATGAAACCTGCTTTCAAGAGTCTACTTTCCAAATAATAATAATAATAATAATAATAATAATAATAATAATAATAATAATAATAATAATCAGTAATTGGTATATTGGTAATTGGATATAGACATGCTCACTTTTTCAGACAAAGTTCACTACTTCATACCTACTGTATATGTCACTGAAATCCAGCTCCATTCTAATATTGTACAATATTTAAATATCTCAAAACCCATTAATCAAAATAGCATCAGGCCTATTTATAAAACTGAGACCATCCAACTTATACTCAAAAACATCCAAAACAACCATCTATTCTAAAACGAGTATTATCATTCATTCAATAAGTTTTGGAACTGTGAATGTTTTTTCTCTCGATATGACAACGATGGAAAGTGTTGCTATTTGTATTGCAATATTTTGACACGGTTTTCACTCCCAGAATTCCATGAAACTTCTATTTTTTAATGGTTCATCCAGATATATTTTTCTATTTTGGCAGCAAATATATAAAATGGGATTTATATTTTTGAAGTTATTTTGGAATTTATGGATATGATATGAGAGATGAAAATACCTCAGTAATTAGCCTTCGTGGTATCACCCATCCAGAGGGGAGTAGGTTTTTTAAAGGTTTAAAGGCCATTCATGAATGGCACAGGCAATGGACAGTGATATTTCCCTAGCAAGCAGGACAATGCCCTAGAGACTGACCTTATTATATGATCAACCCCCAAGCTCACAATTCACAAAGCTAGGACCAGGGAGGGCCAGACAATGACTGCTGATGACTCAGCAGGTAGACCTACAGGCTCCCCCAAACCCTCCATCCTTAACTCACAAGGATGGTGAGGTTATAGCGACCAAAGGAATTAACGAGTTTGAGCGGGACTCGAAACCCAGTCTGGCAATCACCAAGCAAGGACGTTACCAACAGGGCATCACAACAATTTGTTATGATCTATAAATCTTAATGTCTACGTAAACATATACACACGCATATATATATATATATATATATATATATATATATATATATATATATATACATACATGCATATATATATATATATATATATATATATATATATACTCATATATATATATATATATATATATATATATATATATATATATATATTCCACAGTTAAAACAGAGATAGTAATTTCTGCAGGAGACAGATCTAGACAATCATCCTTTACTTCAAGCATGTTACCAATGGTATTAGGCAGCTGAATGAGGAGAATTCTGACTTAATCCTCAATTAGAATAGAGGATGCTGAGAGAGAGAGAGAGAGGAGAGAGAGAGAGAGAGAGAGAGAGGCTCTAATTCGAGATGTTGTATCTTGGAAGGGATTAATCCCTTAAAAAGTGCTTTACCTTTCTTCAATTGAATCAGTGGAACTTCAAAAGTTCAAACTTGCAGCAAATGTTTTTATGTTGAAACAGGCTGACATCAGTCTTTTTATAGTTTTGTTTTCCAAGAAATGTCTAGTGTGATAATCAAAAAAACCACAACAACAAAAACAACTAGAGGGGCAGGTCAGTAGAGCGTAGACCTCGGCCAGGGCAACTTATTTCTCGACCATTAGGACTGATTTTGGACGTTTTGCTTGTCCATGTCCTTGACCTTGACCTTCCAAAATTTAATCATTTCCAGCACTTTACATAACAGTTTACATTCCTGCAAGTTTAATTACTTTACGATTAAAATTGTGGCCGTATAGTTGATGACTGGAATTTGACCTTTTGATTGACCTTGATCTTGGCCTCGACCTTGACCTTAACATATATTAACGATAGTGGATTTTTATACATTTAAATATGAACCTAATTTGAAGGCTCTGTGATGACGTTTAAACTTATGGCTGAACACGTGAATTGGAAATTTTTGCTTGACCGTGACCTTAACCTTCCGAAATTCCCTGCAAGTTTCATTACTCTACAAGTAAAATGGTGGTCAGGAAGCTATTCACAAACAAACACACAAACGAGGGGCGAAAACATAACCTCCTTCCAACCTCCTTGGCGGAGGTAATAAATGCAGCCGTTTATAGTCCACTGCAGGACAAAGGCCTCAGACAAGTCCATTTATGTCTGAGGTTGGGTCAGTTTTCACCCTGTGCAGATTGGTGATGGTGGGACATTTCGTTTGTTCGTTCACAACAAACCAACCTAAAGTCAATTTCTTTTAGCGAGGCATATTTGCACCGACTCGCAACGATGCCCGATTAGCTCGGAAAAGTTTCCTGATCGCTGATTGGTTAGAATTATCTTGTCCAACCAATCAGCGATCAGGAAACTTTTCCGAGTTAAAAGGGCACCGCTGCGAGTCGGTGCAAATATGCCTCGCTAAAAGAAATTGGACTATAGTAACGGTGACCATGACTAGTACAGCTTTGCTGATCATGGTTCTACGCAAATCCTTTCACCACATTAAGGTATCCCCACTCCGAAACCGCATTATCTAATACACCATCGATGGGGGGGATTTGAGATATTGCTACCGATAAGTCATTATTCAATCAAAATAAAACTGTCACACCAAAACGCGTTAATCATGACCTCCGCCAACGACGTTGGAAGAAGGTTATGTTTTACGCCTGTTTAAGTGTTTGTTTGTGTGTTTGTTTGTGAACAGCCTCCTGGCCACAATTTTAATCGTAGAATAATGAAACCTGCAGGATTAACTGTTATGTAAAAACATTTTTAAGGTCAAGGTCAAAGGTCAAGGTCACGGTCGAGCAAAAATGTCCAATTCATATAAACTCGGTTCATACTTGAGTGTATTAAAATCCACTCCATTTAATCGATGTTAAGGTCAATGGTCAAGGTTAAGGTCGAACAAACGGTCGAGAAATAAGCTGCCGCGGCGGAGGTCTGCGCTCTACTGAGTGCCCCTCTAGTTTATAATAAAATTG
>NC_090747.1:108728578-108756078 GCF_036898095.1 Palaemon carinicauda | reverse complement strand
CTATTTCATACGTACCTTTTCCTTAACCTTGCTATTAGTAATTCAAGCACTCTGGGGATAAGCTTTGCATTTGAGGTAACAATTGCATATAATAAAGGTATGTTCCCCTTTTGAAAGCTCAGGTCAGAGTCAGGTATTACGGTTTGATCTTAGTAACGAAGCAATTTGCGACCATAAGTCCCTTTGAAGTAACATTATTTTGAAAAGCCAGAAGTAATTCGGTTGGTAATGATGTTGGTACGTAAGTGTGCATTTAGTATCCTAAAATAATTGACGTGTGCGTGCGTGTGTGTATGTGTGTGTGAGAGAGAGAGAGAGAGAGAGAGAGAGAGAGAGAGAGAGAGAGAGAGAGAGAGAGAGAGAGAGAGAGAGGTCTCTTTCCTCTCTAGGTTACATTCTCCTTCGCTTGTTCCAATTTCATGGGACTTCATGTCATTAAACAATCAAGCCAACAAACTATCTAACAAACAAACCGCCATACAAACAAACAAATTAACACCCCCCAAAAGTAGCTAACAAGTAGAAAAAACTATCAGAGATATTCAAATCTCCACCAATTAAGATTGTCAACATTGTAATAAAATCTACGGATCAAGCTCTCCCTCTTTCAAAATTCGTCCGTAACGTTTGAGTTAGTCTTGTGATAAAACAACAAACAAACAAACACAGAGACAGAGGTGAAAAGAAAACTACCTCAGCGGAGGTAATAACAACACGTAAACCAACGGAACTCCTTGACCTAGAATTAGAAGTTGATCATAATTCACAAGACAAGATAAACGACGAGTCAAAAATGGTTCCTCTTTAAAAGCGTAATGTTCTTCGCCGTAATGTCAGGTATTTTTAGCTGTGAATATTGCGCTTCTTGCGACTTCCCACAGCGAACTCGGTGTCAGCTTGGGTTCATTATCAGCAAGCAAAATTTGAAGCTAGACAGCTGATACATTGGGGGTCATCACGCAAGGATAAATTAAAACCAACCGCCTAGGAAGGGGCCAAGAATTTTATGGTAATTCCTCTTCCCTGCATTTTCAGCACGAAATTTTTTTTTCTGGTTCATAGAAAAAAAAAACACACACGTCTTATTTTGGTACTGAAAAGATTAAGTTTTTGATTTTTCACCCATTATTATTTTTTTTTACTTATTTCATTTCGTAATTCGTATTTTTGATAAGTGTCTTTCGAAATTTTCCCGTGTATAATATTTATGATAAGAACAATAATAATGAAAATTATTTCAATGCTAATAATGCTGTAATATATTAGCGATAGCAGTAAAATTGTGATAAATGCAATCATGAAATAAACAACTTTACCCCCCCCCTATCCCCCTCTCTCTCTCTCTCTCTCTCTCTCTCTCTCTCTCTCTCTCTCTCATTTCACGTACTAGTACTTTTGAAACCAGACTTCTTTATGCAGCAACCAATATTCGATATATATATTCCATGGCTTGGCGTCCTTCAAATTTAAGACCTATTTCAATCACACACGTGAATGAAGAATATCTACCCGCTGCGAAACTGTTGCTTATCATGCAAAATTTAACGGGGAAAGAACAACATTGAAATATACCAATACTTTTAAAAGGGTTATATGAGAAACGAGGGAATATGGAAATGTCCTATTTAAAAAGGAACAATGCGGGACATGATGGGATAGTTTCTCATACTATTTTCATTTGGGGGAAGGAGATTTTAAAGACAAATACGATAATTCATTAGGAGTTGGCAAGAAAGATTCTGAAAGATGTAAACAGTATTTTGCAGGAAGAGAATGCCGGGAAAGTTATGGTTAGGGAGAGGAAAGGTTTACGTTGCCATATCGTGAGTCTTTTTAATTTGAGGAAAATGGTACTTGAAAACGTGGAATATAAGACAGACAGGAACATAAAAAGAATAAATAAAAAAAGAAGGTGAAATAGAGGATGATACATATAGACTTTTAAATCCCCCCTTTTAAGTTTATTTGTTGTGAAATGCTAAACCTATTTCATTCTCTATCTTGGCTGCCTCTTTATATATTGGATTACTTAATATATGGATCATTTAAAACGTAGCTCTGTCATTAAAAACTACATTCTGGTAGCCAGCTTAAATCCTGTATACAAAAAAAAAAAAAAAAAAAAAAAAATCCTGAAAAACTCGAGACGTCAAAAGTTTGATCTGAGATCATTAACAGGAATATTTTACATTTCTATCAATACATTTTACAGATAAATATTCTTTCAAAAATATGTTTAAAAATACTCATATACTGTACTCACGTCTTTACAGCATGCACTGGTGTATGTGACAACAGCTGACCCATCTTGAAAGGAAATATATGACTTATTCTAAAATTAAAGCAGTCCAGTAGTAGTCCTCTTATGCATCCTGAAAATAAAATGAAAAGTATATAAGGATTCTAAAATCATCATAAAAAAGTAAAATTTAAGTCACAACTTAGGCTTATAGGGCAGTTCCTAAATCAAAACTGTTTAGATGGATGAAATAGATTCAGCTATAATTCATTTCACGTAATTGTTTCTTTCCTGTACAGTCACTGCTATTATGTCCATTTGTTGAAAATAAGTTATTCCTATCCTGAGAGAGAGAGAGAGAGAGAGAGAGAGAGAGAGAGAGAGAGAGAGAGAGAGAGAGAGAGAGAGAGAGAGAGAGTCTAATGTTCCTATCCTTAGAGAGTGAGGATTTAATATTCCTATCCTGAGAGAGAGAGAGAGAGAGAGAGAGAGAGAGAGAGAGAGAGAGAGAGAGAGAGAGAGAGAGAGTCTAATGTTCCTATCCTTAGAGAGAGAGGATTTAATATTCCTATCCTTAGAGAGAGAGAGAGAGAGAAAGAGAGGATCTAATATTCCTATCCCTAGGATACCGCCCATCCCATCCCTATCCCTATCCCTACTGGAATTCCTGAGAGAGAAGAAGCCATAACGTATGCATGAATGTCTACATGGATGAATGCTCCCGGTATTTTCCTCATAAAACCGCTGCAATAATATTTCTAACTCCAGCCGTAAGAGATATTGATGAATATTGACGCATGTACTTCACCCGTCTGCTAAATTAAAAATAACCGCTGCATGTGTAAAGTAAATACGTGCTTAAGCATACATACATGAACTGGTAACCTGAGAATATTTCAAACTTCAAAATATACTTTGCTTACGATTGTTACGTAAATGCACAGGGAAGGTAAGAAATTGTTTGTACCTTGCTTCAGACACGAACCTTTGTTTATTGGCCATAAGGATAGTTATAAAGGGGTTGTTCAGGGAATTTAGTTAAATCAAGCAACAACACGAAGTAGGGATTTTTTTTTTTTTTTTTTGGATTGAATGCGTAAACCAAATACGTGCTCACGCATACATACATGTATTGATAAAATGATAATACTATAAACTTCAAAAAATACTTTGCTTCTGATTGTTATCTAAATGAACATCTGATATCTACGTTTTGTTAAAAAAAAAAAACAGAACAAAGTAGGTATTGTTTCAGATATACGCCAATGTCAACATATTTCAAAATTCATAAAAAAACGACGCACATGAGATGGAATATCCTACGTAAGGCTGTCATATAAAGTCAGAATATTGTATTTAGTAGAAGAACAATAGTGAGAATAAAAGATTAACCTTTACTAAAGTCTTATCTAATGAAATGATCGTATCATGTTATTTCATATTTGATAGTAACATATCTCCTTTAAAGGATCCGTCCTTTTTGTCTTCATTATTCTTTTTGATCCTCGATTGAGTTTTGTAAATTGATGAATAAGCATCGAATACTGCAGTTGTTAAAATACAATGCTATTTCTGTGTACCAATTCAGAGAAACATTATATTGAAATATGATGAATGTGATAATTGGAGACATCAGTATCATCATTATTATCATTACATGTTGTAAAATAATAATAGTTATTAATGTAATTGTTGTTAATGTTGCAGAAAGCATACTGATCATTATATCGTTACTCAACATTAATGCGATCCATATACGAATTCAGTTATATCATAAAATTTCAAGATATAATTGAAAAGGGAAAATTATAAAGTCGTAGGAATTAGTGAAGCACTTCATCCAATGCTTCTTCTTACACCCGTGATATCCATGAAGTTGGTACGAATTAATATTATCGTCCCAGAATTTATTTAACACTAGGATAAGCATATGAGAGAGAGAGAGAGAGAGAGAGAGAGAGAGAGAGAGAGAGAGAGAGAGAGAGAGAGAGAGAGAGAGACTGCTTGCTAGGATATGTGGTGTAGTGGGAGAGCAAAGAATTCAATTGCATCATCAAATTTCAGGATATAATTGAAAAATGGAAAATTATAAAGTCGCAGGAATTGGTGAAGCATTTCATCCAATGCTTCTTCCTACACCCGTGATATCCATGAAGTAGGTACGAATTAATATTACCAGAATTTAATTAACACTAGGATAAGCATATGAGAGAGAGAGAGAGAGAGAGAGAGAGAGAGAGAGAGAGAGAGAGAGATACTGCTTGCTAGGATATGTGGTGCAGTTGGAAAGAAAACAAAATCATTAAATGTAGTTCTCTAGATTTGCCACTGGAATTACAGCAATATGATGATAAACATAGATAAAGAACAAAGCCAGATTAATGAACAAATTTGAAGGAAATAATAAACGCTTATCTCTCTAAGCTTTTATTCCCGTGAACTGTAATCTATCATACCAACAGCTGCATTTTATGACCTGTTTACCATTGATGAAAAGAGCACAGGTAATATATACACAAATTAAATGAAATTCTAGAATGGTTTATAAAAGAATCTTCGCTTAATAGACAGCATTAAATACGAGCAAAATTAATCATTCGAACTGTACTTCTTAAAAAATAAAAAGGATCACAAATTGATGGATAGATTGTCAAACAGAGAAGGGACTGCGATAAAAATATCAACTATCGAATTATTATTATTATTATTATTATTATTATTAGTCCAATCAGCTATGTTTAGTCAAATCAGCTGTTTTTAGTCCAATCAGCTGTTTTTAGTCCAATCACCTGTTTATAGTCAAATCAGCTGTTTATAGTCAAATCAGCTGTTTTTAGTCAAATCAGCTGTATTTAGTCAAATCAGCTGTTTTTAGTCCAATCAGCTGTTTTTAGTCAAATCAGCTGTTTTTAGTCCAATCAGCTGTTTTAGTCCAATCAGCTGTTTTAGTCCAATCAGCTGTTTTTACTTCAATCAGCTGTATTTAGTCAAATCAGCTGTATTTAGTCAAATCAGCTGTTTTAGTCCAATCAGCTGTTTTTAGTCCAATCAGCTGTTTTTAGTCCAATCAGCTGTTTTAGTCAAATCAGCTGCTTTTAGTCCAATCAGCTGTTTTTAGTCAAATCAGCTGTTTTTAGTCCAATCAGCTGTTTTTAGTCAAATCAGCTGTTTTTAGTCAAATCACCTGTTTTAGTTAAATCAGCTGTTTTTAGTCCAATCAGCTGTTTTTAGTCAAATCAGCTGTTTTAGTCCAATCAGCTGTTTATAGTCCAATCAGCTGTTTTTAGTCCAATCAGCTGTTTTTAGTCAAATCAGCTGTTTTAGTCCAATCAGCTGTTTTCAGTCCAATCAGCTGTTTTTAGTCAAATCAGCTGTTTTTGGTCCAATCAGCTGTTTTTAGTCAAATCAGCTGTTTTAGTCCAATCAGCTGTTTTTAGTCCAATCAGCTGTTTTTAGTCAAATCAGCTGTTTTTAGTCCAATCAGCTGTTTTTAGTCAAATCAGCTGTTTTAGTCCAATCAGTTGTTTTTAGTCCAATCAGCTGTTTTTAATCCAATACACTGTTTTTAGTCCAATCGGCTGTTTTTAGTCCAATCGGCTGTTTTTAGTCCAATCAGCTGGTTTTATTCCAATCAGCTGGTTTTAGTCAAATCAGCTGTTTTTAGTCCAATAAGCAGTTTTAGTCAAATCAGCTGTTTTTAGTCAAATCAGCTGTTTATAGTCAAATCAGCTGTTTATAGTCAAATCAGCTGTTTTTAGTCCAATCAGCTGTTTTAGTTAAATCAGCTGTTTTTAGTCCAATCAGCTGTTAAATCAGCTGTTTTTAGTCCAATCAGCTGATTTTAGTCCAATCAGCTGTTTTGAGTCAAATCAGCTGTTTTGAGTCAAATCAGCTGTTTTTAATCCAATCAGCTGTTTTTAGTCCAATCAGCTGTTTTAGTCCAATCAGCTGTTTTTAGTCCAATCAGCTGTTTTTAGTCAAATCAGCTGTTTAGTCAAATCAGCTGTTTTTAGTCCAATCAGCTGTTTTTAGTCCAATCACCTGTTTTAGTCCAATCAGCTGTTTTTAGTCCAATCACCTGTTTTTAGTCCAATCAGCTGTTTTTAGTCCAATCAGCTGTTTTTAGTCCAATCAGCTGTTTTTAGTCAAATCACCTGTTTTAGTCCAATCAGCTGTTTTTAGTCCAATCAGCTGATTTTAGTCCAATCAGCTGTTTTTAGTCCAATCAGCTGTTTTTAGTCCAATCAGCTGTTTTAGTCAAATCAGCTGTTTTTAGTCCAATCAGCTGTTTTTAGTCCAATCAGCTGTTTTAGTCAAATCAGCTGTTTTTAGTCAAATCAGCTGTTTTTAGTCCAATCAGCTGTTTTTAGTCCAATCAGCTGTTTTTAGTCCAATCTGTTTTTAGTCCAATCAGCTGATTTTAGTCAAATCAGCTGCTTTTA
The DNA here is from genome assembly GCF_036898095.1 of Palaemon carinicauda. NCBI lineage: Eukaryota > Metazoa > Arthropoda > Malacostraca > Decapoda > Palaemonidae > Palaemon > Palaemon carinicauda. Next base: position 108,749,397 of record NC_090747.1, on the reverse strand, counting down.
GTCCAATCAGCTGCTTTTAGTCCAATCAGCTGTTTTTAGTCCAATCAGCTGTTTTTAGTCAAATCACCTGTTTTTAGTCCAAACAGCTGTTTTTAGTCCAATCAGCTGTTTTCAGTCAAATCAGCAGTTCTAATCAAATCAGCTGTTTTAGTCCAATCAGCTGTTTTTAGTCCAATCAGCTGTTTTTAGTCCAATCAGCTGTTTTTAGTCCAATCAGCTGTTTTTAGTCCAATCAGCAGTTTTTAGTCCAATCAGCTGTTTTTTGTCCAATCAGCTGTTTTTAGTCCAATCAGCTGTTTTAGTCCAATCAGCAGTTTTTAGCCCAATCAGCTGTCTTTAGTCCAATCAGCTGTCTTTAGTCCAATCAGTTGTTTTTAGTCCAATCAGCTGTTTTTAGTCCAATCAGCTGTTTTTAGTCCAATCAGCTGTTTTTTAGTCTAATCAGCTGTTTTTAGTCCAATCAGCTGTTTATAGTCCAATCAGCTGTGTTAGTCAAATCAGCTGTTGTTAGTCCAATCAGCTGTTTTTAGTCCAATCAGCTGTTTTAGTCCAATCAGCTGTTTTAGTCAAATCAGCTGTTTTTAGTCCAATCAGCTGCTTTTAGTCCAATCAGCTGTTTATAGTCCAATCAGCTGTTTTTAGTCCAATCAGCTGTTTATAGTCAAATCAACTGTTTTTAGTCAAATCAGCTGTTTTTGGTCCAATCAGCTGATTTTAGTCCAATCAGCTGTTTTTAGTCAACTCAGCTGTTTTAGTCCAATTAGCTGTTTTTAGTCAAATCAGCTGTTTATAGTCAAATCAGCTGTTTTTAGTCCAATCGGCTGGTTTTAGTCCAATCGGCTGTTTTTGGTCCAATCAGCTGTTTTTAGTCAAATCAGCTGTTTATAGTCAAATCAGCTGTTTTCAGTCCAATCAGCTGTTTTTAGTCCAATCAGCTGTTTTTAGTCAAATCAGCTGTTTTTAGTCCAATCAGCTGTTTTTAGTCCAATCACCTGTTTATAGTCCAATCAGCTGTTTATAGTCCAATCAGCTGTTTTTAGTTAAATCAGCTATTTTTAGTCCAATCAGCTGTTTATAGTCAAATCAGCTGTTTTTAGTCAAATCAGCTGTTTTTAGTCCAATAAGCTGTTTTTAGTCCAATCAGCTGTTTTAGTCAAATCAGTTGTTTTTAGTCCAATCAGCTGTTTTTAGTCCAATCAACTTTTTTTAGTCCAATCAGCTGTTTTTAGTCAAATCGGCTGTTTTAGTCAAATCAGCTGTTTTTAGTCCAATCAGCTGTTTTTAGTCCAATCAGCTGTTTTAGTCCAATCATCTGTTTTAGTCCAATCAGCTGTTTTTAGTCCAATCAGCAGTTTTAGTCCAATCAGCTGTTTTTAGTCCAATCAGCTGTTTTTAGTCCAATCAGCAGTTTTAGTCCAATCAGCTGTTTATAGTCAAATCAGCTGTTTATAGTTAAATCAGCTGTTTTAGTCCAATCAGCTGTTTTAGTTAAATCATCTGTTTTTAGTCCAATCAGCTGATTTTAGTCCAATCAGCTGTTTTTAGTCCAATCAGCTGTTTTTAGTCAAATCAGCTGTTTTTAGTCCAATCAGCTGTTTTTAGTCAAATCAGCTGTTTTTAGTCCAATCAGCTGTTTTTAGTCCAATCAGCTGTTTTAGTTAAATCAGCTGTTTTAGTTAAATCAGCTGTTTTTAGTCCAATCAGCTGTTTTTAGTCCAATCAGCTGTTTTTAGTCCAATCAGCTGTTTTTAGTCCAATCAGCTGTTTTTAGTCAAATCAGCTGTTTTTAGTCCAATCAGCTGTTTTTAGTCCAATCAGCTGTTTTTAGTCAAATCAGCTGTTTTTAGTCAAATCAGCTGTTTTTAGTCCAATCAGCTGTTTTTATTCAAATCAGCTGTTTTTAGTCCAATCAGCTGTTTTAGTCCAATCAGCTGTTTTTAGTCCAATCAGCTGTTTTTAGTCCAATCAGCTGTTTTTAGTCCAATCAGCTGTTTTTAGTCCAATCAGCTGTGTTTAGTCCAATCAGCTGTGTTTAGTCCAATCAGCTGTTTTAGTCAAATCAGTTGTTTTTAGTCCAATCAGCTGTTTTTAGTTCAATTAACTGTTTTTAGTCAAATCGGCTGTTTTTAGTCCAATCGGCTGTTTTAGTCCAATCAGCTGTTTTTAGTCCAATCAGCTGTTTTTTGTCCAATCAGCTGTTTTAGTCCAATCAGCTGTTTTTAGTCCAATCAGCTGTTTTAGTCCAATCAGCTGTTTATAGTCAAATCAGCTGTTTATAGTCAAATCAGCAGTTTTAGTCCAATCAGCTGTTTTTAGTCCAATCAGCTGTTTATAGTCAAATCAGCTGTTTATAGTTAAATCAGCTGTTTTTAGTCCAATCAGCTGTTTTTAGTCCAATCAGCTGTTTTTAGTCAAATCAGCTGTTTTAGTTAAATCAGCTGTTTTTAGTCCAATCAGCTGATTTTAGTCCAATCAGCTGTTTTTAGTCAAATCAGCTGTTTTTAGTCCAATCAGCTGTTTTTAGTCGAATCAGCTGTTTTTAGTCCAATCAGCTGTTTTAGTCAAATCAGCTGTTTTTAGTCCAATCAGCTGTTTTTAGTCAAATCAGCTGTTTAGTCCAATCAGCTGTTTTTAGTCCAATCAGCTGTTTTTAGTCCAATCACCTGTTTTAGTTAAATCAGCTGTTTTTAGTCCAATCAGCTGTTTTTAGTCCAATCAGCTGTTTTAAGTCCAATCAGCTGTTTTAGTCAAATCAGCTGTTTTTAGTCAAATCAGCTGTTTTTAGTCCAATCAGCTGTTTTTAGTCCAATCAGCTGTTTTTAGTCCAATCAGCTGTTTTTAGTCCAATCAGCTGTTTATAGTCAAATCAGCTGTTTTTAGTCCAATCAGCTGTTTTTAGTCCAATCAGCTGTTTTAGTCAAATCAGCTGTTTTTAGTCCAATCAGCTGTTTTCAGTCCAATCAGCTGTTTTTAGTCCAATCAGCTGTTTTAAGTCCAATCAGGTGTTTTTAGTCCAATCAGCTGTTTTTAGTCAAATCAGGTGTTTTTAGTCCAATCAGCTGTTTTTAGTCCAATCAGCTGTTTTAGTCCAATCAGCTGTTTTTAATCCAATCAGCTGTTTTTAGTCAAAACAGCTGTTTATAGTCAAATCAGCTGTTTTTAGTCCAATCAGCTGTTTATAGTCAAATCAGCCGTTTTTAGTCAAATCAGCTGTTTTTAGTCCAATCAGCTGTTTTTAGTCCAATCAGCTGTTTTAGTCAAATCAGTTGTTGTTAGTCCAATCAGCTGTTTTTAGTCCAATCAACTGTTTTTAGTCCAATCAGCTGTTTTTAGTCAAATCGGCTGTTTTTAGTCCAATCGGCTGTTTTAGTCCAATCAGCTGTTTTTAGTCCAATCAGCTGTTTTTAGTCAAAACAGCTGTTTATAGTCAAATCAGCTGTTTTTAGTCAAATCAGCTGTTTTTAGTCCAATCAGCTGTTTTTAGTCCAATCAGCTGTTTTAGTCCACTCAGCTGTTTTTAGTCCACTCAGCTGTTTTTAGTCCACTCAGCTGTTTTTAGTAAAATCACCTGTTTTAGTTAAATCAGCTGTTTTTAGTCCAATCAGCTGTTTTTAGTCCAATCAGCTGTTTTAGTCAAATCAGCTGTTTTTAGTCCAATCAGCTGTTTATAGTCAAATCAGCTGTTTTTAGTCCAATCAGCTGTTTATAGTCAAATCAGCTGTTTTTAGTCCAATCAGCTGTTTTTAGTCCAATCAGCTGTTTTTAGTCCACTCAGCTGTTTTTAGTCCAATCAGCTGTTTTAGTCAAATCAGCTGTTTTTAGTCAAATCAGCTGTTTATAATCAAATCAGCTGTTTTTAGTCCAATCAGCTGTTTTTAGTCCAATCGGCTGTTTTTAGTCCAATCGGCTGTTTTTAGTCAAATCAGCTGTTTATAGTCAAATCAGCTGTTTTCAGTCCAATCAGCTGTTTTAGTCAAATCAGCTGTTTTTAGTCAAATCAGCTGTTTTTAGTCCAATCAGCTGTTTTTAGTCCAATCAGCTGTTTTTAGTCCAATCAACTGTTTTTAGTCCAATCAGCTGTTTTTAGTCAAAACAGCTGTTTATAGTCAAATCAGCTGTTTTTAGTCAAATCAGCTGTTTTTAGTCCAATAAGCTGTTTTTAGTCCAATCAGCTGTTTTAGTCAAATCAGTTGTTTTCAGTTAAATCAACGGTTTTTTAGTCCAATCAGCTGTTTTTAGTCAAATCGGCTGTTTTTAGTCCAATCGGCTGTTTTAGTCAAATCAGCTGTTTTTAGTCCAATCAGCTGTTTTAGTCCAATCAGCTGTTTTAGTCCAATCAGCTGTTTTAGTCCAATCAGCTGTTTTTAGTCCAATAAGCTGTTTTTAGTCAAATCAGCAGTTTTAGTCCAATCAACTGTTTTTAGTCCAATCAGCTGTTTATAGTCAAATCAGCTGTTTATAGTTAAATCAGCTGTTTTTAGTCCAATCAGCTGTTTTTAGTCCAATCAGCTGTTTTTAGTCAAATCAGCTGTTTTAGTTAAATCATCTGTTTTTAGTCCAATCAGATGATTTTAGTCCAATCAGCTGTTTTTAGTCAATTCAGCTGTTTTTAGTCCAATCAGCTGTTTTTAGTCGAATCAGCTGTTTTAGTCCAATCAGCTGTTTTTAGTTCAATCAGCTGTTTTTAGTCCAATCAGCTGTTTTAGTCCAATCAGCTGTTTTTAGTCAAATCAGCTGTTTAGTCAAATCAGCTGTTTTTAGTCCAATCAGCTGTTTTTAGTCCAATCACCTGTTTTAGTTAAATCAGCTGTTTTAAGTCCAATCAGCTGTTTTTAGTCCAATCAGCTGTTTTTAGTCCAATCAGCTGTTTCAGTCAAATCAGCTGTTTTTAGTCAAATCGGCTGTGTTTAGTCCAATCAGCTGTTTTTAGTCAAATCAGCTGTTTATAGTCAAATCAGCTGTTTATAGTCAAATCAGCTGTTTTTAGTCCAATCAGCTGTTTATAGTCAAATCAGCTGTTTATAGTCAAATCAGCTGTTTTTAGTCAAATCAGCTGTTTTAGTCCAATCAGCTGTTTTAGTCAAATCAGCTGTTTTTAGTCAAATCAGCTGTTTTTGGTCCAATCAGCTGTTTTTAGTCAAATCAGCTGTTTTTAGTCCAATCAGCTGTTTTTAGTCCAATCAACTGTTTTTAGTCCAATCAGCTGTTTATAGTCAAATCGGCTGTTTTTAGTCCAATCGGCTGTTTTAGTCCAATCGGCTGTTTTTAGTCCAATCAGCTGTTTTTAGTCCAATCAGCTGTTTTTTGTCCAATCAGCTGTTTTAGTCCAATCAGCTGTTTTTAGTCCAATCAGCTGTTTTAGTCCAATCAGCTGTTTTTAGTCAAATCAGCTGTTTATAGTCAAATCAGCAGTTTTAGTCCAATCAGCTGTTTTTAGTCCAATCAGCTGTTTATAGTCAAATCAGCTGTTTATAGTTAAATCAGCTGTTTTTAGTCCAATCAGCTGTCTTTAGTCCAATCAGTTGTTTTTAGTCAAATCAGCTGTTTTAGTTAAATCAGCTGTTTTTAGTCCAATCAGCTGATTTTAGTCCAATCAGCTGTTTTTAGTCCAATCAGCTGTTTTTAGTCCAATCAGCTGTTTTAAGTCGAATCAGCTGTTTTAGTCCAATCAGCTGTTTTTAGTCCAATCAGCTGTTTTAGTCAAATCAGCTGTTTTTAGTCCAATCAGTTGTTTTTAGTCAAATCAGCTGTTTAGTCAAATCAGCTGTTTTTAGTCCAATCAGCTGTTTTTAGTCCAATCACCTGTTTTAGTTAAATCAGCTGTTTTTAGTCCAATCAGCTGTTTTTAGTCCAATCAGCTGTTTTAAGTCCAATCAGCTGTTTATAGTCAAATCAGCTGTTTTTAGTCAAATCGGCTGTTTTTAGTCCAATCAGCTGTTTATAGTCAAATCAGCTGTTTTTAGTCCAATCAGCTGTTTTTAGTCCAATCAGCTGTTTTTAGTCCAATCAGCTGTTTTTAGTCCAATCAGCTGTTTTTAGTCCAATCAGCTGTTTTTAGTCCAATCAGCTGTTTTCAGTCCAATCAGCTGTTTTTAGTCCAATCAGCTGTTTTAGTCCAATCAGCTGTTTATAGTCCAATCAGCTGTTTTAGTCCAATCAGCTGTTTTTAGTCTAATCAGCTGTTTATAGTCAAATCAGCTGTTTTTAGTCCAATCAGCTGTTTTAGTCAAATCAGTTGTTTTTAGTCCAATCAACTGTTTTTAGTCCAATCGGCTGTTTTTAGTCCAATCGGCTGTTTTTAGTCCAATCGGCTGTTTTAGTCCAATCAGCTGTTTTTAGTCCAATCAGCTGTTTTTAGTCCAATCAGCTGTTTTTAGTCAAATCAGCTGTTTATAGTCAAATCAGCTGTTTTCGTCAAATCAGCTGTTTTTAGTCCAATCAGCTGTTTTTAGTCCAATCAGCTGTTTTAGTCAAATCAGCTGTTTTTAGTCCACTCAGCTGTTTTTAGTCCAATCACCTGTTTTTAGTCCAATCACCTGTTTTAGTCCAATCAGCTGTTTTTAGTCCAATCAGCTGTTTTTAGTCCAATCAGCTGTTTTAGTCAAATCAGCTGTTTTTAGTCCAATCAGCTGATTCTAGTCCAATCAGCTGTTTTAGTCAAATCAGCTGTTTTTGGTCAAATCAGCTGTTTTTAGTCCAATGAGCAGTTTTTAGTCCAATCAGCTGTTTTTAGTCAAATCAGCTGTTTTTAGTTAAATCAGCTGTTTTTAGTCCAATCAGCTGTTTTTAGTTAAATCAGCTGTTTTTAGTCAAATCAGCTGTTTTTAGTCCAATCAGCTGTTTTTAGTCAAATCAGCTGTTTTTAGTCAAATCAGCTGTTTTTAGTCAAATCAGCTGTTTTTAGTCCAATCAGCTGTTTTTAGTCCAATCAGCTGTTTTAGTCAAATCAGCTGTTTTTAGTCCAATCAGCTGTTTTTAGTCCAATCAGCTGTTTTTAGTCCAATCAGCTGTTTTAGTCCAATCAGCTGTTTTTAGTCCAATCAGCTGTTTATGGTCAAATCAGCTGTTTTTAGTCCAATCAGCTGTTTTTAGTCCAATCAGCTGTTTTTAGTCAAATCAGCTGTTTTTAGTCCAATCAGCTGTTTATAGTCAAATCAGCTGTTTTTAGTCAAATCAGCTGTTTTTAGTCAAATCAGCTGTTTTTAGTCCAATCAGCTTTTTTAGTCAAATCAGCTGTTTTTAGTCCAATCAGCTGTTTTTAGTCCAATCAGCTGTTTTAGTCAAATCAGCTGTTTTTAGTCCAATCAGCGGTTTTTAGTCCAATCAGCCGTTTATAGTCAAATCAGCTGTTTTTAGTCCAATCAGCTGTTTATAGTCAAATCAGCTGTTTTAGTCCAATCAGCTGTTTTAGTCCAATCAGCTGTTTTTAGTTCAATCAGCTGTTTTTTAGTCAAATCAGCTGTTTATAGTCCAATCAGCTGTTTTTAGTCCAATCAGCTGTTTTTAGACAAATCAGCTGTTTTTAGTCCAATCAGCTGTTTTTAGTCAAATCAGCTGTTTATAGTCCAATCAGCTGTTTTTAGTCCAATCAGCTGTTTTTAGTCAAATCAGCTGTTTTAGTCAAATCAGCTGTTTTTAGTCCAATCAGTTGTTTTTAGTCAAATCAGCTGTTTTAGTCAAATCAGCTGTTTCTAGTCCAATCAGTTGTTTTAGTCAAATCAGCTATTTTTAGTCAAATCAGCTGTTTTTAGTCAAATCAGCTGTTTGTAGTCAAATCAGCTGTTTGTAGTCAAATCAGCTGTTTTTAGTACAATCAGCTGTTTTTAGTCAAATCAGCTGTTTTTAGTCAAATCAGCTGTTTTTAGTCCAATCAGCTGTTTTCAGTCCAATCAGCTGTTTTCAGTCCAATCAGCTGTTTTTAGTCAAATCAGCTGTTTTAGTCAAATCAGCTGTTTATAGTCAAATCAGCTGTTTTTAGTCCAATCAGCTGTTTTTAGTCAAATCAGCTGTTTATAGTCAAATCAGCTGTTTTTAGTCAAATCAGCTGTTTTTAGTCCAATCAGCTGTTTATAGTCAAATCAGCTGTTTTAGTCAAATCAGCTGTTTTTAGTCCAATCAGCTGTTTTTAGTCCAATCAGCTGTTTTTAGTCCAATCAGCTGTTTATAGTCCAGTCCAATCAGCTGTTTTTAGTCCAATCAGCTGTTTTTAGTCAAATCAGCTGTTTTAGTCAAATCAGCTATTATTTTCATTTGGGGGAACGAGATTTTAAAGACAATTCATTAGGAATTCGTACGAAAGATCGTGAAAGATGTACAGTAAACAGTATTTTGCAGGAAGAGAATGCTGGGAAAGTTATGGTTAGGGAGAGGAAAGGTTTACGTTGCCATATCGTGAGTCTTTTTAATATGAGGAAAATGGTAGTTGAAAACGTGGAATATAAGACAGACAGGACCATAAAAAGAATAAAAACAAAAAGAAGACGAAACAAAGGATGATGGAGATAGACTTTTAAATCCCCCCTTTTAAGTTTATTTGTTGTGAAATGCTAAACCTATTTCATTATCCGGCTTGGCTGCCTCTTTATATATTGAATTACTTAATATATGGATCATTTAAAACCTAGCTCTGTCATTAAAAACTAAATTCTGGTAGCCAGCTTAAATCCTGTAAAAAAAAAAAAAAAAAAAAAAAAAAAAAAAAAAACCTGAAAAACTCGAGACGTCTAAATTTTGATATGAGATCATTAAGAGGAATATTTTACATTTCTATCAATACATTTTACAGATAAATATTCCTTCAAAATATGTTTAAAAATACTCATATACTGTACTCACGTCTTTACAGCATGCACAGGTGTATGTGGCAACAGCTAACCCATCTTGAAAGGAAATATATGACTTAATCATGCAAATTAAAGCAGTCCAGTAGTAGTCCTCTTATGCATCCTGAAAATAAAATGAAAAGTACATAAGGATTCTAAAATCATAATAAAAAAAGTAAATTTTAAGTCATAACTTAGGCTTATAGGTCAGTTCCTAAATCAAAACAGTTTAGATGGATGAAATAGATTCAGCTATAATTTATTTCACGTAATTGTTTCTTTCCTGTACTGTCACTGCTATTATGTCCATTTGTTGAAAATAAGTTATTTTTCAAATCAAATGCAACTAGGATCATTGGTAAATATGTATAGAGTAATTTTGAACTCATGTTTAAAGGGTTTCATTTCTATTCACGATTAAAGGTTTAAAAACCGCTCATGAATGGCAGGGGCAAGGGACAGTGACATTGCCCTATCAAGTAGGACAATGCCCTGGAGACTGACCATATTACATATGATTAGCACCCAAGCCCCTCTTCACCCAAGCTTGGACCAAGGAGGGCCAGGCAATGACTGATGATGACTCAGCAGATAGAGCTATAGGCTCCCCAAAACCCCCAATCCTTAACTCACAAGGATGGTGAGGTTGCAGCGACCAAAGGAACAAACGAGCTAGAGCGGGAGTCGAACCCCAGTCTGGCAATCACCAGGCAAGGACGCTGCCACCCGGCCACCGCAATGAACAAGCTTCCGTCCATGCCGTTTAAAAAGGAGATCCCGAAGGAATAAATTTGAATCCTTCAAGTGTAGGGTACTCGTAAAATATAGCTAATTTAGTGGATTAGAATTTGAAAGTATTAAAGTGACTAAGGGATGAAGTTATAATTCCTTTCCTGATACATTTTTTTCTATCTGTTATCAAGCTACCTACTTTATACTACTGAAGAGAGAAGTGGAATGAAATGTTGCTGTACCATGAGTATTTCAATTAGCTTCTTTAATTTTAAAGGTTACATGAAGGTGGATAAGTCAAAGGTTACATAATAATAAAGTCAAAAGTTACATAATTATAAATTCTAGTGTTCTGACGCTAATATAACTTTTAAAATCTATGTTCCTACGTTAATGTAACAAATAATATTTACCACATCCTTTCCTCAATATGCTGAATCAAGGTCATTTTGAAGATACAGATCGGTATTTGCTAAGTTTTGTTTTTAAATGCATGATATACATCCGATGTGCTTGGAAATATACGCAAATTCAGAATCAGAATTTAACTGAAAATGTCTACTCTACCTTTTTTCATAGGTTGCGCTTCATTGAGAGAGAGAGAGAGAGAGAGAGAGAGAGAGAGAGAGAGAGAGAGAGAGAGAGAGAGAGAGAAACGGGAGGGGATCTAATATTCCTATCCCTAGAGAAAATCTAATGTTACTATCCTGAGAGAGAGAGAGAGAGAGAGAGAGAGAGAGAGAGAGAGAGAGAGAGAGAGAGAGAGAGAGTCTAATGTTCCTATCGTTAAGGAGAGAGGATTTAATATTCCTTTCCCGAGAGAGAGAGAGAGAGAGAGAGAGAGAGAGAGAGAGAGAGAGAGAGAGAGAGAGAGAGAGAGATCTAATACTCCAATCCCTAGAGAGAGAGGGCCTAATGTTCCTATCCTTAGAGAGAGAGGATTTAATATTCCTATCCTGAGAGAGAGAGAGAGAGAGAGAGAGAGAGAGAGAGAGAGAGAGGGGGGGGGGGGATACCTCCTATCCTATCCTATCCCATCCCTATCCCTATCCCTACTGGAATTCCTGAAAGAGTAGAAGCCATAACGTGCTTAAGCATACATACATGAACTGGTAACCTGAGAATATTTCAAACTTCAAAATATACTTTGCTTCTGATTGTTACGTAAATATACAGGAAAGCTAAGAAAGTGTTAGTACCTTGGTTCAGACATGAACCTTTGTTTATTGGCCATAAGGATAGTTATAAAGGGGTTGTTCAGGGAATTTAGTTAATTCAAGCGACAACATAAAGTAAGGATTGTTTTAGATTACATGTGTAAACCAAATACGTGCTTACGAATAACTACTTGCACTGATAATATGGGAATATTTTAAACTTCAATAAATACTTTGGATCTGATAGTTATCTAAATGCACAGGAAAGCTACGGAAATGTTAGTACTTTCTTCAGAATGATATCTACGCTTTGCTTATTAGCCGTAAGGACAAATTTCAGGGGTTGTTAATAGAATTTAATAAAAAACCCATACAACAGAACAAAGTAGGTTTTGTTTCAGATATACGCCAATGTCAACACATTTCAAAATTCTTAAAAACAACGACACACATGAGATGGAATATCCTACGTAAGGCTGTCATATAAAGTCAGAATATTGTATTTAGTAGAAGAACAATAGTGAGAATAAAAGATTAACCTTTACTAGAGTCTTATCTAATGAAATGATCGTATCATGTTATTTCACATTTGATAGTAACAGATTTCCTTTAAAGGATTCGTCCTTATTGTCTTCATTACTCTTTTTGGTCCTCGATTGAGTTTTGTTAATTGATAAATAAGCATCAAATAATTCAGATCCTGAAATACAATGTTCTTTCTGTGTACCAATTCAGAGAAACTTTATATTGAAATATGATGAATGTGATGATTGGAGACATCAATATCATCATCATTGTTATCATTACATGTTGTAAAATAATAATAGTTATAAGTTGTTAATGTTGCAGAAAGCATAGTGATCATTATATCGTTACTCAACATTAATGCGATCCATATACGAATTCGGTTGGATCATAAAATTTCAGGATATAATTGAAAAGGGAAAATTAAAAAGTTGTAGGAATTGGTAAATCATTTCATCCAACGCCTCTTCTTACAGCCGTGATATCCATGAAGTTGGTACGAATTAATATTACCGTCCCAGAATTTGAAAGAGAGAGAGAGAGAGAGAGAGAGAGAGAGAGAGAGAGAGAGAGAGAGAGAGAGAGAGAGAGAGAGAGAGAGAGAGAGAGAGAGAGAGAGAGAGAGAGAGAGAGAGAGAGATACTGCTTGCTAGGATATGTGGTGCAGTTGGAAAGAAAAGAAAATCATTAAATGTAGTTCTCTAGATTTGCCACTGGAATTACAGCAATAAGATAATAAACATAGATGAAGAACAACGCCAGATTAATGAACAAATTTGAAGAAAAATAATAAACGATTATCTCTCTAAGCTTTTATTCCCGTGAACTGTAATCTATCATCCCAACAGCTGCATTTTATGACCTGTTTACCATTGATGAAAAGAGCACAGGTAATATATACACAAATTAAATGAAATTCTAGAATGGTTTATAAAAGAATCTTCGCTTAATAGACAGCATTAAATACGAGCAAAATTAACCATTCGAACTGTACTTCTTAAAAAATAAAAGGGATCACAAATTGATGGATAGATAGTCAAACAGAGAAGGGACTGCGATAAAAATATCAACTATCGAATTATTATTATTATTATTATTATTATTATTATTATTATTATTATTATTAGTCCAATCAGCTGTTTTTAGTCAAATCAGCTGTTTTTAGTCCAATCAGCTGTTTTTTGTCCAATCAGCTGTTTATAGTCCAATCAGCTGTTTTTAGTCCAATCACCTGTTTTTAGTCAATCAGCTGTTTTTAGTCCAATCAGCTGTTTTTAGTCCAATCAGCTGTTGTAGTCAAATCAGCTGTTTTTAGTCCAATCAGCTGTTTTTAGTCCAATCAGCTGTTTTAGTCAATCAGCTGTTTTTAGTCCAATCAGCTGTTTTTAGTCCAATCAGCTGTTTTAGTCCAATCAGCTGTTTTTAGTCCAATCAGCTGTTTTAGTCAAATCAGCTGTTTTTAGTCCAATCAGCTGTTTTTACCAATCAGCTGTTTTTAGTCCAATCAGCTGTTTTTAGTCCAATCAGCTGTTTTTAGTCAATCAGCTGTTTTTAGTCCAATCAGCTGTTTTTAGTCCAATCAGCTGTTTTTAGTCAAATCAGCTGTTTTAGTAAATCAGCTGTTTTTAGTCCAATCAGCTGTTTTTTAGTCCATCAGCTGTTTTTAGCCAAATCAGCTGTTTTTAGTCCAATCAGCTGTTTATAGTCAAATAAGCAGTGTTAGTCAAATCAGCTGTTTTTTGTCCAATCAGCTGTTTTTAGTCCAATCAGCTGCTTTTAGTCCAATCAGCTGTTTTTAGTCAATCAGCTGTTTTTAGTCCAATCAGCTGTTTTTAATCCAATCAGCTGTTTTTAGTCAATCAGCTGTTTTTAGTCAAATCAGCTGTTTTAGTCAAATCAGCTGTTTTTAGTCCAATCAGCTGTTTTTAGTCCAATCAGCTGTTTTTAGTCCAATCAGCTGTTTTTAGTCAATCAGCTGTTTTAGTCCAATCAGCTGTTTTTAGTAAAATCAGCTGTTTTTAGTCCAATCAGCTGTTTTTAGTCCAATCAGCTGTTTTTAGTCAAATCAGCTGTTTTTAGTCCAATCAGCTGTTTTTAGTCCAATCAGCTGTTTTTAGTCCAATCAGCTGTTTTTAGTCCAATCAGCTGTTTTTAGTCAAATCAGCTGTTTTTAGTCCAATCAGCTGTTTTTAGTCCAATCAGCTGTTTTAGTCCAATCAGCTGTTTTTAGTCAAATCGGCTGTTTTAGTCCAATCAGCTGTTTTTAGTCCAATCAGCTGTTTTTAGTCCAATCAGCTGTTTTTAGTCAAATCAGCTGTTTATAGTCCAATCAGCTGTTTTTCAGTCCAATCAGCTGTTTTTAGTCCAATCAGCTGTTTTCAGTCAATCAGCTGTTTTTAGTCCAATCAGCTGTTTTAGTCCAATCAGCTGTTTTTATCCAATCAGCTGTTTTTAGTCCAATCAGCTGTTTTTAGTCTAATCAGCTGTTTTTAGTCCAATCAGCTGTTTTTGGTTCAATCAGCTGTTTAGTCCAATCAGCTGTTTTTAGTCCAATCAGCTGCTTTTAGTCCAATCAGCTGTTTTTAGTCCAATCAGCTGTTTTAGTCCAATCAGCTGTTTAGTCCAATCAGCTGTTTTAGTCCAATCAGCTGTTTTTAGTCCAATCAGCTGTTTATAGTCCAATCAGCTGTTTTTAGTCCAATCAGCTGTTTTAGTCCAATCAGCTGTTTTTAGTCCAATCAGCTGTTTTAGTAAAATCAGCTGTTTTAGTCCAATCAGCTGTTTAGTCCAATCAGCTGTTTAGTCAAATCAGCTGTTTTTAGTCCAATCAGCTGTTTTTAGTCCAATCAGCTGATTTTAGTCCAATCAGCTGTTTTTAGTCAAATCAGCTGTTTAGTCCAATCAGCTGTTTTTAGTCCAATCAGCTGTTTTTAGTCCAATCAGCTGTTTTTAGTCCAATCAGCTGTTTTTAGTCAAATCAGCTGTTTTAGTCCAATCAGCTGTTTTAGTCAAATCAGCTGTTTTAGTCCAATCAGCTGTTTTAGTCCAATCAGCTGTTTTTAGTCAAATCAGCTGTTTTAGTCGAATCAGCTGTTTTTAGTCCAATCAGCTGTTTTAGTCAAATCAGCTGTTTTTAGTCCAATCAGCTGTTTTAGTCAAATCAGCTGTTTTTAGTCAATCAGCTGTTTTTAGTCCAATCAGCTGTTTTTAGTCCAATCAGCTGTTTTTAGTCCAATCAGCTGTTTTAGTCAAATCAGCTGTTTTTAGTCCAATCAGCTGTTTTTAGTCAATCAGCTGTTTTTAGTCCAATCAGCTGTTTTAGTCAATCAGCTGTTTTAGTCAATCAGCTGTTTATAGTCAAATCAGCTGTTTTTAGTCCAATCAGCTGTTTTTAGTCAATCAGCTGTTTTAGTCCAATCAGCTGTTTTTAGTCCAATCAGCTGTTTTGGTCCAATCAGCTGTTTAGTCCAATCAGCTGTTTTTAGTCCAATCAGCTGTTTTTAGTCCAATCAGCTGTTTTTGGTCCAATCAGCTGTTTATGGTCCAATCAGCTGTTTTTAGTCCAATCAGCTGTTTTTAGTCAAATCAGCTGTTTTTAGTCCAATCAGCTGTTTTAGTCAAATCAGCTGTTTTTAGTCCAATCAGCTGTTTTAGTCCAATCAGCTGTTTTAGTCAAATCAGCTGTTTTTAGTCCAATCAGCTGTTTTTAGTCCAATCAGCTGTTTATAGTCCAATCAGCTGTTTTTAGTCCAATCAGCTGTTTTTAGTCCAATCAGCTGTTTTTAGTCAATCAGCTGTTTATAGTCCAATCAGCTGTTTAGTCCAATCAGCTGTTTTTAGTCCAATCAGCTGTTTTTAGTCCAATCAGCTGTTTTTAGTCAATCAGCTGATTTTAGTCAAATCAGCTGTTTTAGTCAAATCAGCTGTTTTTAGTCAAATCAGCTGTTTTTAGTCCAATCAGCTGTTTTTAGTCCAATCAGCTGTTTTGGTCCAATCAGCTGTTTTTAGTCCAATCAGCTGTTTTTAGTCCAATCAGCTGTTTTTAGTCCAATCAGCTGTTTTTGGTCCAATCAGCTGTTTATGGTCCAATCAGCTGTTTTTAGTCCAATCAGCTGTTTTTAGTCAAATCAGCTGTTTTTAGTCCAATCAGCTGTTTTTAGTCCAATCAGCTGTTTTTAGTCCAATCAGCTGTTTTTAGTCCAATCAGCTGTTTTTAGTCAAATCAGCTGTTTTTAGTCCAATCAGCTGTTTTTAGTCAAATCAGCTGTTTTTAGTCCAATGAGCTGTTTTTAGTCAAATCAGCTGTTTTTAGTCAAATCAGCTGTTTTTAGCCCAATCAGCTGTTTTTAGTCAAATCAGCTGTTTAGAGTCGAATCAGCTGTTTTTAGTCAAATCAGCTGTTTTTAGTCAAATCAGCTGTTTTTAGTCCAATCAGCTGTTTTTAGTCAAATCAGCTGTTTTAGTCAAATCAGCTGTTTTTAGTCAAATCAGCTGTTTTAGTCCAATCAGCTGTTTTTAGTCAAATCAGCTGTTTTAGTCAAATCAGCTGTTTTAGTCAAATCAGCTGTTTTCAGTCCAATCAGCTGTTTTTAGTCCAATCAGCTGTTTTTAGTCCAATCAGCTGTTTTTAGTCCAATCAGCTGTTTTTGGTCCAATCAGCTGTTTTTAGTCCAATCAGCTGTTTTTAGTCCAATCAGCTGTTTTTAGTCCAATCAGCTACTTTAGTCCAATCAGCTGTTTTTAGTCCAATCAGCTGTTTTTAGTCAAATCAGCTGTTTTTAGTCCAATCAGCTGTTTTTAGTCCAATCAGCTGTTTTTAGTCCAATCAGCTGTTTTTAGTAAATCAGCTGTTTTTAGTCCAATCAGCTGTTTTTAGTCCAATCAGCTGTTTTAGTCCAATCAGCTGTTTTTAGTCCAATCAGCTGTTTTAGTCAAATCAGCTGTTTTTAGTCCAATCAGCTGTTTTTTAGTCCAATCAGCTGCTTTTAGTCAAATCAGCTGTTTTAGTCAAATCAGCTGTTTTTAGTCCAATCAGCTGTTTTTAGTCCAATCAGCTGTTTTTAGTCAAATCAGCTGTTTTTAGTCAAATCAGCTGTTTTTAGTCCAATCAGCTGTTTTAGTCCAATCAGCTGTTTTTAGTCCAATCAGCTGTTTTAGTCAAATCAGCTGTTTTTAGTCAAATCAGCTGTTTTTTAGTCCAATCAGCTGTTTTTAGTCCAATCAGCTGTTTTAGTCAAATCAGCTGTTTTAGTCAAATCAGCTGTTTTTAGTCCAATCAGCTGTTTTTGGTCCAATCAGCTGTTTTTAGTCCAATCAGCTGTTTTAGTCAAATCAGCTGTTTATAGTCAAATCAGCTGTTTTCAATCCAATCAGCTGTTTTTAGTCAATCAACTGTTTTTAGTCAAATCAGCTGTTTATGGTCCAATCAGCTGTTTTTAGTCCAATCAGCTGTTTTTAGTCAAATCAGCTGTTTTAGTCAAATCAGCTGTTTTTAGTCCAATCAGCTGTTTTTAGTCAAATCAGCTGTTTTTAGTCCAATCAGCTGTTTTAGTCCAATCAGCTGTTTTTAGTCAAATCAGCTGTTTTTAGTCCAATCAGCTGTTTTTAGTCCAATCAGCTGTTTTAGTCCAATCAGCTGTTTTTAGTCAAATCAGCTGTTTTTAGTCAAATCAGCTGTTTTTAGTCCAATCAGCTGTTTTTAGTCAAATCAGCTGTTTTTAGTCCAATCAGCTGTTTTTAGTCAAATCAGCTGTTTTTAGTCCAATCAGCTGTTTTTAGTCCAATCAGCTGTTTTTAGTCAAATCAGCTGTTTTAGTCAAATCAGCTGTTTTTAGTCAAATCAGCTGTTTTTAGTCCAATCAGCTGTTTTTAGTCCAATCAGCTGTTTTAGTCCAATCAGCTGTTTTTAGTCAAATCAGCTGTTTTTAGTCCAATCAGCTGTTTTTAGTCCAATCAGCTGTTTTTAGTCCAATCAGCTGTTTTAGTTAAATCAGCTGTTTTTTAGTCCAATTAGCTGTTTTTAGTCCAATCAGCTGTTTTAGTCCAATCAGCTGTTTTAGTCCAATCAGCTGTTTTTTGTCAAATCAGCTGTTTTTAGTCCAATCAGCTGTTTTAAGTAAAATCAGCTGTTTTTAGTCAAATCAGCTGTTTTTAGTCCAATCAGCTGTTTTTAGTCAAATCAGCTGTTTATAGTCCAATCAGCTGTTTTTAGTCAAATCAGCTGTTTTTAGTCCAATCAGCTGTTTTTAGTCCAATCAGCTGTTTTAGTCAAATCAGCTGTTTATAGTCCAATCAGCTGTTTTAGTCAAATCAGCTGTTTTTAGTCCAATCAGCTGTTTTTAGTCCAATCAGCTGTTTTAGTCAAATCAGCTGTTTTAGTCCAATCAGCTGTTTTTAGTCAAATCAGCTGTTTTAGTCCAATCAGCTGTTTTAGTCCAATCAGCTGTTTTTAGTCAAATCAGCTGTTTTTAGTCCAATCAGCTGTTTTTAGTCAATCAGCTGTTTTTAGTCCAATCAGCTGTTTTTAGTCAAATCAGCTGTTTTTAGTCAAATCAGCTGTTTTAGTCAATCAGCTGTTTTTAGTCAAATCAGCTGTTTTTAGTCCAATCAGCTGTTTTTAGTCAAATCAGCTGTTTTTAGTCAAATCAGCTGTTTTAGTCAAATCAGCTGTTTTTAGTCCAATCAGCTGTTTTTAGTCCAATCAGCTGTTTTAGTCAAATCAGCTGTTTTTAGTCCAATCAGCGGTTTTTAGTCCAAATCAGCTGTTTAAAGTCAATCAGCTGTTTTTAGTCCAATCAGCTGTTTATAGTCAAATCAGCTGTTTTTAGTCAAATCAGCTGTTTTTAGTCAAATCAGCTGTTTTCAGTCAAATCAGCTGTTTTAGTCCAATCAGCTGTTTTTAGTCAAATCAGCTGTTTTTAGTCCAATCAGCTGTTTTTAGTCAAATCAGCTGTTTTAGTCAAATCAGCTGTTTTAGTCAAATCAGCTGTTTTTAGTCCAATCAGCTGTTTTTAGTCCAATCAGCTGTTTTTAGTCCAATCAGCTGTTTTTAGTCCAATCAGCTGTTTTTAGTCAAATCAGCTGTTTTAGTCAAATCAGCTGTTTTTAGTCCAATCAGCTGTTTTAGTCCAATCAGCTGTTTTTAGTCCAATCAGCTGTTTTTAGTCCAATCAGCTGTTTTAGTCAAATCAGCTGTTTTAGTCCAATCAGCTGTTTTTAGTCCAATCAGCTGTTTTTAGTCAAATCAGCTGTTTTTAGTCAAATCAGCTGTTTTAGTCCAATCAGCTGTTTTTAGTCCAATCAGCTGTTTTTAGTCCAATCAGCTGTTTTTAGTCCAATCAGCTGTTTTTAGTCCAATCAGCTGTTTTTAGTCCAATCAGCTGTTTTAGTCAAATCAGCTGTTTTTAGTCCAATCAGCTGTTTTTAGTCAAATCAGCTGTTTTTAGTCCAATCAGCTGTTTTTAGTCAATCAGCTGTTTTTAGTCAAATCAGCTGTTTTAGTCCAATCAGCTGTTTTTAGTCAAATCAGCTGTTTTAGTCAAATCAGCTGTTTTTAGTCCAATCAGCTGTTTTTAGTCCAATCAGCTGTTTTTGGTCCAATCAACTGTTTTTGGTCCAATCAGCTGTTTAGTCAAATCAGCTGTTTTTAGTCCAATCAGCTGCTTTTAGTCCAATCAGCTGTTTTTAGTCAATCAGCTGTTTTTAGTCAATCAGCTGTTTTAGTCAAATCAGCTGTTTTTAGTCCAATCAGCTGTTTTTAGTCCAATCAGCTGTTTTAGTCAAATCAGCTGTTTTAGTCAAATCAGCTGTTTATAGTCCAATCAGCTGTTTATAGTCCAATCAGCTGTTTTAGTCCAATCAGCTGTTTTAGTCCAATCAGCTGTTTTTAGTCAAATCAGCTGTTTTTAGTCCAATCAGCTGTTTTAGTCAAACCAGCTGTTTATAGTCCAACCAGCTGTTTTTAGTCAATCAGCTGTTTTTAGTCCAATCAGCTGTTTTTAGTCGAATCAGCTGTTTTTAGTCAATCAGCTGATTTTAGTCCAATCAGCTGTTTTAGTCAAATCAGCTGTTTTAGTCAAATCAGCTGTTTATAGTCAAATCAGCTGTTTTTAGTCAATCAGCTGTTTATAGTCCAATCAGCTGTTTTAGTCAAATCAGCTGTTTTTAGTCAAATCAGCTGTTTTTAGTCCAATCAGCTGTTTTTAGTCCAATCAGCTGTTTTAGTCCAATCAGCTGTTTTTAGTCAAATCAGCTGTTTTTAGTCCAATCAGCTGTTTTTAGTCAAATCAGCTGTTTTAGTCCAATCAGCTGTTTTTAGTCCAATCAGCTGTTTTGGTCAAATCAGCTGTTTTTAGTCCAATCAGCTGTTTTTAGTCCAATCAGCTGTTTTTAGTCCAATCAGCTGTTTTTAGTCCAATCAGCTGTTTTTAGTCCAATCAGCTGTTTTAGTCCAATCAGCTGTTTTTAGTCCAATCAGCTGTTTTTAGTCAAATCAGCTGTTTTAGTCAAATCAGCTGTTTTTAGTCCAATCAGCTGTTTTTAGTCCAATCAGCTGTTTTTAGTCCAATCAGCTGTTTTAGTCAAATCAGCTGTTTTAGTCAATCAGCTGTTTTAGTCAAAATCAGCTGTTTATAGTCCAATCAGCTGTTTTTAGTCAAATCAGCTGTTTTTAGTCCAATCAGCTGTTTTTAGTCCAATCAGCTGTTTTTAGTCCAATCAGCTGTTTTTAGTCAAATCAGCTGATTTTAGTCAAATCAGCTGATTTTAGTCAAATCAGCTGTTTTTAGTCAAATCAGCTGTTTTAGTCAAATCAGCTGTTTTTAGTCCAATCAGCTGTTTTTAGTCCAATCAGCTGTTTTTAGTCCAATCAGCTGTTTTTAGTCCAATCAGCTGTTTTTAGTCCAATCAGCGTTTTTAGTCCAATCAGCTGTTTTAGTCCAATCAGCTGTTTTTAGTCCAATCAGCTGTTTTTAGTCAAATCAGCTGTTTATAGTCCAATCAGCTGTTTTTAGTCAAATCAGCTGTTTTTAGTCCAATCAGCTGTTTTTAGTCAAATCAGCTGTTTTTAGTCAAATCAGCTGTTTTTAGTCAAATCAGCTGTTTTAGTCAATCAGCTGTTTTTAGTCAAATCAGCTGTTTTAGTCAAATCAGCTGATTTTAGTCCAATCAGCTGTTTTTAGTCAAATCAGCTGTTTTAGTCAAATCAGCTGTTTTTAGTCAAATCAGCTGTTTTTAGTCCAATCAGCTGTTTTTAGTCAAATCAGCTGTTTTAGTCAAATCAGCTGTTTTTAGTCAATCAGCTGTTTTAGTCCAATCAGCTGTTTTTAGTCCAAATCAGCTTTTAGTCAAATCAGCTGTTTTAGTCCAATCAGCTGTTTTTAGTCCAATCAGCTGTTTTTAGTCCAATCAGCTGTTTTTAGTCCAATCAGCTGTTTATGGTCCAATCAGCTGTTTTTAGTCCAATCAGCTGTTTTTAGTCCAATCAGCTACTTTTAGTCCAATCAGCTGTTTTTAGTCAAATCAGCTGTTTTTAGTCCAATCAGCTGTTTTTAGTCCAATCAGCTGTTTTTAGTCCAATCACCTG
>NC_090747.1:108726724-108728078 GCF_036898095.1 Palaemon carinicauda | reverse complement strand
ACTTGACCGAAATATCCATTGTTCATTTTATGGAAGAACTTCCCAAGACAATGCTGGATGTTGATTAGCTCTCTCTCTCTCTCTCTCTCTCTCTCTCTCTCTCTCTCTCTCTCTCTCTCTCTCTCTCTAAATTATCTAATAAATTCAATAAAATTAAATGTATGTATTCATAATACTTAGTCTGAAGTGTGATAAACAATTGAATTTACATGGCAAATGATATCTAGATATGTCAAAAGATCTATGGAAAGATTTAAAATCAAAACACAGAAAAAATGAAACAAAAATAATATAAATTCTCAAAACACGAACAGAAAAGACTAATAATAATAATAATAATAATAATAATAATAATAATAATAATAATAATAATAATAATAATAATAATAAACATCCTTTCCCTCTATCAGTATATTCCTCTATTTCCCTTCTACAGTATTTACCAATTCCCATCTCCCCCTGCATCATTATTCCTCCTTTCCTTTGCATCCTTCTCCAGGCTTCCCTTTGGAGGACCCTCCCCCACCCCCAGCACGACAAAAGGCGTCAAGTCCTAACGACAATTATGGTCCTTAGGAAACTCCCTGAAGAACCACCCGCCAAAGTTGCCTACTTCGGAGGGGGGGAGGGGGAGGAGAACCAGTCATGGGTTTCATTTATATATCAAAATCATTTATGAAATTAATAAACTGAAAATGGAATTATTAAATACATATATAAATAAACAAGGGAAATGAATGGATAAGTAAAATAATAAGAATGATTAAATAGATATTAAATAAAAGCATTCATTGATTCTCGTTTTTGTTTGTACGAATTTGAACGACACTTGATTTGGTTCAGGTCTGTAGTTGGGTTGGTGAGCGCCGGGATGGGAACAAACATCTGGAAGAAAATCCCCTTGCACTATATTGAGTCAATGCATGGGTCTTGCGACCTCACTCCAGAGATTCTTGCAAAAATAAATAAATCTTGGATGAATACATATATTTACTTAAGGATAACGCAGAAACATCAAGTTTGATAATAACAATAACAATAACTTCAATAATAAAATAATAATAATAATAATAATAATAATAATAATAATAATAATAATAATAATAATAATAATAATAATATTAATAATAATAATCATAATAATAGTCTAAATTTAGAAACATAAAAATACATTTGGACTTAATGTTAAAAAATGAAAAAAAAAATAAACCAAAATATTTTTATGAAAAGATTTAGGGAAATTTCCAGCAATCTTTATGGTAATTGCTGGACATTAAAGTAAATGGGGATATTATTAAGAGAAAATAACCATTTGTCCTCAAGATAAAGAGAAGACTTGACCATGGGATTTGGG
>NC_090747.1:108721724-108724224 GCF_036898095.1 Palaemon carinicauda | reverse complement strand
TGGATTTTGTCACATGCAATGTCAATGGTCATTTTGGCTTTGAAGGAAACTCTCTCTCTCTCTCTCTCTCTCTCTCTCTCTCTCTCTCCTGTTACTTAATGTCATTCAAGATGAACTCTCAGTGAAAGTGTTACATACTCGTCTAATCTCTATAACAAATACCTAGACAAATTTACCCGTTTCTTGTCGATTGCAGAACAAAGGCCTCAAACATGTCCTTATTCATGTCTGGGTTTTGGCCAGTTTTCATCATCACGTTCATCACTGCAGATTGGTGATGGTGGGAGATTTCATTCCGGTTGCTCATAGCAAAAAGCAACCTAATATATGTGACCCTGACTAGTACAGCTTTGCTTATCATGGCGATACGAACACCATTTCAGCACGGTAATGTACGTTTGTTTGTATGTG
This sequence comes from Palaemon carinicauda, assembly GCF_036898095.1. NCBI lineage: Eukaryota > Metazoa > Arthropoda > Malacostraca > Decapoda > Palaemonidae > Palaemon > Palaemon carinicauda. The sequence goes on along the minus strand of NC_090747.1, from coordinate 108,723,813 downwards.
TGTATTTTTGTCTGTTTTTTCCCATATAATGCATGTTTTATATTCACACAAATAAAACCTTTCCCCAAAACACGAAGCTAAATGCATTTTCCATCTGGAAAAAAAGTAATATTTAATTCACCTTCCGAAAAGGTCACACTGAAAGTAACGACTCTATTCGAACAGACAAAAGGAAAATATCATCATGAATTTTCTTTTCTGTCTTTTAGCCTTTTCATTTGATGTTCATTTATTTCCTCTCTCCATTAAAATAGAGAGAGAGAGAGAGAGAGAGAGAGAGAGAGAGAGAGAGAGAGAGAGAGAGAGAAGAAGAAGAAGAAGAAGAAGAAGAAGAAGTTGATTGCATATGGAATGGGATTTGATTGGGGGCAAAAATCTCCCCTGGTGAAAGAGGGGGAATAACTGTTCTTTTCTTAGAAGACTCAAAATTACATTAAAATCTTTGGTTTACTGGAAGGGGGAAATTTCCCCTGAAATGGAAATATGAATTGAATACTTTTATTTGGATGCAGGTAGATACATACAGTAGAAAATCTAGTCTCAAAAGGCGTTATTTGAAAGTCCATGAAAATAAATATATTTCAGATAAAGAAGAAACTTCTAATGCTAACATATGAGAGTGGAAGAGCCATATGAAATGTAGATAATTTAGAAATTTAATTGATAGAAACATAACATATAAAAAGTTCTAAGCTTTGTTTATTTCAGCATCATAAATGAAAAAGAGAAATAAATAATTTTCTAAAATAATTCAGACTCTGGAGTAGAAATTATTGGTATGATACCTAAAGTAAAAAATACGGTTTATTATCAATAATAACAAAGGTCCTTAAATTCTTTTTATTTATGTTAAAAGATATTATGATATAATTGCCAAAAAAAACTTTATTAAATAGTATCATGCTAGTCTTGATAGCTCTCTCTCTCTCTCTCTCTCTCTCTCTCTCTCTCTCTCCTCTCTCTCTCTCTCTCTCCATAGTATAATTTCTTCATCAACCATTCACCGCATGTCAACCATATTACTTATAATACTAAGAGAATAGGAGGATGAAAAGACTTAACTAGAAACCAATAATATTGCATACAGTCTTCCTCTACTCTTGAACGAGGTGAGAAAAAAAAGCTCTTTCTTCTAAAACCATTTTTTCCTTCTCGGTCTCCTCGAAATCTCTTCTCAATTCCACATCAAAGAAACATGTTTATCAAAAGATCCATTTCTCCTGTTATTTCACTAAACCACCCCCTTCTAACATATCTTTCTAATCCCATAGAATATTGCACCAGATATTCCATGAAACTTATCTAGTACTTCTTCTTAATCCTAGATAATATTACACCTGATAAAAGATATCTCCAGCTTTTTCCGTGATGTCCTTCCTCGCAATATTTCCCTAATCTCTGTCGTAAAAGTGTTTTTTTCTTCTAATCTCCCTCCTCGAAATATTTTCCTTAATATCTCTCCACGGACGTCCAATAAACTGGCCAGATTTCTGGTACATTTTTATTCTCTTTTCTTTTTTCCTTGGCATTAATTGTGTCTATCTCTTATTCCTCTTTATTTCTCTCCGGACATAAGGACAAGTTCGAAGCCTTTGTCCTGCAGTGGACCAGAAAATTGCTGCAGTCGTTGTTTTTGTTATTTTGCCTATACATACATACATACATACATACATACATACATATATACACACACACACACACACATATATATATATATATATATATATGTATATATATATATATATATATGATTGTGCTTCTAAGAATCAATACGAACATTAGCCCCAAATCCCATGGTAAAGTCTTCTCTTATATGTCCACGTGATGCATCGTGACATATCTTAAAGGGAAATGGCTATTTTCTCTTAGTAATATCCTCATTTAATTTTTATGTCCAGCAATTACCATGAAGATTGCTGGAAATTTCCCTAATTCTTTTCATAAAAATATTCATTTATTTTTTTTTTTTCATTTTCATGTATTTATGTATTTTTATACTTCTAAATTAAGCCTTTTATTAGTATTGGTATTATTATATTATTAAAGTTATTGTTATTATTAAAGTTGATGTTTCTGCGTTATCATTATG
>NC_090747.1:108714224-108716724 GCF_036898095.1 Palaemon carinicauda | reverse complement strand
CTCTTGTTCACAATTTTTCCTCTTCTCCTTTTCTCCCTGTCTACATCATTCCATGTGCGAATAAAAGAACAATAAAGAGAGGAGAGAACAGAGGGAAAATAAAGGTGGGCTGTTATATAGGCTTCAGTAAAAGTATCCGACGCCTGTTGTTGTCCGGGAAAGAATTGACACTAAACCTGGCTGGAGAGGGACTCGGATTCTTTGTCACATAACAATAGAATGATATGAACCTTTTACTTTGTGTAACTCTCTCTCTCTCTCTCTCTCTCTCTCTCTCTCTCTCTCTCTCTTCAAAAATTAGTCATAATCATAATATTTTATAATTGCGACCATCTATTCTGAAACAATATGTTTTAAGAAATCGTGAAATAGATATGAAACTGTTTAGCTTGTACATGTATTGAAAGTGGTACAAAGACTCTCTCTCTCTCTCTCTCTCTCTCTCTCTCTCTCTCTCTCTCTTTATCATCACATCAGTAATCAAAACCAACACTATTATCTAATGTTTAATCATATCTATTACTAGCACTTATACCTATGGTTTTCATACACCTAAAACCCTAACTAGCAACTTTTCCTTGAGATAATTCCCTAACCGTCAACTCTTTCTGTAATAGTTAGCTATTACATGTTTAAAACACAAGACGTAATATGTCATTGTGGAAGAAGAAGCTAGTGTGAGATTTGCTGTAGTCAGACAAAATCATAACAGGATGCATTTTGCATCTCTCAGCAATGTAACATTTTTATGAAGCATAAACACAAATGCATACCGTGTGAAAGATTGTGTCGCCACCGGATGCAGGTGTCTTCCTAGAATAATGTAAAGTTTACATATTGTGTTTAAATGCTGAGATAACTAAATATACGATATTTGTGATATCGATATTTTAGGCAGTTCTTATCTATACTTCACCTGAATTGGTCATCCGACCAAACCAGCTATACTCATGTGATGGAGATGTTAACACTGTTGTTTTTAGAGAATAACCCATTTTAAAGTTAACATGCTTGACTTTATTTCAAGACTCAACATCTCAAACAACACATACTCAATGTGTGTTAATAACAGTAGCACACTAATAAATGGTGGCAGCGATAAAACTCTAAGAATCAGAGAAAGATCTTCAAGAAATCAACAATAAGACTATAAGAATTAGAGGAAGATCTTCAAGAAATCAACAATAAAGCTGTAAAAACCAGAGAAACATCTTCAAGAAATCAACAGTAATGAATCTAAAATTTTGACCAAGTGTCATAGTCCATCGAAGAAAAAAACATTTAATGAATGTTATAAATACAAACTGATGAACTGGATCTTCAATCAACATCCTAGGAAACCCAAGGACTGACGTTCAACGCTTACAAAACATATCCAGGAAGCACTACATTCAACGGAAATTGGACCGAAACATTCATCCAAACATCAAGAGAGAGAGAGAGGAAATCGGACCGAAACATTCACCCAAACATGAAGAGAGAGAGAGGATATGACGACATCACACAGAACCATATAAAGCTAAGTACAATTTTCTTATTCATTTCAGTTTGAGCAGTGAAGTGTAGTTATCACGAGTCGTTAGTCGATTATTACCGGGGTGAGTGGTTTGCTAATCTTTTATTTTCCTTTCATTAAAGGAAACTGTGTTCAACTCCGAATTCTCATCTAGAATTTTTCTCTCTTTGTGCTAATTCCGTTTTCTATCAGAAATTCTCGGGAAATATCTTTGTGTTCCGTTTTCTTTCAGAAATTCTCGGGAAATGTCTTGGGATTAGTAGCATTGTTTTGGGGAATTTTGTTATAATCTTTATCGTTGGGTGCTTATGCGTTTACGCAGTGGACGTCTGTATTCATATAGGTATTTTGATAGAATAGCAAGGGGTCGAAGAGATAGGAAAAGAAATACAGTAGTCATGACGCCCCCTGTGAGCCCCATCCCTGCACCTAGTGGCATAGGACAGAGTAATCCTCTCCCGATTGTGACACTTGTAAATGCCAGGTCTGCAATCCTTCCTTTTCAGGGTCGGGTTAATGGGTTCTTGCCTCAAAATGTGGAGTCATGGATTTCATCCGTCGATGCCCATTTAAATGCCAAACAAATCGTAGACCCTTTTGTACAATTACAAGAAGCTAAAAGTTTTATAGATTTTTCCTAGGGGGATGCGAGTTCGTATTTAAGAGGTATTTCATTTCAAGAAGCAGTTACCTGGGATGATTTCAAAGTTAGGTTACGCGCGGTCTATGGGGGTGAAGAAGCCTTGGATGTAGTATTAACGTTAAGAAATACACTTAATCAAGCCACTATGAATCGGCTTAATGTTATTGAGAGAGCAGCTCTCATAGCTGATAGGCTTAATGAATATCAAGATATTTTAGGTAATTCCACTTGGGTTACTAGAGATAACATCTCCGTGAAAGATTTTTTACGATGAATGTATTTAACCTGCATGACACTTATGTTGCCTGAAGCTTTAGTGCGGTGTTTTGATAAAAAGTTAA
>NC_090747.1:108671724-108709224 GCF_036898095.1 Palaemon carinicauda | reverse complement strand
TTGATGCCAAATGTAAATAGAATGTCAAATCTAGTATCAATATTAGTAAGGGAAATAATATTGTCAGGAGGAAATTTGGCAACGCTGCTCATCTGTCACTCGAATTATTCGTTGTCTGAGAAATAAGCATTTCTATTTTGTTCATAATGTGTCATTTATTGCTAATTTTCATAATATTATCGATAACATTTTCACATCTATTACAAAATGATAATTTTCAAATAGTTTCTAAAATAAAAACAGACCTTATCGATATGCAGTAAATCGAAGTTACTCATGAGTTATCATCGACCTTAAAGACAAGGAATAGAGGAGGAAATCCTTCCACTGTCACATACGCCCTTCTGGCATTGAAGGAACGAGAAAGTTTGCATAGGCGAAATGCTACTCTCTCTCTCTCTCTCTCTCTCTCTCTCTCTCTCTCTCATGAAATCATTTATTTAAGAATCATGATATTATGTAGGCGTTAATTAAAGATGTTGCCAAATTTGAAACATGACAGTCTCATGCATGAAGCCGAGCCTCCACTATAGGCCTTGACCACTATGGGGACATTACTAGAATCACTAAAGGTATAGACAGTAACTTTCAAGGGTTGAATCAGACGCGGCTCCTTCTTCTTCTTTTTAATTTCCTCTCCGAAAACCACAAACTTTACAAACAATAACATTTAAAATCATCAGAGAAAATAACGTTCACTGATCTCAAATAAACTAAGAATAATGTCTTATAATTTGTGTATACTATTTAGCAATTAATTAAGGATCAAATCATTAAAATATATAGAAATAAATACAAGAGACTGTGAGCGAAGTAATTTTGGAACGCCAACTTAGAAAACTACTAAAAGAAAACGGTTAACAGCAAATTACTAAAGGCATGACTAAAATGAATGACTAATTTTGCACAACATGATATTAATATTTGACAGGCCTAATGCTGAAATGTGTCCCTTTATGTGAATATCTATTTGTTGATTTTGTTACCTAAAGATTTATAAGTATTTTTTATGAAAGAAAGGAAGAAAAAATATAATGGTAAAACCAATCATTTAATCAAAAGATTCAAAATCAATTATTAAATAGGAATATTCTTATTTGAACCGAAATGCTGTTGGATATAAGTATCGGGAACATCAATTATTTTATTATTTTGTCATTAGTCTCATTCAGGCAAAACTTTCTCTCTCTCTCTCTCTCTCTCTCTCTCTCTCTCTCTCTCTCTCTCTCTCTCTCTTTCATTACTAAGTTTAAAACAAGTCTCCTTATAATAAAAATCAGTTGAAGAAGAGGACACATCCCTTAGTCATAATGAAGGATTTTCTAGCATGTAAGATGACTCCTCATTAACAAGTGCGTGGCAATCTCCCGGACTGGGGTTCGAGACCCGCTCAACCTTCTTGTGATGTCTGCAACCCCACCATCCTTGCGAGCTAAGAATTGGATGTTAGGGGGGAACCTATAGGTCTACATGCTGAGTCATCGTGAGCCATTGACTGGCCCTCCCTGGTCCTAGCTTGGGTGGGGAGGGGACTTGGGCACTGATCATATGTGTATATGGTCAGTCTCTAGAATATTGTCACTGTCTCCCCCTACTGCCATTCATGAGTAACCTTTAAACGTCTAGAGGAAAATAAGGCTTTCATGATCCTGGCATCGTATTAGGCAGCTGAAAATTAGTAAAAGACACCCAAGCTCTCAAAGAGAGCATAGGCCTACTCTCTCTCTCTCTCTCTCTCTCTCTCTCTCTCTCTCTCTCTCTCTCTCTCTCTCTCTCATATCCACAGTCCTTATACCCCTGTTGCCAAATGTAAATGTCAAATCCAGTATCAATATTAGTAAGGGAAATAGTGTAGTCAGGAGAAAATTTGGCAACGCTGCTCATCTGTCACTCGAATCCTTCGATTTATCAAACGTCAATATTTTTATTTTGTTTATAATGAGTCATTTATTGCTTACTTTGTTATATTATCTATATTATTTCCCCCGTTTTTATAAAATGCAAATTTCCAAATATGTTCTTAATTCATAGATCTACTAAAGTCTAGAAAAGACCAAAAGATGCAACATTAGAAATCGACTGTGATCAAGGCTTAGCCTTGCACAAACACACGCACACACACATTTACAATAACAATTAGGTTACTCCTAGACAATCAGCTATAAAAATAATTATCTTCTCGTGTAATTATGCCAACATTATTCAAATAGAGGAAATTACATAGAGAACAATGGCGTAGGCCTAGTGTTACGTATCAAATCCATTCAATTTCTCGTGATCGCGAGAAAGACTTATTTGGTGTTCGAATGTCTTTAATTCTAACTTCGACTCTACATAAATAGTTATCATTGTGAACGTTTTATGATTTTAGTAATAGAATAGCTATATTTAAATCAATTAAATCTGACATAAACAAAAATAAAGCACAAGTTACTTAAATAAAGTTATGATTTACAGATTTAAAACGAAGCCGACGCTACATGAAATCGAACAATTGGACTCTGAGACGAGAACTCATTTGACTCGCTGTGTGCTCTCTCTCTCTCTCTCTCTCTCTCTCTCTCTCTCTCTCTCTCTCTCCTATGGAAAAAAAATGAATAAAGGGAGATTAGAAATAGGCCCTCTAAGAATTGAAGGACGGCTAACGAATGAAAAAAAGGAAATATGCAACATATTAGCAGGAAAATATAAGAGTGAGTTCACACCAAGAATTGCGAATGAGAATAATGAAACAGAAATGAGAGAAGAAAATGTTGAATATCTAACGGAAATAGATATTAATGAAGCATATATTGTCACGGCTATAAACGAAATTAAAAATGGATCGGCAGCGCGACCAGATGGAGTTCCAGCGATTTTGTTAAAAAAAACTGCAAACACTATCGCGAAGCCGCTTGCAATACTGCTAAGACAAAGTGTAGATATGAGCAAGATATATGTTAAACATAAATTAGCTTATATAACCCCTATCTTCAAAAGTGGATCAAGACTAGAGGCAAGCAATTATAGACCTGTTAGTCTAACATCACATATTATGAAAGTGTATGAGAGGGTAATAAAAAAGAAAATAATGAACCATTTGGTTAAAAATAATTTGTTTAATATGGGTCAACACGGTTTCGTGACTGGAAAAAGTATACAGACCCAAATGATAGCACACTATGAAAACATATACAAAAATATAATAAATGAAAAAGACACAGATGTGATCTATCTAGATTTTGCAAAAGCCTTTGACAAGGTAGACCATAACATATTGGAGAAAAAAATGAGAAAGCATAGTATTGTGGGAAAGATAGGAAAATGGGTAAAAGAATTCCTGCAAAACAGAAAACAGATAGTGGTTGCAAATGACGAGAAATCAGATGAAGCCCAGGTAATATCTGGTGTGCCACAAGGTACGGTATTAGCTGCACTGCTGTTTGTTACTATGATCTCAGACATAGACTGTGATGTTGAAAACTCCGTAGTGAGAAGTTTCGCCGATGACACAAGAATAAGTAGAGAAATTACTTGTGATGAAGATAGGAACTCACTACAAAGAGATCTAAACAAAATATATGAATGGGCGGAGATAAATAGGATGGTATTTAACTCCGATAAATTCGAATCAATAAATTATGGAAACAGAGAAGGAATTGTATATGCATACAAGGGACCTAATAATGAGACAATCACAAACAAGGAAGCAATTAAAGACCTTGGTGTAATGTTAAATAGGAATATGTTATGCAACGACCAAATAGCAACACTGTTGGCTAAATGTAAAGCAAAAATGGGAATGTTATTCAAACACTTTAAAACAAGGAAAGCTGAACACATGATTATGCTTTACAAAACTTATGTACGTAGTACACTCGAGTACTGCAATGTGATATGGTACCCACACTACCAAAAGGATATTGCGCAAATAGAGAGTGTACAAAGGTCCTATACTGCTAGAATAGAAGAAGTTAAGGACCTTGACTACTGGGAAAGACTGAAATTTTTATAACTACAGTATACAGTCTAGAAAGGAGAAGAGAACGCTACATGATAATACAAGCATGGAAGCAAATAGAGGGAATTACTGGAAACATCATGGAGCTAAAAATATCAGAAAGAGCAAGCCGAGGTAGATTAATAGTGGCAAAAATTATACTAGGTAAACTAAGAAAGGCGCACAGGACATTAATCCACTACGCACCAGCATCGATAATGCAGCGACTATTTAATGTGCTGCCAGCTCATCCAAGAAACATATCAGGAGTGAGCGTAGATGTGTTTATGAATAAGCTCGATAAATACCTAAGATGCATCCCAGACCATCCAAGACTGGAAGATGCAAAATACACCGAAAGATACATTAGCAACTCTCTGGGGGATATACGATGTGCCTCACACTGAGGGACCTGGGGGAACCCAAACATAAAATAAGGCAACAAGGCTCTCTCTCTCTCTCTCTCTCTCTCTCTCTCTCTCTCTCTCTCTCTCTCATTCATTTCCTACAGCAAAATAGTTTCACCATCAATCTTGAAAATGTAAACAAAAGTACTGTTTTAGTCCAATCAGCTGTTTTTAGTCAAATCAGCTGTTTTTAGTCTAATCAGCTGTTTTTAGTCAAATTAGTTGTTTTAGTCAAATCAGCTGTTTTTAGTCAAATCAGCTGTTTTCAGTCAAATCAGCTGTTTTAGTCCAATCAGCTGTTTTTAGTCCAATCAGCTGTTTTTAGTCAAATCAGCTGTTTTTAGTCCAATCAGCTGTTTTTAGTCAAATCAGCTGTTTTAGTCCAATCAGCTGATTTTAGTCCAATCAGCGGTTCTTAGTCAAATCAGCTGTTTTTAGTCCAATCAGCTGTTTTAGTCAAATCAGCTGTTTTTAGTCAAATCAGCTGTTTTAGTCCAATCAGCTTTTTTTAGTCAAATCCGCTGTTTTTAGTCCAATCAGCTGTTTTCAGTCAAATCAGCTGTTTTTAGTCCAATCAGCTGTTTTTAGTCAAATCAGCTGTTTTAGTCAAATCAGCTGTTTTTAGTCAAATCAGCTGTTTTAGTCCAATCAGCTGTTTTTAGTCAAATCAGCTGTTTTTAGTCCAATCAGCTGTTTTTAGTCCAATCAGCTGTTTTTAGTCAAATCAGCTGATTTAGTCCAATCAGCTGTTTTTTGTCAAATCAGCTGTTTTAGTCCAATCAGCTGTTTTTAGTCAAATCAGCTGTTTTAGTCAAATCAGCTGTTTTCAGTCCAATCAGCTGTTTTTTGTCCAATCAGCTGTTTTAGTCAAATCGGCTGTTTTCAGTCCAATCAGCTGTTTTAGTCAAATCAGCTGTTTTAGTCCAAACAGCGGTTTTTAGTCCAATCAGCTGTTTTCAGTCAAATCAGCTGTTTTAAGTCCAATCAGCTGTTTTTAGTCCAATCTGCTGGTTTTAGTCGAATCAGCTGTTTTTAGTCAAATCAGCTGTTTATAGTCAAATCTGCTGTTTTAGTCTAATCAGCTGTTTTTAGTCCAATCAGCTGTTTTTAGTCAAATCAGCTGTTTTAGTCAAATCAGCTGTTTTAGTCCAATCAGCTGTTTTTGTCCAATCAGCTGTTTTAGCCCAATCAGCTGTTTTTAGTCCAATCAACTGTTTTTAGTCCAATCAGCTGTTTTAGTCAAATCCGCTGTTTTAGTCCAATCAGCTGTTTTTAGTCCAATCAGCTGTTTTTAGTCAAATCAGCTGTTTTTAGTCCAATCAGCTGTTTTTAGTCAAATCAGCTGTTTATAGTCAAATCAGCTGTTTTTAGTCAAATCAGCTGTTTTAGTCCAATCAGCTGTTTTAGTCGAATCAGCTGTTTTTAGTCAAATCAGCTGTTTTTAGTCCAATCAGCTGTTTTTAGTCAAATCAGCTGTTTTTAGTCCAATCAGCTGTTTTAGTCAAATCAGCTGTTTTTAGTCAAATCAGCTGTTTTAGTCCAATCAGCGGTTTTTAGTCAAATCAGCTGTTTTTAGTCCAATCAGCTGTTTTTAGTCAAATCAGCTGTTTTTAGTCCAATCAGCTGTTTTTAGTCAAATCAGCTGTTTTTAGTCAAATCAGCTGTTTTTAGTCAAATCAGCTGTTTTTAGTCCAATCAGCTGTTTTTAGTCCAATCAGTTGTTTTTAGTCAAATCAGCTGTTTTAGTCAAATCAGCTGTTTTTAGTCAAATCAGCTGTTTTAGTCCAATCAGCTGTTTTTAGTCAAATCAGCTGTTTTTAGTCCAATCAGCTGTTTTTTAGTCCAATCAGCTGTTTTTAGTCCAATCAGCTGTTTTTTGTCCAATCAGCTGTTTTAGTCAAATCAGCTGTTTTTAGTCCAATCAGCTGTTTTAGTCAAATCAGCTGTTTTAGTCCAATCAGCTGTTTTTAGTCCAATCAGCTGTTTTCAGTCAAATCAGCTGTTTTAAGTCCAATCAGCTGTTTTTAGTCCAATCTGCTGGTTTTAGTCCAATCAGCTGTTTTTAGTCAAATCAGCTGTTTATAGTCAAATCAGCTGTTTTAGTCCAATCAGCTGTTTTAGTCCAATCAGCTGTTTTTAGTCAAATCAGCTATTTTAGTCAAATCAGCTGTTTTTAGTCCAATCAGCTGTTTTTGTCCAATCAGCTGTTTTAGCCCAATCAGCTGTTTTTAGTCCAATCAACTGTTTTTAGTCAAATCAGCTGTTTTAGTCAAATCCGCTCTTTTAGTCCAATCACCTGTTTTAGTCAAATCAGCTGTTTTAGTCGAATCAGCTGTTTTTAGTCCAATCAGCGGTTTTTAGTCCAATCAGCTGTTTTTAGTCTAATCAGCTGTTTTTAGTCAAATCAGCTGTTTTAGTCAAATCAACTGTTTTTAGTCCAATCAGCTGTTTATAGTCCAATCAGCTGTTTTTAGTCCAATCAGCTGTTTTCAGTCAAATCAGCTGTTTTTAGTGCAATCAGCTGTTTTTAGTCAAATCAGCTTTTTTAGTCAAATCAGCTGTTTTTAGTCAAATCAGCTGTTATTAGTCTAATCTGCTGTTTTTAGTCAAATCGGCTTTTTTTAGTCCAATCAACTGTTTTTAGTCAAATCAGCTGTTTTTAGTCCAATCAGCTGTTTTTAGTCAAATCAGCTGTTTTAGTCATATCAGCTGTTTTTAGTCAAATCAATTGTTTTTAGTCCAATCAGCTATTTTTAGTCCAATCAGCTGTTTTTAATCCAATCAGCTGTTTATAGTCAAATCAGCTGTTTTTAGTCAAATCAGCTGTTTTAGTCCAATCAGCTGTTTTTAGTCAAATCAGCTGTTTTTAGTCCAATCAGCTGTTTTTAGTCCAATCAGCTGTTTTTAGTCAAATCAGCTGTTTTAGTCCAATCAGCTGTTTTAGTCCAATCATCTGTTTTTATTCCAATCAGCTGTTTTTTGTCCAATCAGCTGTTTTAGTCAAATCAGCTGTTTTTAGTCCAATCACCTGTTTTAGTCAAATCAGCTGTTTTAGTCGAATCAGCTGTTTTTAATCCAATCAGCGGTTTTTAGTCCAATCAGCTGTTTTTAGTCCAATCAGCTGTTTTTAGTCAAATCAGCTGTTTTAGTCAAATCAACTGTTTTTAGTCCAATCAGCTGTTTATAGTCCAATCAGCTGTTTTTAGTCCAATCAGCTGTTTTCAGTCAAATCGGCTGTTTTTAGTGCAATCAGCTGTTTTTAGTCAAATCAGCTGTTTTAGTCAAATCAGCTGTTTTTAGTCAAATCAGCTGTTATTAGTCTAATCTGCTGTTTTTAGTCAAATCAGCTTTTTTGAGTCCAATCAACTGTTTTTAGTCAAATCAGCTGTTTTTAGTCCAATCAGCTGTTTTTAGTCAAATCAGCTGTTTTAGTCAAATCAGCTGTTTTTAGTCAAATCAACTGTTTTTAGTCCAATCAGCTATTTTTAGTCCAATCAGCTGTTTTTAATCCAATCAGCTGTTTTTAGTCAAATCAGCAGTTTTTAGTCCAATCAGCTGTTTTTAGTCCAATCAGCTGTTTTTAGTCAAATGTGTTGTTTTAGTCAAATCGGCTGTTTTTAGTCCAATCAACTGTTTTTAGTCAAATCAGCTGTTTTAGTCCAATCAGCTGTTCTTAGTCCAATCAGCTGTTTTTAGTCCAATCAGCTGTTTTAGTCAAATCAGCTGTTTCTAGTCAAATCAGCTGTTTTTAGTCCAATCAGCTGTTTCAGTGAAATCAGCTGTTTTTAGTCAAATCAGCTGTTTTAGTCCAATCAGCGGTTTTTAGTCAAATCAGCTGTTTTTAGTCCAATCAGCTGTTTTTAGTCAAATCAGCTGTTTTTAGTCCAATCAGCTGTTTTTAGTCAAATCAGCTGTTTTAGTCAAATCAGCTGATTTTAGTCAAATCAGCTGTTTTAGTCCAATCAGCTGTTTTTAGTAAAATCAGCTGTTTTTAGTCCAATCAGCTGTTTTTAGTCCAATCTGCTGTTTATAGTCAAATCAGCTGTTTTAGTCAAATCAGCTGTTTTTAGTCAAATCAGCTGTTTTAGTCCAATCAGCTGTTTTTAGTCCAATCAGCTGTTTTGATTCCAATCAGCTGTTTTTAGTCCAATCAGCTGCTTTTAGTCAAATCAGCTATTTTTGTCCAATCAGCTGTTTTAGTCAAATCAGCTGTTTTAGTCAAATCAGCTGTTTTTAGTCCAATCAGCTGTTTTTAATCCAATCAGCTGTTTTTTGTCCAATCAGCTGTTTTAGTCAAATCAGCTGTTTTTAGTCCAATCAGCTGTTTTAGTCAAATCAGCTGTTTTAGTCCAATCAGCTGTTTTAAGTCCAATCAGCTGTTTTCAGTCAAATCAGCTGTTTTAAGTCCAATCAGCTGTTTTTAGTCCAATCTGCTGGTTTTAGTCCAATCAGCTGTTTTTAGTCAAATCAGCTGTTTATAGTCAAATCAGCTGTTTTAGTCCAATCAGCTGTTTTAGTCCACTCAGCTGTTTTTAGTCAAATCAGCTGTTTTAGTCAAATCAGCTGTTTTTAGTCCAATCAGCTGTTTTTGTCCAATCAGCTTTTTTTAGCCCAATCAGCTGTTTTTAGTCCAATCAACTGTTTTTAGTCAAATCAGCTGTTTTAGTCAAATCCGCTGTTTTAGTCAAATCAGCTGTTTTAGTCCAATCAGCTGTTTTTAGTCCAATCAGCTGTTTTTAGTCAAATCAGCTGTTTTTAGTCCAATCTGCTGTTTTTAGTCCAATCAGCTGTTTTTAGTCCAATCAGCTGTTTTAGTCAATTCAGCTGTTTTTAGTCAAATCAGCTGTTTTAGTCCAATCAGCTGTTTTTAGTCCAATCAGCTGTTTTTCGTCAAATCAGCTGTTTTTAGTCGAATCAGCTGTTTTTAGTCAAATCAGCTGTTTTTAGTCGAATCAGCTGGTTTTAGTCAAATCAGCTGTTTTAGTCCAATCAGCGTTTTTATTCCAATCAGCTGTTTTTAGTCAAATCAGCTGTTTTAGTCCAATCAGCTGTTCTTAGTCCAATCAGCTGTTTTTAGTCCAATCAGCTGTTTTAGTCAAATCAGCTGTTTTCAGTCAAATCAGCTGTTTCTAGTCCAATCACCTGTTTTAGTCAAATCAGCTGTTTTTAGTCAAATCAGCTGTTTTAGTCCAATCAGCGGTTTTTAGTCAAATCAGCTGTTTTTAGTCCAATCAGCTGTTTTTAGTCAAGTCAGCTGTTTTTAGTCCAATCAGCTGTTTTTAGTCAAATCAGCTGTTTTAGTCAAATCAGCTGTTTTTAGTCAAATCAGCTGTTTTAGTCCAATCAGCTGTTTTTAGTAAAATCAGCTGTTTTTAGTCCAATCAGCTGTTTTTAGTCCAATCAGCTGTTTTTAGTCAAATCAGCTGTTTTAGTCAAATCAGCTGTTTTAGTCCGATCATCTGTTTTTAGTCCAATCAGCTGTTTTTTGTCCAATCAGCTGTTTTAGTCAAATCAGCTGTTTTTAGTCTAATCACCTGTTTTAGTCAAATCAGCTGTTTTAGTCGAATCAGCTGTTTTTAGTCCAATCAGCGGTTTTTAGTCCAATCAGCTGTTTTTAGTCCAATCAGCTGTTTTTAGTCAAATCAGCTGTTTTAGTCAAATCAACTGTTTTTAGTCCAATCAGCTGTTTATAGTCCAATCAGCTGTTTTTAGTCCAATCAGCTGTTTTCAGTCAAATCAGCTGTTTTTAGTGCAATCAGCTGTTTTTAGTCAAATCAGCTGTTTTAGTCAAATCAGCTGTTTTTAGTCAAATCAGCTGTTATTAGTCTAATCTGCTGTTTTTAGTCAAATCAGCTTTTTTTAGTCCAATCAACTGTTTTTAGTCAAATCAGCTGTTTTTAGTCCAATCAGCTGTTTTCAGTCAAATCAGCTGTTTTAGTCAAATCAGCTGTTTTTAGTCAAATCAACTGTTTTTAGTCCAATCAGCTATTTTTAGTCCAATCAGCTGTTTTTAATCCAATCAGCTGTTTTTAGTCAAATCAGCTGTTTTTAGTCCAATCAGCTGTTTATAGTCAAATGTGCTGTTTTAGTCCAATCAGCTGTTTTTAGTCCAATCAGCTGTTTTTAGTCAAATCAGCAGTTTTTAGTCCAATCAGCAGGTTTTAGTCCAATCAGCTGTTTTTAGTCCAATCAGCTTTTTATAGTCCAATCAGCTGTTTTTAGTCCAATAAGCTGTATTTAGTCAAATCAGCTGTTTTAGTCAAATCAGCAGTTTTTAGGCCAATCAGCTGTTTTTAGTCAAATCAGCTGTTTTTAGTCGAATCAGCTGTTTTTAGTCAAATCAGCTGTTTTAGTCAAATCCGCTGTTTTAGTCAAATCAGCTGTTTTAGTCCAATCAGCTGTTTTTAGTCCAATCAGCTGTTTTTAGTCAAATCAGCTGTTTTTAGTCCAATCAGCTGTTTTTAGTCCAATCAACTGTTTTTAGTCCAATCAGCTGTTTTAGTCAAATCAGCTGTTTTTAGTCAAATCAGCTGTTTTAGTCCAATAAGCTTTTTTTAGTCCAATCAGCTGTTTTTCGTCAAATCAACTGTTTTTAGTCGAATCAGCTGTTTTTAGTCAAATCAGCGGTTTTTAGTCGAATCAGCTGGTTTTAGTCAAATCAGCTGTTTTAGTCCAATCAGCTGTTTTTAGTCCAATCAGCTGTTTTTAGTCAAATCAGCTTTTCTTAGTCCAATCAGCTGTTTTTAGTCCAATCAGCTGTTTTAGTCAAATCAGCTGTTTTTAGTCCAATCAGCTGTTTTTAGTCCAATCAGCTGTTTTAGTCCAATCAGCTGTTTTAGTCAAATCAGCTGTTTTTAGTCAAATCAGCTGTTTTAGTCCAATCAGCTGTTTTTAGTCCAATCAGCTGTTTTTCGTCAAATCAGCTGTTTTTAGTCGAATCAGCTATTTTTAGTTAAATCAGCGGTTTTTAGTCGAATCAGCTGGTTTTAGTCAAATCAGCTGTTTTAGTCCAATCAGCTGTTTTTAGTCCAATCAGCTGTTTTTAGTCAAATCAGCTGTTTTAGTCCAATCAGCTGTTGTTAGTCCAATCAGCTGTTTTTAGTCCAATCAGCTGTTTTTAGTCCAATCAGCTGTTTTTAGTCAAATCAGCTGTTTTAGTCAAATCAACTGTTCTTAGTCCAATCAGCTGTTTATAGTCCAATCAGCTGTTTTTAGTCCAATCAGCTGTTTTCAGTCAAATCGGCTGTTTTTAGTGCAATCAGCTGTTTTTAGTCAAATCAGCTGTTTTAGTCAAATCAGCTGTTTTTAGTCAAATCAGCTGTTATTAGTCTAATCTGCTGTTTTTAGTCAAATCAGCTTTTTTTAGTCCAATCAACTGTTTTTAGTCAAATCAGCTGTTTTTAGTCCAATCAGCTGTTTTTAGTCAAATCAGCTGTTTTAGTCAAATCAGCTGTTTCAAGTCAAATCAACTGTTTTTAGTCCAATCAGCTATTTTTAGTCCAATCAGCTGTTTTTAATCCAATCAGCTGTTTTTAGTCAAATCAGCTGTTTTTAGTCCAATCAGCTGTTTTTAGTCCAATCAGCTGTTTTTAGTCAAATATGCTGTTTTAGTCAAATCGGCTGTTTTTAGTCCAATCAGCTGTTTTTAGTCAAATCAGCTGTTTTAGTCCAATCAGCTGTTCTTAGTCCAATCAGCTGTTTTTAGTCCAATCAGCTGTTTTAGTCAAATCAGCTGTTTTTGGTCAAATCAGCTGTTTTTAGTCCAATCAGCTGTTTTAGTCAAATCAGCTGTTTTTAGTCAAATCAGTTGTTTCAGTCCAATCAGCGGTTTTTAGTCAAATCAGCTGTTTTTAGTCCAATCAGCTGTTTTTACTCAAATCAGCTGTTTTTAGTCCAATCAGCTGTTTTTAGTCAAATCAGCTGTTTTAGTCAAATCAGCTGTTTTTAGTCAAATCAGCTGTTTCAGTCCAATCAGCTGTTTTTAGTCAAATCAGCTGTTTTTAGTCCAATCAGCTGTTTTTAGTCCAATCTGCTGTTTTTAGTCAAATCAGCTGTTTTAGTCAAATCAGCTGTTTTTAGTCAAATAAGCTGTTTTAGTCCAATCAGCTGTTTTTAGTCCAATCAGCTGTTTTTAGTCCAATCAGCTGTTTTTAGTCCAATCAGCTGTTTTTAGTCCAATCAGCGGTTTTTAGTCAAATCAGCTATTTTAGTCCAATCAGCTGTTTTTAGTCAAATCAGCTGTTTTAGTCAAATCAGCTTTTTTTAGTCCAATCAGCTGTTTTTAGTCCAATCAGCTGTTTTTTGTCCAATCAGCTGTTTTAGTCAAATCAGCTGTTTTTAGTCCAATCAGCTGTTTTAGTCAAATCAGCTGTTTTAGTCCAATCAGCTGTTTTTAGTCCAATCAGCTGTTTTCAGTCAAATCAGCTGTTTTAAGTCCAATCAGCTGTTTTTAGTCCAATCTGCTGGTTTTAGTCCAATCAGCTGTTTTTAGTCAAATCAGCTGTTTAAAGTCAAATCAGCTGTTTTAGTCCAATCAGCTGTTTTAGTCCAATCAGCTGTTTTTAGTCAAATCAGCTGTTTTAGTCAAATCAGCTGTTTTTAGTCCAATCAGCTGTTTTTGTCCAATCAGCTTTTTTTAGCCCAATCAGCTGTTTTTAGTCCAATCAACTGTTTTTAGTCAAATCAGCTGTTTTAGTCAAATCCGCTGTTTTAGTCAAATCAGCTATTTTAGTCCAATCAGCTGTTTTTAGTCCAATCAGCTGTTTTTAGTCAAATCAGCTGTTTTTAGTCCAATCTGCTGTTTTTAGTCCAATCAGCTGTTTTAGTCAATTCAGCTGTTTTTAGTCAAATCAGCTGTTTTAGTCCAATCAGCTGTTTTTAGTCCAATCAGCTGTTTTTCGTCAAATCAGCTGTTTTTAGTCGAATCAGCTGTTTTTAGTCAAATCAGCGGTTTTTAGTCGAATCAGCTGGTTTTAGTCAAATCAGCTGTTTTAGTCCAATCAGCTGTTTTTAGTCCAATCAGCTGTTTTTAGGCAAATCAGCTGTTTTAGTCCAATCAGCTGTTCTTAGTCCAATCAGCTGTTTTTAGTCCAATCAGCTGTTTTAGTCAAATCAGCTGTTTTCAGTCAAATCAGCTGTTTCTAGTCCAATCACCTGTTTTAGTCAAATCAGCTGTTTTTAGTCAAATCAGCTGTTTTCAGTCAAATCAGCTGTTTTTAGTCCAATCAGCTGTTTTTAGTCAAATCAGCTGTTTTAGTCAAATCAGCTGTTTTTAGTCAAATCAGCTGTTTTAGTCCAATCAGCTGTTTTTAGTAAAATCAGCTGTTTTTAGTCCAATCAGCTGTTTTTAGTCCAATCAGCTGTTTTTAGTCCAATCAGCTGTTTTTAGTCAAATCAGCTGTTTTAGTCAAATCAGCTGTTTTAGTCCAATCATCTGTTTTTAGTCCAATCAGCTGTTTTTTGTCCAATCAGCTGTTTTAGTCAAATCAGCTGTTTTTAGTCCAATCACCTGTTTTAGTCAAATCAGCTGTTTTAGTCGAATCAGCTGTTTTTAGTCCAATCAGCGGTTTTTAGTCCAATCAGCTGTTTTTAGTCCAATCAGCTGTTTTTAGTCAAATCAGCTGTTTTAGTCAAATCAACTGTTTTTAGTCCAATCAGCTGTTTATAGTCCAATCAGCTGTTTTTAGTCCAATCAGCTGTTTTCAGTCAAATCAGCTGTTTTTAGTGCAATCAGCTGTTTTTAGTCAAATCAGCTGTTTTAGTCAAATCAGCTGTTTTTAGTCAAATCAGCTGTTATTAGTCTAATCTGCTGTTTTTAGTCAAATCAGCTTTTTTTAGTCCAATCAACTGTTTTTAGTCAAATCAGCTGTTTTTAGTCCAATCAGCTGTTTTTAGTCAAATCAGCTGTTTTAGTCAAATCAGCTGTTTTTAGTCAAATCAACTGTTTTTAGTCCAATCAGCTATTTTTAGTCCAATCAGCTGTTTTTAATCCAATCAGCTGTTTTTAGTCAAATCAGCTGTTTTTAGTCCAATCAGCTGTTTTTAGTCAAATGTGCTGTTTTAGTCCAATCAGCTGTTTTTAGTCCAATCAGCTGTTTTTAGTCAAATCAGCTGTTTTTAGTCCAATCAGCAGGTTTTAGTCCAATCAGCTGTTTTTAGTCCAATCAGCTTTTTATAGTCCAATCAGCTGTTTTTAGTCCAATAAGCTGTATTTAGTCAAATCAGCTGTTTTAGTCAAATCAGCAGTTTTTAGGCCAATCAGCTGTTTTTAGTCAAATCAGCTGTTTTTAGTCGAATCAGCTGTTTTTAGTCAAATCAGCTGTTTTTAGTCAAATCAGCTGTTTTTAGTCCAATCAGCTGTTCTTAGTCCAAACAGCTGTTTTTAGTTAAATCAGCTTTTTCTAGTCCAATAAGCTGTTTTTAGTCCAATCAGCTGTTTTTGGTCAAATCAGCTGTTTTTAGTCCAATCAGCTGTTTTTAGTCCAATCAGCTGTTTTAGTAAAATCAGCTGTTTTTAGTCCAATCAGCTGTTTTTAGTCCAATCAGCTGTTTTCAGTCAAATGTGCTGTTTTAGTCAAATTGGCTGTTTTTAGTCCAATCAGCTGTTTTTAGTCAAATCAGCTGTTTTTAGTCCAATCAGCAGGTTTTAGTCCAATCAGCTGTTTTTAGTCCAATCAGCTTTTTATAGTCCAATCAGCTGTTTTTAGTCCAATAAGCTGTATTTAGTCAAATCAGCTGTTTTTAGTCCAATCAGCTGTTTTAGTCAAATCAGCTGTTTTAGTCCAATCAGCTGTTTTCAGTCAAATCAGCTGTTTTAAGTCCAATCAGTGGTTTTTAGTCCAATCTGCTGGTTTTAGTCCAATCAGCTGTTTTTAGTCAAATCAGCTGTTTATAGTCAAATCAGCTGTTTTAGTCCAATCAGCTGTTTTTAGTCCAATCAGCTGTTTTTAGTCCAATCAGCTGTTTTTAGTCAAATCAGCTGTTTTTAGTCCAATCAGCTGTTTTTGTCCAATCAGCTGTTTTAGCCCAATCAGCTGTTTTTAGTCCTATCAACTGTTTTTAGTCAAATCAGCTGTTTTAGTCAAATCCGCTGTTTTACTCAAATCAGCTGTTTTTAGTCAAATGAGCTGTTTTAGTCCAATCAGCTGTTTTTAGTCAAATCAGCTGTTTACAGTCAAATCAGCTGTTTTAAGTCCAATCAGCTGTTTTTAGTCCAAACTGCTGGTTTTAGTCCAATCAGCTGTTTTTAGTCAAATCAGCTGTTTATAGTCAAATCAGCTGTTTTAGTCCAATCAGCTTTTTTTAGTCCAATCAGCGGTTTTCAGTCCAATCAGCTGTTTTTAGTCAAATCAGCTGTTTTAGTCAAATCAGCTGTTTTAGTCAAATCAGCTGTTTTTAGTCCAATCAGCTGTTTTTGTCCAATCAGCTGTTTTAGCCCAATCAGCTGTTTTTAGTCCAATCAACTGTTTTTAGTCAAATCAGCTGTTTAAGTCAAATCCGCTGTTTTACTCAAATCAGCTGTTTTAGTCCAATCAGCTGTTTTTGTCCAATCAGCTGTTTTAGCCCAATCAGCTGTTTTTAGTCCAATCAACTGTTTTTAGTCAAATCAGCTGTTTTAGTCAAATCCGCTGTTTTACTCAAATCAGCTGTTTTAGTCCAATCAGCTGTTTTTAGTCCAATCAGCTGTTTTTAGTCAAATCAGCAGTTTTTAGTCCAATCAGCTGTTTTTAGTCAAATCAGCTGTTTATAGTCAAATCAGCTGTTTTTAGTCAAATCAGCTGTTTTAGTCCAATCAGCTGTTTTTAGTCTAATCAGCTGTTTTCCGTCAAATCAGCTGTTTTTAGTCGAATCAGCTGTTTTTAGTCAAATCAGCTGTTTTTAGTCGAATCAGCTGGTTTTAGTCAAATCAGCTGTTTTAGTCCAATCAGCTGTTTTTAGTCCAATCAGCTGTTTTTAGTCCAATCAGCAGTTTTAGTCAAATCAGCTGTTTTTAGTTAAATCAGCTGTTTTTAGTCCAATCAGCTGTTTTAGTCAAATCAGCTGTTTTTAGTCAAATCAGCTGTTTTAGTCCAATCAGCGGTTTTTAGTCAAATCAGCTGTTTTTAGTCCAATCAGCTGTGTTTAGTCAAATCAGCTGTTTTTAGTCCAATCAGCTGTTTTTAGTCAAATCAGCTGTTTTAGTCAAATCAGCTGTTTTTAGTCAAATCAGCTGTTTTAGTCCAATCAGCTTTTTTTAGTCAAATCAGCTGTTTTTAGTCCAATCAGCTGTTTTTAGTCCAATCAGCTTTTTTTAGTCAAATAAGCTGTTTTAGTCAAATCAGCTGTTTTAGTCCAATCAGCTGTTTTTAGTCCAATCAGCTGTTTTTTGTCCAATCAGCTGTTTTAGTCAAATCAGCTGTTTTTAGTCCAATCAGCTGTTTTAGTCAAATCAGCTGTTTTAGTCAAATCAGCTGTTTTTAGTCCAATCAGCGGTTTTTAGTCCAATCAGCTGTTTTTAGTCCAATCAACTGTTTTTAGTCAAATCAGCTGTTTTAGTCAAATCAACTGTTTTTAGTCCAATCAGCTGTTTGTAGTCCAATCAGCTGTTTTCAGTCCAATCAGCTGTTTTCAGTCAAATCAGCTGTTTTTAGTGCAATCAGCTGTTTTTAGTCAAATCAGCTGTTTTAGTCAAATCTGCTGTTTTTAGTCAAATCAGCTGTTATTAGTCCAATCTGCTGTTTTTAGTCAAATCGGCTTTTTTTAGTCCAATCAACTGTTTTTAGTCAAATCAGCTGTTTTTAGTCCAATCAGCTGTTTTTAGTCAAATCAGCTGTTTTAGTCCAATCAGCTATTTTTAGTCCAATCAGCTGTTTTTAGTCCAATCAGCTGTTTTTAGTCCAATCAGCTGTTTTTAGTCAAATCAGCTGTTTTAGTCCAATCAGCTGTTTTTAGTCCAATCAGCTGTTTCTAGTAAAATCAGCTGTTTTTAGTCAAATGTGCTGTTTTAGTCAAATCGGCTGTTTTTTAGTCCAATCAGCAGTTTTTAGTCAAATCAGCTGTTTTTAGTCCAATCAGCAGGTTTTAGTCCAATCAGCTGTTTTTAGTCCAATCAGCTTTTTATAGTCCAATCAGCTGTTTTTAGTCCAATAAGCTGTATTTAGTCAAATCAGCTGTTTTAGTCAAATCAGCAGTTTTTAGGCCAATCAGCGGTTTTTAGTCAAATCAGCTGTTTTTAGTCCAATCAGCTGTTTTTAGTCAAATCAGCTGTTTTTAGTCAAATCAGCTGATTTTAGTCCAATCAGCTGTTTTTAGTCCAATCAGCTGTTTTTAGTTAAATCAGCTGTTTCTAGTCCAATCAGCTGTTTTTAGTCCAATCAGCTGTTTTCGGTCAAATCAGCTGTTTTTAGTCCAATCAGCTGTTTTTAGTCCAATCAGCTGGTTTTAGTCGAATCAGCTGTTTTTAGTCAAATCAGCTGTTTATAGTCAAATCAGCTGTTTTAGTCCAATCAGCTTTTTTTAGTCCACTCGGCTGTTTTTAGTCCAATCAGCTGTTTTTATTCAAATCAGCTGTTTTAGTCAAATCAGCTGGTTTTAGTCAAATCCGCTGTTTTAGTCAAATCAGCTGTTTTAGTCCAATCAGCTGTTTTTAGTCCAATCAGCTTTTTTCGGTCAAATCAGCTGTTTTTAGTCCAATCAGCTGTTTTTAGTCCAATCAGCTGGTTTTAGTCAAATCAGCCGTTTTTTAGTCAAATCAGCTGTTTATAGTCAAATCAGCTGTTTTCGTCCAATCAGCTGTTTTTAGTCCAATCAGCTGTTTTTAGTCAAATCAGCTGTTTTAGTCAAATCAGCTGGTTTTAGTCAAATCAGCTGTTTTAGTCAAATCAGCTGTTTTTAGTCAAATCAGCTGTTATTAGTCCAATCAGCTGTTTTTAGTCCAATCAGCTGTTTTTAGAAAAATGTGCTGTTTTAGTCAAATCGGCTGTTTTTAGTCCAATCAGCTGTTTTTAGTCAAATCAGCTGTTTTTAGTCCAATCAGCAGGTTTTAGTCCAATCAGCTGTTTTTAGTCCAATCAGCTTTTTATAGTCCAATCAGCTGTTTTTAGTCCAATAAGCTGTATTTATTCAAATCAGCTGTTCTAGTCAAATCAGCAGTTTTTAGGCCAATCAGCTGTTTTTAGTCAAATCAGCTGTTTTTAGTTCAATCAGCTGTTTTTAATCAAATCAGCTGTTTTTAGTCAAATCAGCTGTTTTTAGTCCAATCAGCTGTTTTTAGTCCAATAAGCTGTATTTAGTCAAATCAGCTGTTCTAGTCAAATCAGCAGTTTTTAGGCCAATCAGCTGTTTTTAGTCAAATCAGCTGTTTTTAGTCCAATCAGCTGTTTTTAGTCAAATCAGCTGTTTTTAATCAAATCAGCTGTTTTTAGTCCAATCAGCTGTTTTTAGTTAAATCAGCTGTTTCTAGTCCAATCAGCTGTTTTTAGTCCAATCAGCTGTTTTCGGTCAAATCAGCTGTTTTTAGTCCAATCAGCTGTTTTTAGTCCAATCAGCTATTTTTAGTCAAATCAGCTGTTTCAGTCAAATCAACTGTTTTTAGTCCAATCAGCTGTTTTTAGTCCAATCAGCTGTTTTAGTAAAATCAGCTGTTTTTAGTCCAATCAGCTGTTTTTAGTCAAATGTGCTGTTTTAGTCAAATCGGCTGTTTTTAGTCCAATCAGCTGTTTTTAGTCAAATCAGCTGTTTTTAGTCCAATCAGCAGGTTTTAGTCCAATCAGCTGTTTTTAGTCCAATCAGCTTTTTATAGTCCAATCAGTTGTTTTTAGTCCAATAAGCTGTATTTAGTCAAATCAGCTGTTTTAGTCAAATCAGCTGTTTTTAGGCTAATCAGCTGTTTTTAGTCAAATCAGCTGTTTTTAGTCCAATCTGCTGTTTTTAGTCCAATCAGCTGTTTTTAGTCAAATCAGCTGTTTTTAGTCCAATCAGCTGTTTTTAGTCCAATCAGCTGTTTTTAGTCCAATCAGCTGTTTCTAGTCCAATCAGCTGTTTTCAGTCAAATCAGCTATTTTAAGTCCAATCAGCTGTTTTTAGTCCAATCTGCTGGTTTTAGTCCAATCAGCTGTTTTTAGTCAAATCAGCTGTTTATAGTTAAATCAGCTGTTTTAGTCCAATCAGCTGTTTTTAGTCCAATCAGCTGTTTTTAGTCCAATCAGCTGTTTTTAGTCAAATCAGCTGTTTTAGTCAAATCAGCTGTTTTTAGTCCAATCAGCTGTTTTTGTCCAATCAGCTGTTTTAGCCCAATCAGCTGTTTTTAGTCCAATCAACTGTTTTTAGTCAAATCAGCTGTTTTAGTCAAATCCGCTGTTTTAGTCAAATCAGCTGTTTTAGTCCAATCAGCTGTTTTTAGTCCAATCAGCAGTTTTTAGTCAAATCAGCTGTTTATAGTCAAATCAGCTGTTTTTAGTCAAATCAGCTGTTTTAGTCCAATCAGCTGTTTTTATTCCAATCAGCTGTTTTTCGTCAAATCAGCTGTTTTTAGTCGAATCAGCTGTTTTTAGTCAAATCAGCTGTTTTTAGTCGAATCAGCTGGTTTTAGTCAAATCAGCTGTTTTTAGTCCAATCAGCTGTTTTTAGTCCAATCAGCTGTTTTTAGTCAAATCAGCTGTTTTAGTCCAATCAGCTGTTCTTAGTCCAATCAGCTGTTTTTAGTCCAATCAGCAGTTTTAGTCAAATCAGCTGTTTTTAGTCAAATCAGCTGTTTTTAGTCCAATCAGCTGTTTTAGTCAAATCAGCTGTTTTTAGTCAAATCAGCTGTTTTAGTCCAATCAGCGGTTTTTAGTCAAATCAGCTGTTTTTAGTCCAATCAGCTGTTCTTAGTCCAATCAGCTGTTTTTAGTCCAATCAGCAGTTTTAGTCAAATCAGCTGTTTTTAGTCAAATCAGCTGTTTTTAGTCCAATCAGCTGTTTTAGTCAAATCAGCTGTTTTTAGTCAAATCAGCTGTTTTAGTCCAATCAGCGGTTTTTAGTCAAATCAGCTGTTTTTAGTCCAATCAGCTGTTTTAGTCAAATCAGCTGTTTTAGTCAAATCAGCTGTTTTTAGTCCAATCAGCTGTTTTTAGTCCAATCAGCTGTTTTAGTCAAATCAGCTGTTTTTAATCCAATCAGCTGTTTTAGTCAAATCAGCTGTTTTAGTCAAATCAGCTGTTTTTAGTCAAATCAGCGGTTTTTAGTCCAATCAGCTGCTTTTAGTCCAATCAGCTGTTTTTAGTCAAATCAGCTGTTTTAGTCAAATCAACTGTTTTTAGTCCAATCAGCTGTTTATAGTCCAATCAGCTGTTTTTAGTCCAATCAGCTGTTTTCAGTCAAATCAGCTGTTTTTAGTGCAATCAGCTGTTTTTAGTCAAATCAGCTGCTTTAGTCAAATCAGCTGTTTTTAGTCAAATCAGCTGTTATAAGTCCAATCTGCTGTTTTTAGTCAAATCAGCTTTTTTTAGTCCAATCAACTGTTTTTAGTCAAATCAGCTGTTTTTAGTCCAATCAGCTGTTTTTAGTCAAATCAGCTGTTTTAGTCAAATCAGCTGTTTTTAGTCAATTCAACTGTTTTTAGTCCAATCAGCTATTTTTAGTTGGATCAGCTGTTTTTAGTCCAATCAGCTGTTTTTAGTCCAATCAGCTGTTTTAGTCCAATCAGCTGTTTTTAGCCCAATCAGCTGTTTTAAGTAAAATCAGCTGTTTTTAGTCCAATCAGCTGTTTTTAGTCAAATGTGCTGTTTTAGTCAAATCGGCTGTTTTTTAGTCCAATCAGCTGTTTTTAGTCAAATCAGCTGTTTTTAGTCCAGTCAGCAGGTTTTAGTCCAATCAGCTGTTTTTAGTCCAATCAGCTTTTTTATAGTCCAATCAGCTGTTTTTAGTCCAATAAGCTGTATTTAGTCAAATCAGCTGTTTTAGTCAAATCAGCAGTTTTTAGGCCAATCAGCGGTTTTTAGTCAAATCAGCTGTTTTTAGTCCAATCAGCTGTTTTTAGTCAAATCAGCTGTTTTTAGTCAAATCAGCTGTTTTTAGTCAAATCAGCTGTTTTTAGTCCAATCAGCTGTTTTAGTGAAATCAGCTGTTTTTAGTCAAATCAGCTGTTTTAGTCCAATCAGCAGTTTTTAGTCAAATCAGCTGTTTTTAGTCCAATCAGCTGTTTTTAGTCAAATCAGCTGTTTTTAGTCCAATCAGCTGTTTTTAGTCAAATCAGCTGTTTTTAGTCCAATCAGCTGTTTTAGTCATATCAGCTGTTTTAGTCAAATCAGCTGTTTTTAGTCAAATCAGCTGTTTTTAGTCCAATCAGCTGTTTTTTGTCCAATCAGCTGTTTTAGTCAAATCAGCTGTTTTTAGTCCAATCAGCTGTTTTAGTCAAATCAGCTGTTTTAGTCAAATCAGCTGTTTTTAGTCAAATCAGTGGTTTTTAGTCCAATCAGCTGTTTTTAGTCCAATCAGCTGTTTTTAGTCAAATCAGCTGTTTTAGTCAAATCAACTGTTTTTAGTCAAATCAGCTGTTTATAGTCCAATCAGCTGTTTTTAGTCCAATCAGCTGTTTTCAGTCAAATCAGCTGTTTTTAGTGCAATCAGCTATTTTTAGTCAAATCAGCTGTTTAGTCAAATCAGCTGTTTTTAGTCAAATCAGCTGTTATTAGTCCAATCTGCTGTTTTTAGTCAAATCAGCTTTTTTTAGTCCAATCAACTGTTTTTAGTCAAATCAGCTGTTTTTAGTCCAATCAGCTGTTTTTAGTCAAATCAGCTGTTTTAGTCAAATCAGCTGTGTTTAGTCAAATCAACTGTTTTTAGTCCAATCAGCTATTTTTAGTCCAATCAGCTGTTTTTAGTCCAATCAGCTGTTTATAGTCCAATCAGCTGTTTTAGTCCAATCAGCTGTTTTTAGTCCAATCAGCTGTTTTTAGTAAAATCAGCTGTTTTTAGTCCAATCAGCTGTTTTTAGTCAAATGTGCTGTTTTAGTCAAAAAGGCTGTTTTTTAGTCCAATCAGCTGTTTTTAGTCAAATCAGCTGTTTTTAGTCCAATCAGCAGGTTTTAGTCCAATCAGATGTTTTTAGTCCAATCAGCTTTTTATAGTCCAATGAGCTGTTTTTAGTCCAATAAGCTGTATTTAGTCAAATCAGCTGTTTTAGTCAAATCAGCAGTTTTTAGGCCAATCAGCGGTTTTTAGTCAAATCAGCTTTTTTTAGACCAATCAGCTGTTTTTAGTCAAATCAGCAGTTTTTAGTCAAATCAGCTGTTTTTAGTCCAATCAGCTGTTTTAGTCCAATCAGCTGTTTTTAGTTAAATCAGCTGTTTCTAGTCCAATCAGCTGTTTTTAGTCCAATCAGCTGTTTTTGGTCAAATCAGCGGTTTTTAGTACAATCAGCTGTTTTTAGTCCAATCAGCTGGTTTTAGTCCAATCAGCTGTTTTAGTCAAATCAGCTGTTTATAGTCAAATCAGCTGTTTTAGTCCAATCAGCTGTTTTTAGTCCAATCAGCTGTTTTTAGTCAAATCAGCTGTTTTTAGTCAAATCAGCTGTTTTAGTCAAATCAGCTGGTTTTAGTCAAATCCGCTGTTTTAGTCAAATCAGCTGTTTTAGTCAAATCAGCTGTTTTTAGTCAAATCAGCTGTTATTAGTCCAATCTGCTGTTTTTAGTCAAATCAGCTTTTTTTAGTCCAATCAATTGTTTTTAGTCAAATCAGCTGTTTTTAGTCGAATCAGCTGGTTTTAGTCAAATCAGCTGATTTAGTCCAATCAGCTGTTTTTAGTCCAATCAGCTGTTTTCAGTCAAATCAGCTGTTTTAGTCTAATTAGCTGTTCTTAGTCCAATCAGCTGTTTTTAGTCAAATCAGCTGTTTTTAGTACAATCAGCTGTTTTTAGTCAAATCAGCTGTTTTAGTCAAATCAACTGTTTTTAGTCCAATCAGCTGTTTATTGTCCAATCAGCTGTTTTTAGTCCAATCAGCTGTTTTTAGTCAAATCAGCTGTTTTTAGTCCAATCAGCTGTTTTTAGTCAAATCAGCTGTTTTTAGTCCAATCAGCTGTTTTTAGTCAATTCAGCTGTTTTAGTCAAATCAGCTGTTTTTAGTCAAATCAGCTGTTTTTAGTCCAATCTGCTGTTTTTAGTCAAATCAGTTTTTTTAGTCCAATCAACTGTTTTTAGTCAAATCAGCTGTTTTTAGTCCAATCAGCTGTTTTTAGTCAAATCAGCTGTTTTAGTCAAATCAGCTGTTTTTAGTCGAATCAACTGTTTTAGTCCAATCAGCTGTTTTTAGTCCAATCAGCTGTTTTTTGTCCAATCAGCTGTTTTTAGTCCAATCAGCTGTTTTTAGTCAAATCAGCTGTTTCAGTCAAATCAGCTGTTTTCAGTCCAATCAGCTGTTTTAGTCCAATCAGCTGTTTTTAGTCCAATCAGCTGTTTTTAGAAAAATCAGCTGTTTTTAGTCAAATCAGCTGTTTTAGTCAAATCAGCTGTTTTTAGTCAAATCAGCTGTTTTTAGTCCAATCAGCTGTTTTAGTCAAATCAGCTGTTTTTAGTCAAATCAGCTGTTTTAGTCCAATCAGCTGTTTTTAGTCCAATCAGCTGTTTTTAGTCAAATCAGCTGTTTAAGTCAAATAAGCTGTTTTTAGTCAAATCAGCTGTTTTAGTCCAATCAGCTGTTTTTAGTCAAATCAGCTGTTTTTAGTCCAATCAGCTGTTTTTTGTCCAATCAGTTGTTTTTAGTCGAATCAGCTGATTTAGTCCAATCCGCAGTTTTTAGTCAAATAGGCTGTTTTTAGTCCAATCAGCAGTTTTTAGTCAAATCAGCTGTTTTAGTCCAATCAGCTGTTTTTAGTCCAATCAGCTGTTTTTAGTCCAATCAACTGTTTTAGTGAAATCAGCTGTTTTTATTCCAATCAGCTCTTTTAATCAAATCAGCTGTTTTTAGTCCAATCAGCTGTTTTTAGTCCAATCAGCTGTTTTTAGTCCAATCAGCTGTTTTTAGTCAAATCAGCTGTTTTAGTCAAATCAACTGTTTTTAGTCCAATCAGCTGTTTATAGTCCAATCAGCTGTTTTTAGTCAAATCAGCTGTTTTTAGTCCAATCAGCTGTTTTAGTCAAATCAGCTGTTTTTAGTCAAATCAGCTGTTTTCAGTCCAATCAGCTGTTTTTAGTCAAATCAGCTTCTTTTTATTCAAATCAACTGTTTTTAGTCAAAGCAGCTGTTTTTAGTCCAATCAGCTAATTTTAGTCAAATCAGCTGTTTTAGTCAAATCAGCTGTTTTTAGTCAAATCAGCTGTTTTTATTCCAATCAGCTATTTTTAGTCCAATCAGCTGTTTTTAGTCCAATCAGCTGTTTTTAGTCCAATCACCTGTTTTAGTCAAATCAGCTGTTTTAGTCGAATCAGCTGTTTTTAGTCCAATCAGCGGTTTTTAGTCCAATCAGCTGTTTTTAGTCCAATCAGCTGTTTTTAGTCAAATCAGCTGTTTTAGTCTAATCAACTGTTTTTAGTCAAATCAGCTGTTTCAGTCAAATCAGCTGTTTTTAGTCCAATCTGCTGTTTTTAGTCCAATCAGCTGTTTATAGTAAAATCAGCTGTTTTTAGTCCAATCAGCTATTTTTAGTCAAATCAGCTTTTCTAGTCAAATCGGCTGTTTTTAGTCCAATCAGCTTTTTTTAGTCAAATCAGCTGTTTTAGTCCAATCAGCTGTTTTTAGTTAAATCAGCTGTTTTTAGTCCAATCAGCTGTTTTTAGTCCAATCAGCTGTTTTTAGTCAAATCAGCTGATTTAGTCCAATCAGCTGTTTTTAGTCAAATCAGCGGTTTTTAGTCCAATCAGCTGTTTTTCGTCAAATCAGCTGCTTTAGTAAAATCAGCTGTTTTTAGTCCAATTAGCTGTTTTTAGTCCAATCAGCTGTTTTTAGTACAATCAGCTGTTTTTAGTCAAATCAGCTGTTTTAGTCAAATCAACTGTTTTTAGTCCAATCAGCTGTTTACTGTCCAATCAGCTGTTTTTAGTCCAATCAGCTGTTTTTAGTCAAATCAGCTGTTTTTAGTCCAATCAGCTGTTTTTAATCCAATCAGCTGTTTTTAGTCAAATCAGCTGTTTTTAGTCCAATCAGCTGTTTTTAGTCAATTCAGCTGTTTTAGTCAAATCAGCTGTTTTTAGTCAAATCAGCTGTTTTTAGTCCAATCTGCTGTTTTTAGTCAAATCAGTTTTTTTAGTCCAATCAACTGTTTTTAGTCAAATCAGCTGTTTTTAGTCCAATCAGCTGTTTTTAGTCAAATCAGCTGTTTTAGTCAAATCAGCTGTTTTAGTCAAATCAGCTGTTTTAGTCCAATCAGCGGTTTTTAGTCCAATCAGCTGTTTTTAGTACAATCAGCTGTTTTTAGTCAAATCAGCTGTTTTAGTCAAATCAACTGTTTTTAGTCCAATCAGCTGTTTATTGTCCAATCAGCTGTTTTTAGTCCAATCAGCTGTTTTTAGTCAAATCAGCTGTTTTTAGTCCAATCAGCTGTTTTTAGTCAAATCAGCTGTTTTTAGTCCAATCAGCTGTTTTTAGTCAATTCAGCTGTTTTAGTCAAATCAGCTGTTTTTAGTCAAATCAGCTGTTTTTAGTCGAATCAACTGTTTTAGTCCAATCAGCTGTTTTTAGTCCAATCAGCTGTTTTTAGTCAAATCAGCTGTTTCAGTCAAATCAGCTGTTTTCAGTCCAATCAGCTGTTTTAGTCCAATCAGCTGTTTTTAGTCCAATCAGCTGTTTTTAGTCCAATCAGCTGTTTTTAGTCAAATCAGCTGTTTCAGTCAAATCAGCTGTTTTCAGTCCAATCAGCTGTTTTAGTCCAATCAGCTGTTTTTAGTCCAATCAGCTGTTTTTAGAAAAATCAGCTGTTTTTAGTCCTATCAGCTGTTTTTAGTCAAATGTGCTGTTTTAGTCAAATCGGCTGTTTTTAGTCCAATCAGCTGTTTTTAGTCAAATCAGCTGTTTTTAGTCCAATCAGCAGGTTTTAGTCCAATCAGCTGTTTTAGTCCAATCATCTGTTTTAGTCCAATCAGCTTTTTATAGTCCAATCAGCTGTTTTTAGTCCAATAAGCTGTATTTAGTCAAATCAGCTGTTTTAGTCAAATCAGCTGTTTTTAGGCCAATAAGCTGTTTTTAGTCAAATCAGCTGTTTTTAGTCCAATCAGCAGTTTTTAGTCAAATCAGCTGTTTTTAGTCAAATCAGCTGTTTTTAGTCCAATCAGCTGTTTTTAGTCCAATCAGCTGTTTTTTTGTCAAATCAGCTGTTTTCAGTCAAATCAGCTGTTTATAGTCAAATCAGCTGTTTTAGTCCAATCAGCTGTTTTGAGTCCAATCAGCTGTTTTTAGTCCAATCAGCTGTTTTAAGTCAAATCAGCTGTTTTAGTCAAATCAGCTGTTTTTAGTCCAATCAGCTGTTTTTAGTCCAATCAGCTGTTTTTAGTCCAATCAGCTTTTTTAGTCAAAGCAGCTGTTTTCAGTCAAATCAGCTGTTTCTAGTCCAGTCAGCTGTTTTAGTCAAATCAGCTGTTTTTAGTCAAATCAGCTGTTTTAGTTAAATCAGCTGTTTTTAGTCCAATCAGCTGTTTTTAGTCAAATCAGCTGTTTTTAGTC
The DNA here is from genome assembly GCF_036898095.1 of Palaemon carinicauda. Classification (NCBI taxonomy): domain Eukaryota; kingdom Metazoa; phylum Arthropoda; class Malacostraca; order Decapoda; family Palaemonidae; genus Palaemon; species Palaemon carinicauda. The sequence continues at coordinate 108,682,227 of NC_090747.1, read as the reverse complement.
CAATCAGCTGTTTTTAGTCAAATCAGCTGTTTTAGTCAAATCAGCTGTTTTAGTCAAATCAGCTGTTTTTAGTCCAATCAGCTGTTTTAGTCCAATCAGCTGTTTTAGTCCAATCAGCGGTTTTTAGTCCAATCAGGTGTTTTTAGTCAAATCAGCTGTTTTAGTCAAATCAACTGTTTTTAGTCCAATCAGCTGTTTATAGTCCAATCAGCTGTTTTTAGTCCAATCAGCTGTTTTCAGTCAAATCAGCTGTTTTTAGTGCAATCAGCTATTTTTTAGTCAAATCAGCTGTTTTAGTCAAATCAGCTGTTTTTAGTCAAATCAGCTGTTATTAGTCCAATCTGCTGTTTTTAGTCAAATCAGCTTTTTTTTAGTCCAATCAACTGTTTTTAGTCAAATCAGCTGTTTTTAGTCCAATCAGCTGTTTTTAGTCAAATCAGCTGTTTTAGTCAAATCAGCTGTGTTTAGTCAAATCAACTGTTTTTAGTCCAATCAGCTATTTTTAGTCCAATCAGCTGTTTTTAGTCCAATCAGCTGTTTATAGTCCAATCAGCTGTTTTAGTCCAATCAGCTGTTTTTAGTCCAATCAGCTGTTTTTAGTAAAATCAGCTGTTTTTAGTCCAATCAGCTGTTTTTAGTCAAATGTGCTGTTTTAGTTAAATCGGCTGTTTTTTAGTCCAATCAGCTGTTTTTAGTCAAATCAGCTGTTTTTAGTCCAATCAGCAGGTTTTAGTCCAATCAGCAGGTTTTAGTCCAATCAGATGTTTTTAGTCCAATAAGCTTTTTATAGTCCAATGAGCTGTTTTTAGTCCAATAAGCTGTATTTAGTCAATTCAGCTGTTTTAGTCAAATCAGCAGTTTTTAGGCCAATCAGCGGTTTTTAGTCAAATCAGCTGTTTTTAGACCAATCAGCTGTTTTTAGACAAATCAGCAGTTTTTAGTCAAATCAGCTGTTTTTAGTCCAATCAGCTGTTTTAGTCCAATCAGCTGTTTTTAGTTAAATCAGCTGTTTCTAGTCCAATCAGCTGTTTTTAGTCCAATCAGCTGTTTTCGGTCAAATCAGCAGTTTTTAGTCCAATCAGCTGTTTTTAGTCCAATCAGCTGGTTTTAGTCAAATCAGCTGTTTTAGTCAAATCAGCTGTTTATAGTCAAATCAGCTGTTTTAGTCCAATCAGCAGTTTTTAGTCCAATCAGCTGTTTTTAGTCAAATCATCTGTTTTTAGTCAAATCAGCTGTTTTAGTCAAATCAGCTGGTTTTAGTCAAATCCGCTGTTTTAGTCAAATCAGCTGTTTTAGTCAAATCAGCTGTTTTTAGTCAAATCAGCTGTTATTAGTCCAATCTGCTGTTTTTAGTCAAATCAGCTTTTTTTAGTCCAATCAATTGTTTTTAGTCAAATCAGCTGTTTTTAGTCGAATCAGCTGGTTTTAGTCAAATCAGCTGATTTAGTCCAATCAGCTGTTTTAGTCCAATCAGCTGTTTTCAGTCAAATCAGCTGTTTTAGTCTAATCAGCTGTTCTTAGTCCAATCAGCTGTTTTTAGTCCAATCAGCTGTTTTAGTCAAATCAGCTGTTTTTAGTCAAATCAGCTGTTTTTAGTCCAATCAGCTGTTTTAGTCAAATCAGCTGTTTTTAGTCAAATCAGCTGTTTTAGTCCAATCAGCCGTTTTTAGTGTAATCAGCTGTTTTTAGTCCAATCAGCTGTTTTTAGTCCAATCAGCTGTTTTTAGTCATATCAGCTGTTTAAGTCAAATAAGCTGTTTTTAGTCAAATCAGCTGTTTTAGTCCAATCAGCTGTTTTTAGTCAAATCAGCTGTTTTTAGTCCAATCAGCTGTTTTTTGTCCAATCAGCTGTTTTTAGTCAAATCAGCTGATTTAGTCCAATCCGCAGTTTTTAGTCAAATCAGCTGTTTTTAGTCCAATCTGCAGTTTTTAGTCAAATCAGCTGTTTTAGTCCAATCAGCTGTTTTTAGTCCAATCAGCTGTTTTTAGTCCAATCAACTGTTTTAGTGAAATCAGCTGTTTTTATTCCAATCAGCTCTTTTAATCAAATCAGCTGTTTTTAGTCCAATCAGCTCTTTTTAGTCCAATCAGCTGTTTTTAGTCCAATCAGCTGTTTTTAGTCAAATCAGCTGTTTTAGTCAAATCAACTGTTTTTAGTCCAATCAGCTGTTTATAGTCCAATCAGCTGTTTTTAGTCAAATCAGCTGTTTTTAGTCCAATCAGCTGTTTTTGTCAAATCAGCTGTTTTTAGTCAAATCAGCTGTTTTCAGTCCAATCGGCTGTTTTTAGTCAAATCAGCTTTTTTTTTATTCAAATCAACTGTTTTTAGTCAAATCAGCTGTTTTTAGTCCAATCAGCTAATTTTAGTCAAATCAGCTGTTTTAGTCAAATCAGCTGTTTTTAGTCAAATCAGCTGTTTTTATTCCAATCAGCTATTTTTAGTCCAATCAGCTGTTTTTAGTCCAATCAGCTGTTTTTAGTCCAATCACCTGTTTTAGTCAAATCAGCTGTTTTAGTCGAATCAGCTGTTTTTAGTCCAATCAGCGGTTTTTAGTCCAATCAGCTGTTTTTAGTCCAATCAGCTGTTTTTAGTCAAATCAGCTGTTTTAGTCTAATCAACTGTTTTTAGTCAAATCAGCTGTTTCAGTCAAATCAGCTGTTTTTAGTCCAATCTGCTGTTTTTAGTCCAATCAGCTGTTTATAGTAAAATCAGCTGTTTTTAGTCCAATCAGCTGTTTTTAGTCAAATCAGCTTTTCTAGTCAAATCGGCTGTTTTTAGTCCAATCAGCTTTTTTTAGTCAAATCAGCTGTTTTAGTCCAATCAGCTGTTTTTAGTTAAATCAGCTGTTTTTAGTCCAATCAGCTGTTTTTAGTCCAATCAGCTGTTTTTAGTCAAATCAGCTGATTTAGTCCAATCAGCTGTTTTTAGTCAAATCAGCTGTTTTTAGTCCAATCAGCTGTTTTTTGTCCAATCAGCTGTTTTAGTCAAATCAGCTGTTTTTAGTCCAATCAGCTGTTTTAGTCAAATCAGCTGTTTTAGTCAAATCAGCTGTTTTAGTCCAATCAGCGGTTTTTAGTCCAATCAGCCGTTTTTTATACAATCAGCTGTTTTTAGTCAAATCAGCTGTTTTAGTCAAATCAACTGTTTTTAGTCCAATCAGCTGTTTATTGTCCAATCAGCTGTTTTTAGTCCAATCAGCTGTTTTAAGTCAAATCAGCTGTTTTTAGTCCAATCAGCTGTTTTTAGTCATATCAGCTGTTTTTAGTGAAATCAGCTGTTTTTAGTCAATTCAGCTGTTTTAGTCAAATCAGCTGTTTTTAGTCAAATCAGCTGTTTTTAGTACAATCTGCTGTTTTTAGTCAAATCAGTTTTTTTAGTCCAATCAACTGTTTTTAGTCAAATCAGCTGTTTTTAGTCCAATCAGCTGTTTTTAGTCAAATCAGCTGTTTTAGTCAAATCAGCTGTTTTTAGTCGAATCAACTATTTTAGTCCAATCAGCTGTTTTTAGTCCAATCAGCTGTTTTTTGTCCAATCAGCTGTTTTTAGTCCAATCAGCTGTTTTTAGTCAAATCAGCTGTTTCAGTCAAATCAGCTGTTTTCAGTCCAATCAGCTGTTTTAGTCCAATCAGCTGTTTTTAGTCCAATCAGCTGTTTTTAGAAAAATCAGCTGTTTTTAGTCCTATCAGCTGTTTTTAGTCAAATGTGCTGTTTTAGTGAAATCGGCTGTTTTTAGTCCAATCAGCTGTTTTTAGTCAAATCAGCGGTTTTTAGTCCAATCAGCAGGTTTTAGTCCAATCAGCTGTTTTAGTCCAATCATCTGTTTTAGTCCAATCAGCTTTTTATAGTCCAATCAGCTGTTTTTAGTCCAATAAGCTGTATTTAGTCAAATCAGCTGTTTTAGTCAAATCAGCTGTTTTTAGGCCAATCAGCTGTTTTTAGTCAAATCAGCTGTTTTTAGTCCAATCAGCTGTTTTTAGTCAAATCAGCTGTTTTTAGTCAAATCAGCTGTTTTTAGTCCAATCAGCTGTTTTTAGTCCAATCAGCTGTTTTTTGTCAAATCAGCTGTTTTCAGTCAAATCAGCTGTTTATAGTCAAATCAGCTGTTTTAGTCCAATCAGCTGTTTTGAGTCCAATCAGCTGTTTTTAGTCCAATCAGCTGTTTTTAGTCAAATCAGCTGTTTTAGTCAAATCAGCTGTTTTTAGTCCAATCAGCTGTTTTTAGTCCAATCAGCTGTTTTTAGTCCGATCAGCTTTTTTAGTCAAAGCAGCTGTTTTCAGTCAAATAAGCTGTTTCTAGTCCAGTCAGCTGTTTTAGTCAAATCAGCTGTTTTTAGTCAAATCAGCTGTTTTAGTTAAATCAGCTGTTTTTAGTCCAATCAGCTGTTTTTAGTCAAATCAGCTTTTTTTAGTCCAATCAGCTGTTTTTAGTCAAATCAGCTGTTTTAGTCAAATCAGCTGTTTTAGTCAAATCAGCTGTTTTTAGTCCAATCAGCTGTTTTAGTCAAATCAGCTGTTTTAGTCCAATCAGCGGTTTTTAGTCCAATCAGCGGTTTTTAGTCCAATCAGGTGTTTTTAGTCAAATCAGCTGTTTTAGTCAAATCAACTGTTTTTAGTCCAATCAGCTGTTTATAGTCCAATCAGCTGTTTTTAGTCCAATCAGCTGATTTTAGTCAAATCAGCTGTTTTAGTCAATTCAGCTGTTTTTAGTCAAATCAGCTGTTTTTAGTCCAATCAGCTGTTTTAGTCCAATCAGCTGTTTTTAGTCCAATCAGCTATTTTTAGTCCAATCAGCTGTTTTTAGTCCAATCAGCTGTTTTTAGTCCATTCAGCTGTTTTTAATCAAATCAGCTGTTTCAGTCAAATCAGCTGTTTTTAGTCCAATCACCTGTTTTTAGTCCAATCAGTTGTTTTTAGTAAAATCAGCTGTTTTTAGTCCAATCAGCTGTTTTTAGTCAAATGTGCTGTTTTAGTCAAATCGGCTGTTTTTAGTCCAGTCAGCTGTTTTTAGTCAAATCAGCTGTTTTTAGTCCAATCAGGAGGTTTTAGTCCAATCAGCTGTTTTTAGTCCAATCAGCTTTTTATAGTCCAATCAGCTGTTTTTAGTCCAATAAGCTGTATTTAGTCAAATCAGCTGTTTTAGTCAAATCAGCAGTTTTTAGGCCAATCAGCTGTTTTTAGTCAAATCAGCTGTTTTTATTCCAATCAGCTGTTATTAGTCAAATCAGCTTTTTTTAGTCAAATCAGCTGTTTTTAGTCCAATCAACTGTTTTTAGTCCAATCAGCTGTTTTTAGTCAAATCAGCTGTTTCTAGTCCAATCAGCTGTTTTTAGTCCAATCAGCTGTTTTTAGTCCAATCAGCTGTTTTTAGTCCAATCAGCTGTTTTTAGTCAAATCAGCTGCTTTAGTCAAATCAGCTGTTTTTAGTACAATCAGCTGTTTTTGTCCAATCAGCTGTTTTAGCCCAATCAGCTGTTTTTAGTCCAATCAACTGTTTTTAGTTAAATCAGCTGTTTTAGTCAAATCCGCTGTTTTAGTCAAATCAGCTGTTTTAGTCCAATCAGCTGTTTTTAGTCAAATAAGCTGGTTCAGTCAAATCAGCTGTTTTAGTCAAATAAGCTTTTTTTAGTCAAATCAGCTGTTTTAGTCCAATCAGCTGTTTTTAGTCAAATCAGCTGTTTTTAGTCCAATCAGCTGTTTTTTGTCTAATCAGCTGTTTTTAGTCAAATCAGCTGATTTAGTCCAATCAGCAGTTTTTAGTCAAATCAGCTGTTTTAGTCAAATCAGCTGTTTTAGTCAAATCAACTGTTTTTAGTCCAATCAGCTGTTTATAATCCAATCAGCTGTTTTTAGTCAAATCAGCTGTTTTTAGTCCAATCAGCTGTTTAAGTCTAATCAGCTGTTTTCAGTCAAATCAGCTGTTTTCAGTCCAATCAGCTGTTTTTAGTCAAATCAGCTTTTTTCAGTCAAATCAACTGTTTTTAGTCAAATCAGCTGTTTTTAGTCCAATCAGCTGTTTTTAGTCAAATCAGCTGTTTTAGTCAAATCAGCTGTTTTTAGTCAAATCAGCTGTTTTTATTCCAATCAGCTATTTTTAGTCCAATCAGCTGTTTTTAGTCCAATCAGCTGTTTTTAGTCCAATCACCTGTTTTAGTCAAATCAGCTGTTTTAGTTGAATCAGATGTTTTTAGTCCAATCAGCGGTTTTTAGTCCAATCAGCTGTTTTTAGTCCAATCAGCTGTTTTTAATCAAATCAGCTGTTTCAGTCAAATCAACTTTTTTTAGTCAAATCAGCTGTTTCAGTCAAATCAGCTGTTTTTAGTCAAATCAGCTGTTTTTAGTCCAATCAGCTGTTTAGAGTAAAATCAGCTGTTTTTAGTCCAATCAGCTGTTTTTAGTCAAATCAGCTTTTTTAGTCAAATCGGCTGTTTTTAGTCCAATCAGCTGTTTTTAGTCAAATCAACTGTTTTTAGTCTAATCAGCTGTTTTTAGTCAAATCAGCTGATTTAGTAAAATCAGCTGTTTTAGTCCAATCAGCTGTTTTTAGTCCAATCAGCTGTTTTAGTGAAATCAGCTGTTTTTATCCAATCAGCTGTTTTAGTCAAATCAGCTGTTTTAGTCCAATCAGTGGTTTTTAGTCCTATCAGCTGTTTTTAGTACAATCAGCTGTTTTTAGTCAAATCAGCTGTTTTAGTCAAATCAACTGTTTTTAGTCCAATCAGCTGTTTATTGTCCAATCAGCTGTTTTTAGTCCAATCAGCTGTTTTTAGTCAAATCAACTGTTTTTAGTCCAATCAGCTGTTTTTAGTCAAATCAGCTGTTCTTAGTCCAATCAGCTGTTTTCAGTCAATTCAGCTGTTTTAGTCAAATCAGCTGTTTTTAGTCAAATCAGCTGTTTTTAGTCCAATCTGCTGTTTTTAGTCAAATCAGCTGTTTTAGTCCAATCAGCTGTTTTTAGTCAAATCAGCTGTTTTTAGTTAAATCAGCTGTTTTAGTCCAATAAGCTGTATTTAGTCAAATCAGCTGTTTTAGTCAAATCAGCAGTTTTTAGGCCAATCAGCTGTTTTTAGTCAAATCAGCTGTTTTTATTCCAATCAGCTGTTATTAGTCAAATCAGCTGTTTTTAGTCAAATCAGCTGTTTTTAGTCCAATCAACTGTTTTTAGTCCAATCAGCTGTTTTTAGTCAAATCAGCTGTTTCTAGTCCAATCAGCTGTTTTTAGTCCAATCAGCTGTTTTTAGTCCAATCAGCTGTTTTAGTCCGATCAGCTGTTTTTAGTCAAATCAGCTGCTTTAGTCAAATCAGCTGTTTTTAGTACAATCAGCTGTTTTTGTCCAATCAGCTGTTTTAGCCCAATCAGCTGTTTTTAGTCCAATCAACTGTTTTTAGTTAAATCAGCTGTTTTAGTCAAATCCGCTGTTTTAGCCCAATCAGCTGTTTTTATTCCAAGCAGCTGTTATTAGTCAAATCAGCTGTTTTTATTCAAATCAGCTGTTTTTAGTCCAATCAACTGTTTTTAGTCCAATCAGCTGTTTTTAGTCCAATCAGCGGTTTTTAGTCCAATCAGCTGTTTTTAGTCCAATCAGCTGTTTTTAATCAAATCAGCTGTTTCAGTCAAATCAACTTTTTTTAGTCAAATCAGCTGTTTCAGTCAAATCAGCTGTTTTTAGTCCAATCAGCTGTTTTTAGTCCAATCACTTGTTTATAGTAAAATCAGCTGTTTTTAGTCCAATCAGCTGTTTTTAGTCAAATCAGCTTTTTTAGTCAAATCGGCTGTTTTTAGTCCAATCAGCTGTTTTTAGTCAAATCAACTGTTTTAGTCCAATCAGCTGTTTTTAGTCAAATCAGCTGTTTTTAGTCCAATCAGCTGTTTTTAGTCCAATCAGCTGTTTTTAGTCAAATCAGCTGATTTAGTCCAATCAGCTGTTTTTAGTCAAATCAGCTGTTTTTAGTCTAATCAGCTGTTTTTAGTCAAATCAGCTGATTTAGTAAAATCAGCTGTTTTTAGTCCAATCAGCTGTTTTTAGTCCAATCAGCTGTTTTAGTCAAATCAGCTGTTTTTATCCAATCAGCTGTTTTAGTCAAATCAGCTGTTTTAGTCCAATCAGTGGTTTTTAGTCCTATCAGCTGTTTTTAGTACAATCAGCTGTTTTTAGTCAAATCAGCTGTTTTAGTCAAATCAACTGTTTTTAGTCCAATCAGCTGTTTATTGTCCAATCAGCTGTTTTTAGTCCAATCAGCTGTTTTTAGTCAAATCAGCTGTTTTTTGTCCTATCAGCTGTTTTTAGTCAAATCAGCTGTTCTTAGTCCAATCAGCTGTTTTCAGTCAATTCAGCTGTTTTAGTCAAATCAGCTGTTTTTAGTCAAATCAGCTGTTTTAGTCCAATCTGCTGTTTTTAGTCAAATCAGCTGTTTTAGTCCAATCAGCTGTTTTTAGTCAAATCAGCTGTTTTTAGTTAAATCAGCTGTTTTTAGTCAAATCAACTATTATAGTCCAATCAGCTATTTTTAGTCCAATCAGCTGTTTTTAGTCCAATCAGCTGTTTTTAGTCAAATCAGCTGTTTCAGTCAAATCAGCTGTTTTTAGTCCTATCAGCTGTTTTTAGTCCAATCAGCTGTTTTTATTAAAATCAGCTGTTTTTAGTCCTATCAGCTGTTTTTAGTCAAATGTGCTGTTTTAGTCAAATTGGCTGTTTTTAGTCCAATCAGCAGTTTTTAGTCAAATCAGCTGTTTTTAGTCCAATCAGCAGGTTTTAGTCCAATCAGCTATTTTTAGTCCAATCAGCTGTTTTAGTCCAATCAGCTTTTTATAGTCCAATCAGCTGTTTTTAGTCCAATAAGCTGTATTTAGTCAAATCAGCTGTTTTAGTCAAATCAGCGGTTTTTAGGCCAATCAGCTGTTTTTAGTCAAATCAGCTGTTTTTAGTCCAATCAGCTGTTTTTAGTCAAATCAGCTGTTTTTAGTCAAATCAGCTGTTTTTAGTCCAATCAGCTGTTTTTAGTCAAATCAGCTGTTTTCAGTCAAATCAGCTGTTTATAGTCAAATCTGCTGTTTTAGTCCAATCAGCTGTTTTGAGTCCAATCAGCTGTTTTTAGTCTAATCAGCTGTTTTTAGTCAAATCAGCTGTTTTAGTCAAATCAGCTGTTTTTTAGTCAAATCAGCTGTTTTTAGTCCAATCAGCTGTTTTTAGTCAAATCAGCTGTTTTCAGTCAAATCAGCTGTTTATAGTCAAATCAGCTGTTTTAGTCCAATCAGCTGTTTTGAGTCCAATCAACTGTTCTTAGTCCAATCAGCTGTTTTTAGTCCAATCAGCTGTTTTAGTCAAATCAGCTGTTTTTAGTCAAATCAGCTGTTTTTAGTCCAATCAGCTGTTTTAGTCAAATCAGCTGTTTTTAGTCAAATCAGCTGTTTCAGTCCAATCAGCGGTTTTTAGTCAAATCAGCTGCTTTTAGTCCAATCAGCTGTTTTTAGTCAAATCAGCGGTTTTTAGTCCAATCAGCTGTTTTTAGTCAAATCAGCTGTTTTTAGTCAAATCAGCTGTTTTTAGTCAAATCAGCTGTTTTAGTCCAATCAGCTGTTTTTAGTAAAATCAGCTGTTTTTAGTCCAATCAACTGTTTTTAGTCCAATCAGCTGTTTTAAGTCAAATCAGCTGTTTTAGTCAAATCAGCTGTTTTTAGTCAAATCAGCTGTTTTAGTCCAATCAGCTGTTTTTAGTCAAATCAGCTGTTTTTAGTCCAATCAGCATTTTTTAGTCCAATCAGCTGTTTTTAGTCAAATCAGCTGATTTAGTCCAATCAGTTGTTTTTAGTCAAATCAGCTATTTTAGTCCAATCAGCTGTTTTTAGTCAAATCAGCTGTTTCAGTCAAATCAGCTGTTTTTAGTCCAATCAGCTGTTTTAGTCCAATCAGCTGTTTTTTGTCCAATCAGCTGTTTTAGTCAAATCAGCTGTTTTTAGTCCAATCAGCTGTTTTAGTCAAATCAGCTGTTTTAGTCCAATCAGCTGTTTTTAGTCCAATCAGCTGTTTTCAGTCATATCAGCTGTTTTAAGTCCAATCAGCTGTTTTTAGTCCAATCTGCTGGTTTTAGTCCAATCAGCGGTTTTTAGTCAAATCAGCTGTTTATAGTCAAATCAGCTGTTTTAGTCCAATCAGCTGTTTTAGTCCAATCAGCTGTTTTTAGTCAAATCAGCTGTTTTTAGTCCAATCAGCTGTTTTTAGTCCAATCAGCTGTTTTTGTCCAATCAGCTGTTTTAGCCCAATCAGCTGTTTTTAGTCCAATCAACTCTTTTTAGTCAAATCAGCTGTTTTAGTCAAATCCGCTGTTTTAGTCAAATCAGCTGTTTTAGTCCAATCAGCTGTTTTTAGTCCAATCAGCTGTTTTAGTCAATCAGCTGTTTTTAGTCCAATCAGCTGTTTTTAGTCCAATCAGCTGTTTTTAGTCCAATAAGCTGTTTTAGTCAAATCAGCTGTTTTTAGTCAAATCAGCTGTTTTAGTCCAATCAG
>NC_090747.1:108654398-108671224 GCF_036898095.1 Palaemon carinicauda | reverse complement strand
CAATGAGCTGTTTTAGTCAAATCAGCTGTTTTAGTCCAATCAGCTGTTTTTAGTCCAATCAGCTGTTTTTAGTCAAATCAGCTGTTTATTGTCAAATCAGCTGTTTTTAGTCAAATCAGCTGTTTTAGTCAATCAGCTGTTTTTAGTCCAATCAGCTGTTTTTAGTCAAATCAGCTGTTTTTAGTCAATCAGCTGTTTTTAGTCAAATCAGCTGTTTTTAGTCAATCAGCTGTTTTAGTCAAATCAGCTGTTTTAGTCCAATCAGCTGTTTTTAGTCCAATCAGCTGTTTTAGTAAAATCAGCTGTTTTTAGTCCAATCAGCTGTTTTTAGTCCAATCAGCTGTTTTAGTCCAATCAGCTGTTTTTAGTCAATCAGCTGTTTTTAGTCAAATCAGCTGTTTTTAGTCCAATCAGCTGTTTTTAGTCCAATCAGCTGTTTTAGTCCAATCAGCTGTTTTTAGTCCAATCAGCTGTTTTAGTCCAATCAGCTGTTTTAGTCAAATCAGCTGTTTTAGTCCAATCAGCTGTTTTAGTCAAATCAGCTGTTTTTAGTCCAAATCAGCTGTTTTAGTCAAATCAGCTGTTTTAGTCAAATCAGCTGTTTTTAGTCCAATCAGCTGTTTTTAGTCAAATCAGCTGTTTTTAGTCAATCAGCTGTTTTAGTCCAATCAGCTGTTTTTAGTCAATCAGCTGTTTTTAGTCCAATCAGCTGTTTTTAGTCCAATCAGCTGTTTTTAGTCAAATCAGCTGTTTTAGTCAATCAGCTGTTTTTAGTCCAATCAGCTGTTTTAGTCAATCAGCTGTTTTAGTCCAATCAGCTGTTTTTAGTCCAATCAGCTGTTTTTAGTCAAATCAGCTGTTTTTAGTCAAATCAGCTGTTTTAGTCAAATCAGCTGTTTTAGTCCAATCAGCTGTTTTTAGTCCAATCAGCTGTTTTTAGTCAAATCAGCTGTTTTTAGTCCAATCAGCTGTTTTTAGTCCAATCAGCTGTTTTAGTCAAATCAGCTGTTTAGTCAATCAGCTGTTTTAGTCAAATCAGCTGTTTTAGTCCAATCAGCTGTTTTTAGTCCAATCAGCTGTTTTTAGTCAAATCAGCTGTTTTAGTCAATCAGCTGTTTTTAGTCAAATCAGCTGTTTTTAGTCCAATCAGCTGTTTTAGTCAAATCAGCTGTTTTTAGTCCAATCAGCTGTTTTTAGTCCAATCAGCTGTTTTTAGTCAATCAGCTGTTTTAGTCCAATCAGCTGTTTTAGTCCAATCAGCTGTTTTTAGTCCAATCAGCTGTTTTAGTCAAATCAGCTGTTTTTAGTCAAATCAGCTGTTTTTAGTCAATCAGCTGTTTTTAGTCAATCAGCTGTTTTAGTCCAATCAGCTGTTTTTAGTCCAATCAGCTGTTTTAGTCAAATCAGCTGTTTTTAGTCAAATCAGCTGTTTTTAGTCCAATCAGCTGTTTTTAGTCAAATCAGCTGTTTTTAGTCCAATCAGCTGTTTTTAGTCCAATCAGCTGTTTTTAGTCAAATCAGCTGTTTTAGTCAAATCAGCTGTTTTTAGTCAAATCAGCTGTTTTTAGTCCAATCAGCTGTTTTTAGTCAAATCAGCTGTTTTAGTCCAATCAGCTGTTTTTAGTCCAATCAGCTGTTTTTAGTCCAATCAGCTGTTTTAGTCAAATCAGCTGTTTTTAGTCAAATCAGCTGTTTTTAGTCAATCAGCTGTTTTAGTCAAATCAGCTGTTTTTAGTCCAATCAGCTGTTTTTAGTCAAATCAGCTGTTTTTAGTCCAATCAGCTGTTTTTAGTCAAATCAGCTGTTTTTAGTCAATCAGCTGTTTTAGTCAAATCAGCTGTTTTAGTCCAATCAGCTGTTTTTAGTCAAATCAGCTGTTTTAGTCAAATCAGCTGTTTTTAGTCCAATCAGCTGTTTTTAGTCCAATCAGCTGTTTTTAGTCCAATCAGCTGTTTTTAGTCAAATCAGCTGTTTTTAGTCAAATCAGCTGTTTTTAGTCAAATCAGCTGTTTTTAGTCCAATCAGCTGTTTTTAGTCAAATCAGCTGTTTTAGTCCAATCAGCTGTTTTAGTCAAATCAGCTGTTTTAGTCCAATCAGCTGTTTTTAGTCCAATCAGCTGTTTTTAGTCCAATCAGCTGTTTTTAGTCCAATCAGCTGTTTTTAGTCCAATCAGCTGTTTTTAGTCCAATCAGCTGTTTTTAGTCAATCAGCTGTTTTTAGTCCAATCAGCTGTTTTTAGTCAATCAGCTGTTTTTAGTCCAATCAGCTGTTTTTAGTCAATCAGCTGTTTTTAGTCAAATCAGCTGTTTTTAGTCAAATCAGCTGTTTTTAGTCAAATCAGCTGTTTTAGTCAAATCAGCTGTTTTTAGTCAAATCAGCTGTTTTTAGTCAAATCAGCTGTTTTAGTCCAATCAGCTGTTTTTAGTCCAATCAGCTGTTTTTAGTCAAATCAGCTGTTTTTAGTCCAATCAGCTGTTTTTAGTCAATCAGCTGTTTTTAGTCAAATCAGCTGTTTTAGTCCAATCAGCTGTTTTAGTCAATCAGCTGTTTTTAGTCCAATCAGCTGTTTTTAGTCCAATCAGCTGTTTTTAGTCCAATCAGCTGTTTTTAGTCCAATCAGCTGTTTTTAGTCAAATCAGCTGTTTTAGTCAATCAGCTGTTTTTAGTCCAATCAGCTGTTTTAGTCCAATCAGCTGTTTTTAGTCAAATCAGCTGTTTTTAGTCCAATCAGCTGTTTTTAGTCCAATCAGCTGTTTTAGTCCAATCAGCTGTTTTTAGTCCAATCAGCTGTTTTTAGTCAAATCAGCTGTTTTAGTCAAATCAGCTGTTTTTAGTCAAATCAGCTGTTTTAGTCCAATCAGCTGTTTTTAGTCAAATCAGCTGTTTTTAGTCAAATCAGCTGTTTTAGTCCAATCAGCTGTTTTTAGTCCAATCAGCTGTTTTTAGTCAATCAGCTGTTTTTGTCAAATCAGCTGTTTTTAGTCAAATCAGCTGTTTTAGTCAATCAGCTGTTTTTAGTCCAATCAGCTGTTTTTAGTCAATCAGCTGTTTTTAGTCCAATCAGCTGTTTTTAGTCAATCAGCTGTTTTTAGTCCAATCAGCTGTTTTTAGTCAAATCAGCTGTTTTAGTCAATCAGCTGTTTTTAGTCCAATCAGCTGTTTTTAGTCCAATCAGCTGTTTTTAGTCCAATCAGCTGTTTTTAGTCCAATCAGCTGTTTTTAGTCAATCAGCTGTTTTTAGTCAAATCAGCTGTTTTTAGTCAAATCAGCTGTTTTTAGTCAATCAGCTGTTTTAGTCCAATCAGCTGTTTTAGTCAAATCAGCTGTTTTTAGTCCAATCAGCTGTTTTTAGTCAAATCAGCTGTTTTTAGTCAAATCAGCTGTTTTTAGTCCAATCAGCTGTTTTTAGTCAAATCAGCTGTTTTAGTCCAATCAGCTGTTTTTAGTCAAATCAGCTGTTTTTAGTCCAATCAGCTGTTTTTAGTCAAATCAGCTGTTTTTAGTCCAATCAGCTGTTTTTAGTCCAATCAGCTGTTTTTAGTCAATCAGCTGTTTTTAGTCCAATCAGCTGTTTTTAGTCAAATCAGCTGTTTTTAGTCAAATCAGCTGTTTTTAGTCCAATCAGCTGTTTTAGTCAAATCAGCTGTTTTTAGTCCAATCAGCTGTTTTTAGTCCAATCAGCTGTTTTTAGTCCAATCAGCTGTTTTAGTCCAATCAGCTGTTTTAGTCCAATCAGCTGTTTTTAGTCCAATCAGCTGTTTTAGTCAAATCAGCTGTTTTAGTCCAATCAGCTGTTTTTAGTCCAATCAGCTGTTTTTAGTCCAATCAGCTGTTTTTAGTCAATCAGCTGTTTTTAGTCAAATCAGCTGTTTTTAGTCAAATCAGCTGTTTTTAGTCCAATCAGCTGTTTTAGTCCAATCAGCTGTTTTTAGTCAAATCAGCTGTTTTTAGTCCAATCAGCTGTTTTTAGTCAAATCAGCTGTTTTTAGTCAAATCAGCTGTTTTTAGTCCAATCAGCTGTTTTTAGTCAATCAGCTGTTTTAGTCAAATCAGCTGTTTTTAGTCAAATCAGCTGTTTTTAGTCCAATCAGCTGTTTTTAGTCCAATCAGCTGTTTTTAGTCCAATCAGCTGTTTTTAGTCAAATCAGCTGTTTTTAGTCAAATCAGCTGTTTTAGTCAAATCAGCTGTTTTTAGTCAATCAGCTGTTTTTAGTCAATCAGCTGTTTTTAGTCCAATCAGCTGTTTTTAGTCAAATCAGCTGTTTTAGTCAAATCAGCTGTTTTTAGTCAATCAGCTGTTTTTAGTCCAATCAGCTGTTTTTAGTCCAATCAGCTGTTTTTAGTCCAATCAGCTGTTTTTAGTCCAATCAGCTGTTTTAGTCCAATCAGCTGTTTTTAGTCAAATCAGCTGTTTTTAGTCCAATCAGCTGTTTTAGTCAAATCAGCTGTTTTAGTCAAATCAGCTGTTTTTAGTCCAATCAGCTGTTTTTAGTCAAATCAGCTGTTTTTAGTCCAATCAGCTGTTTTTAGTCCAATCAGCTGTTTTTAGTCAATCAGCTGTTTTTAGTCCAATCAGCTGTTTTTAGTCCAATCAGCTGTTTTAGTCAAATCAGCTGTTTTTAGTCCAATCAGCTGTTTTTGTCCAATCAGCTGTTTTAGTCCAATCAGCTGTTTTTAGTCCAATCAGCTGTTTTTAGTCAAATCAGCTGTTTTTAGTCAAATCAGCTGTTTTAGTCAAATCAGCTGTTTTTAGTCCAATCAGCTGTTTTTAGTCCAATCAGCTGTTTTTAGTCAAATCAGCTGTTTTAGTCCAATCAGCTGTTTTTAGTCCAATCAGCTGTTTTTAGTCCAATCAGCTGTTTTTAGTCAATCAGCTGTTTTTAGTCAAATCAGCTGTTTTTAGTCAATCAGCTGTTTTTAGTCCAATCAGCTGTTTTTAGTCAATCAGCTGTTTTCGTCCAATCAGCTGTTTTTAGTCAAATCAGCTGTTTTTAGTCAATCAGCTGTTTTAGTCAAATCAGCTGTTTTAGTCCAATCAGCTGTTTTTAGTCAATCAGCTGTTTTAGTCAAATCAGCTGTTTTTAGTCAAATCAGCTGTTTTAGTCCAATCAGCTGTTTTTAGTCAATCAGCTGTTTTAGTCAAATCAGCTGTTTTTAGTCAAATCAGCTGTTTTTAGTCCAATCAGCTGTTTTTAGTCCAATCAGCTGTTTTTAGTCCAATCAGCTGTTTTTAGTCCAATCAGCTGTTTTTAGTCAAATCAGCTGTTTTTAGTCAAATCAGCCGTTTTAGTCCAATCAGCTGTTTTTAGTCAAATCAGCTGTTTTTAGTCCAATCAGCTGTTTTTAGTCAATCAGCTGTTTAGTCCAATCAGCTGTTTTAGTCAAATCAGCTGTTTTTAGTCCAATCAGCTGTTTTTAGTCAAATCAGCTGTTTTAGTCCAATCAGCTGTTTTTAGTCCAATCAGCTGTTTTTAGTCAAATCAGCTGTTTTAGTCAAATCAGCTGTTTTTAGTCCAATCAGCTGTTTTAGTCAAATCAGCTGTTTTTAGTCAAATCAGCTGTTTTAGTCAAATCAGCTGTTTTTAGTCAAATCAGCTGTTTTTAGTCCAATCAGCTGTTTTAGTCAAATCAGCTGTTTTTAGTCCAATCAGCTGTTTTTAGTCAAATCAGCTGTTTTAGTCCAATCAGCTGTTTTTAGTCCAATCAGCTGTTTTTAGTCCAATCAGCTGTTTTTAGTCCAATCAGCTGTTTTTAGTCAATCAGCTGTTTTTAGTCAAATCAGCTGTTTTTAGTCAAATCAGCTGTTTTTAGTCCAATCAGCTGTTTTTAGTCCAATCAGCTGTTTTTAGTCAAATCAGCTGTTTTTAGTCCAATCAGCTGTTTTTAGTCAAATCAGCTGTTTTTAGTCAATCAGCTGTTTTTAGTCCAATCAGCTGTTTTTAGTCCAATCAGCTGTTTTTAGTCAATCAGCTGTTTTTAGTCAAATCAGCTGTTTTTAGTCCAATCAGCTGTTTTTAGTCAAATCAGCTGTTTTAGTCCAATCAGCTGTTTTTAGTCAAATCAGCTGTTTTTAGTCCAATCAGCTGTTTTTAGTCAAATCAGCTGTTTTAGTCAAATCAGCTGTTTTTAGTCCAATCAGCTGTTTTTAGTCCAATCAGCTGTTTTTAGTCAAATCAGCTGTTTTTAGTCCAATCAGCTGTTTTTAGTCAATCAGCTGTTTTAGTCCAATCAGCTGTTTTTAGTCCAATCAGCTGTTTTTAGTCAAATCAGCTGTTTTTAGTCCAATCAGCTGTTTTAGTCCAATCAGCTGTTTTTAGTCAAATCAGCTGTTTTAGTCCAATCAGCTGTTTTAGTAAAATCAGCTGTTTTTAGTCAAATCAGCTGTTTTTAGTCCAATCAGCTGTTTTTAGTCAAATCAGCTGTTTTTAGTCAAATCAGCTGTTTTTAGTCAAATCAGCTGTTTTTAGTCCAATCAGCTGTTTTAGTCAAATCAGCTGTTTTAGTCCAATCAGCTGTTTTTAGTCCAATCAGCTGTTTTTAGTCCAATCAGCTGTTTTAGTCCAATCAGCTGTTTTTAGTCAAATCAGCTGTTTTAGTCAAATCAGCTGTTTTTAGTCAAATCAGCTGTTTTTAGTCCAATCAGCTGTTTTTAGTCCAATCAGCTGTTTTTAGTCAAATCAGCTGTTTTAGTCAAATCAGCTGTTTTTAGTCCAATCAGCTGTTTTTGTCCAATCAGCTGTTTTTAGTCAAATCAGCTGTTTTTAGTCCAATCAGCTGTTTTTAGTCAAATCAGCTGTTTTTAGTCAAATCAGCTGTTTTTAGTCAAATCAGCTGTTTTAGTCAAATCAGCTGTTTTTAGTCCAATCAGCTGTTTTTAGTCCAATCAGCTGTTTTTAGTCCAATCAGCTGTTTTTAGTCCAATCAGCTGTTTTTAGTCCAATCAGCTGTTTTTGTCAAATCAGCTGTTTTAGTCAAATCAGCTGTTTTTAGTCCAATCAGCTGTTTTTAGTCCAATCAGCTGTTTTTAGTCCAATCAGCTGTTTTGTCAATCAGCTGTTTTTAGTCAAATCAGCTGTTTTTAGTCAATCAGCTGTTTTTAGTCAAATCAGCTGTTTTAGTCCAATCAGCTGTTTTTAGTCCAATCAGCTGTTTTTAGTAAAATCAGCTGTTTTAGTCAATCAGCTGTTTTTAGTCCAATCAGCTGTTTTTAGTCAAATCAGCTGTTTTAGTCCAATCAGCTGTTTTTAGTCAAATCAGCTGTTTTTAGTCCAATCAGCTGTTTTTAGTCCAATCAGCTGTTTTTAGTCCAATCAGCTGTTTTTAGTCCAATCAGCTGTTTTAGTCAAATCAGCTGTTTTTAGTCAATCAGCTGTTTTAGTCCAATCAGCTGTTTTTAGTCCAATCAGCTGTTTTTAGTCCAATCAGCTGTTTTTAGTCAAATCAGCTGTTTTTAGTCCAATCAGCTGTTTTTAGTCAAATCAGCTGTTTTTAGTCCAATCAGCTGTTTTTAGTCAAATCAGCTGTTTTAGTCAATCAGCTGTTTTTAGTCCAATCAGCTGTTTTTAGTCCAATCAGCTGTTTTAGTCAAATCAGCTGTTTTTAGTCCAATCAGCTGTTTTTAGTCAAATCAGCTGTTTTTAGTCAAATCAGCTGTTTAGTCAAATCAGCTGTTTTTAGTCAATCAGCTGTTTTTAGTCCAATCAGCTGTTTTTAGTCAAATCAGCTGTTTTAGTCAAATCAGCTGTTTTAGTCAATCAGCTGTTTTAGTCCAATCAGCTGTTTTTAGTCCAATCAGCTGTTTTTAGTCCAATCAGCTGTTTTTAGTCAAATCAGCTGTTTTTAGTCCAAATCAGCTGTTTTTAGTCCAATCAGCTGTTTTTAGTCCAATCAGCTGTTTTTAGTCCAATCAGCTGTTTTTAGTCAAATCAGCTGTTTTTAGTCAATCAGCTGTTTTAGTCAAATCAGCTGTTTTTAGTCAATCAGCTGTTTTTAGTCCAATCAGCTGTTTTTAGTCCAATCAGCTGTTTTTAGTCAAATCAGCTGTTTTAGTCAAATCAGCTGTTTTTAGTCTAATCAGCTGTTTTTAGTCCAATCAGCTGTTTTTAGTCCAATCAGCTGTTTTTAGTCCAATCAGCTGTTTTTAGTCAAATCAGCTGTTTTAGTCAAATCAGCTGTTTTAGTCAAATCAGCTGTTTTTAGTCCAATCAGCTGTTTTTAGTCAAATCAGCTGTTTTTAGTCAATCAGCTGTTTTTAGTCAAATCAGCTGTTTTTTGTCAAATCAGCTGTTTTAGTCAAATCAGCTGTTTTTAGTCCAATCAGCTGTTTTTAGTCAAATCAGCTGTTTTTAGTCCAATCAGCTGTTTTTAGTCCAATCAGCTGTTTTTAGTCCAATCAGCTGTTTTTAGTCAAATCAGCTGTTTTAGTCCAATCAGCTGTTTTAGTCAAATCAGCTGTTTTTAGTCCAATCAGCTGTTTTAGTCAAATCAGCTGTTTTTAGTCAAATCAGCTGTTTTTAGTCAAATCAGCTGTTTTTAGTCCAATCAGCTGTTTTAGTCAAATCAGCTGTTTTTAGTCCAATCAGCTGTTTTTAGTCCAATCAGCTGTTTTTAGTCAAATCAGCTGTTTTTAGTCCAATCAGCTGTTTTTAGTCAAATCAGCTGTTTTTAGTCAAATCAGCTGTTTTAGTCCAATCAGCTGTTTTTAGTCCAATCAGCTGTTTTTAGTCCAATCAGCTGTTTTAGTCAAATCAGCTGTTTTTAGTCAAATCAGCTGTTTTTAGTCCAATCAGCTGTTTTAGTCAAATCAGCTGTTTTTAGTCCAATCAGCTGTTTTTAGTCAAATCAGCTGTTTTTAGTCCAATCAGCTGTTTTTAGTCCAATCAGCTGTTTTAGTCCAATCAGCTGTTTTAGTCCAATCAGCTGTTTTTAGTCCAATCAGCTGTTTTAGTCAAATCAGCTGTTTTTAGTCAAATCAGCTGTTTTTAGTCCAATCAGCTGTTTTTAGTCAAATCAGCTGTTTTTAGTCCAATCAGCTGTTTTAGTCAAATCAGCTGTTTTTAGTCCAAATCAGCTGTTTTTAGTCCAATCAGCTGTTTTAGTCCAATCAGCTGTTTTTAGTCCAATCAGCTGTTTTTAGTCAAATCAGCTGTTTTTAGTCCAATCAGCTGTTTTTAGTCCAATCAGCTGTTTTTAGTCAAATCAGCTGTTTTAGTCAAATCAGCTGTTTTAGTCAAATCAGCTGTTTTTAGTCCAATCAGCTGTTTTTAGTCCAATCAGCTGTTTTTAGTCAAATCAGCTGTTTTTAGTCAATCAGCTGTTTTTAGTCCAATCAGCTGTTTTTAGTCAAATCAGCTGTTTTTAGTCCAATCAGCTGTTTTTAGTCAAATCAGCTGTTTTTAGTCCAATCAGCTGTTTTAGTCAAATCAGCTGTTTTAGTCCAATCAGCTGTTTTTAGTCCAATCAGCTGTTTTTAGTCCAATCAGCTGTTTTAGTCAAATCAGCTGTTTTTAGTCCAATCAGCTGTTTTAGTCAAATCAGCTGTTTTAGTCAAATCAGCTGTTTTAGTCCAATCAGCTGTTTTTAGTCAATCAGCTGTTTTTAGTCAATCAGCTGTTTTAGTCAAATCAGCTGTTTTAGTCAAATCAGCTGTTTTAGTCCAATCAGCTGTTTTTAGTCCAATCAGCTGTTTTTAGTCAAATCAACTGTTTTTAGTCAAATCAGCTGTTTTTAGTCCAATCAGCTGTTTTTAGTCAAATCAGCTGTTTTAGTCCAATCAGCTGTTTTTAGTCCAATCAGCTGTTTTTAGTCAAATCAGCTGTTTTTAGTCCAATCAGCTGTTTTTAGTCCAATCAGCTGTTTTTAGTCCAATCAGCTGTTTTTAGTCAATCAGCTGTTTTTAGTCCAATCAGCTGTTTTTAGTCCAATCAGCTGTTTTTAGTCAAATCAGCTGTTTTAGTCCAATCAGCTGTTTTTAGTCCAATCAGCTGTTTTAGTCCAATCAGCTGTTTTAGTCAAATCAGCTGTTTCAGTCAAATCAGCTGTTTTTAGTCCAATCAGCTGTTTTTAGTCCAATCAGCTGTTTTAGTCAAATCAGCTGTTTTTAGTCCAATCAGCTGTTTTTAGTCAAATCAGCTGTTTTTAGTCAAATCAGCTGTTTTAGTCCAATCAGCTGTTTTTAGTCCAATCAGCTGTTTTTAGTCCAATCAGCTGTTTTAGTCAAATCAGCTGTTTTTAGTCAAATCAGCTGTTTTAGTCCAATCAGCTGTTTTTAGTCCAATCAGCTGTTTTTAGTCCAATCAGCTGTTTTTAGTCAAATCAGCTGTTTTTAGTCAAATCAGCTGTTTTTAGTCAAATCAGCTGTTTTTAGTCAATCAGCTGTTTTAGTCCAATCAGCTGTTTTAGTCAAATCAGCTGTTTTTAGTCCAATCAGCTGTTTTTAGTCCAATCAGCTGTTTTTAGTCCAATCAGCTGTTTTAGTCAAATCAGCTGTTTTTAGTCAAATCAGCTGTTTTAGTCCAATCAGCTGTTTTTAGTCAATCAGCGTTTTAGTCCAATCAGCTGTTTTTAGTCCAATCAGCTGTTTTAGTCAAATCAGCTGTTTTAGTCAAATCAGCTGTTTTTAGTCCAATCAGCTGTTTTAGTCAAATCAGCTGTTTTTAGTCCAATCAGCTGTTTTTAGTCAAATCAGCTGTTTTTAGTCCAATCAGCTGTTTTTAGTCAAATCAGCTGTTTTAGTCCAATCAGCTGTTTTTAGTCAAATCAGCTGTTTTAGTCCAATCAGCTGTTTTTAGTCAAATCAGCTGTTTTTAGTCCAATCAGCTGTTTTAGTCAATCAGCTGTTTTTAGTCCAATCAGCTGTTTTAGTCCAATCAGCTGTTTTTAGTCAATCAGCTGTTTTTAGTCCAATCAGCTGTTTTTAGTCCAATCAGCTGTTTTTAGTCCAATCAGGCTGTTTTAGTCAAATCAGCTGTTTTAGTCCAATCAGCTGTTTTTAGTCCAATCAGCTGTTTTAGTCCAATCAGCTGTTTTTAGTCCAATCAGCTGTTTTTAGTCCAATCAGCTGTTTTTAGTCCAATCAGCTGTTTTTAGTCAATCAGCTGTTTTTAGTCCAAATCAGCTGTTTTAGTCAAATCAGCTGTTTTAGTCAAATCAGCTGTTTTTAGTCAAATCAGCTGTTTTAGTCGAATCAGCTGTTTTTAGTCAAATCAGCTGTTTTTAGTCAATCAGCTGTTTTTAGTCCAATCAGCTGTTTTTAGTCAAATCAGCTGTTTTTAGTCAAATCAGCTGTTTTAGTCAAATCAGCTGTTTTAGTCAATCAGCTGTTTTTAGTCCAATCAGCGGTTTTTAGTCCAATCAGCTGTTTTTAGTCAAATCAGCTGTTTTTAGTCAAATCAGCTGTTTTTAGTCAATCAGCTGTTTTTAGTCCAATCAGCTGTTTTTAGTCAAATCAGCTGTTTTTAGTCAATCAACTGTTTTTAGTCCAATCAGCTGTTTATAGTCCAATCAGCTGTTTTTAGTCCAATCAGCTGTTTTTAGTCCAATCAGCTGTTTTAGTCAAATCAGCTGTTTTTAGTCAAATCAGCTGTTTTTAGTCCAATCAGCTGTTTTAGTCCAATCAGCTGTTTTTAGTCAAATCAGCTGTTTTTAGTCCAATCAGCTGTTTTTAGTCCAATCAGCTGTTTTAGTCAAATCAGCTGTTTTAGTCCAATCAGCTGTTTTTAGTCCAATCAGCTGTTTTTAGTCCAATCAGCTGTTTTAGTCAAATCAGCTGTTTTAGTCAAATCAGCTGTTTTTAGTCAATCAGCTGTTTTAGTCAAATCAGCTGTTTTTAGTCAAATCAGCTGTTTTTAGTCAAATCAGCTGTTTTTAGTCAATCAGCTGTTTTTAGTCAAATCAGCTGTTTTAGTCCAATCAGCTGTTTTTAGTCCAATCAGCTGTTTTTAGTCCAATCAGCTGTTTTAGTCCAATCAGCTGTTTTTAGTCCAATCAGCTGTTTTTAGTCAAATCAGCTGTTTTTAGTCCAATCAGCTGTTTTAGTCAAATCAGCTGTTTTTAGTCCAATCAGCTGTTTTTAGTCCAATCAGCTGTTTTAGTCAAATCAGCTGTTTTAGTCCAATCAGCTGTTTTTAGTCAATCAGCTGTTTTAGTCAATCAGCTGTTTTTAGTCAAATCAGCTGTTTTTAGTCAAATCAGCTGTTTTTAGTCCAATCAGCTGTTTTTAGTCAAATCAGCTGTTTTTAGTCCAATCAGCTGTTTTTAGTCAAATCAGCTGTTTTTAGTCCAATCAGCTGTTTTTAGTCCAATCAGCTGTTTTAGTCCAATCAGCTGTTTTTAGTCAATCAGCTGTTTTTAGTCCAATCAGCTGTTTTAGTCCAATCAGCTGTTTTAGTCAAATCAGCTGTTTTAGTCCAATCAGCTGTTTTTAGTCAAATCAGCTGTTTTAGTCCAATCAGCTGTTTTTAGTCCAATCAGCTGTTTTTAGTCCAATCAGCTGTTTTAGTCAATCAGCTGTTTTTAGTCAATCAGCTGTTTTTAGTCAAATCAGCTGTTTTTAGTCCAATCAGCTGTTTTAGTCAAATCAGCTGTTTTTAGTCAAATCAGCTGTTTTTAGTCCAATCAGCTGTTTTTAGTCAAATCAGCTGTTTTAGTCAATCAGCTGTTTTTAGTCAAATCAGCTGTTTTTAGTCCAATCAGCTGTTTTTAGTCAATCAGCTGTTTTTAGTCAAATCAGCTGTTTTTAGTCCAATCAGCTGTTTTTAGTCAATCAGCTGTTTTTAGTCAAATCAGCTGTTTTTAGTCAAATCAGCTGTTTTTAGTCCAATCAGCTGTTTTTAGTCAATCAGCTGTTTTTAGTCCAATCAGCTGTTTTTAGTCAAATCAGCTGTTTTTAGTCCAATCAGCTGTTTTTAGTCAAATCAGATGTTTTTAGTCAATCAGCTGTTTTTAGTCCAATCAGCTGTTTTTAGTCCAATCAGCTGTTTTTAGTCAAATCAGCTGTTTTAGTCAAATCAGCTGTTTTTAGTCCAATCAGCTGTTTTTAGTCAATCAGCTGTTTTTAGTCCAATCAGCTGTTTTTAGTCAAATCAGCTGTTTTTAGTCAATCAGCTGTTTTAGTCAAATCAGCTGTTTTTAGTCAAATCAGCTGTTTTTAGTCCAATCAGCTGTTTTTAGTCCAATCAGCTGTTTTTAGTCAAATCAGCTGTTTTAGTCCAATCAGCTGTTTTTAGTCCAATCAGCTGTTTTAGTCCAATCAGCTGTTTTTAGTCCAATCAGCTGTTTTTAGTCAAATCAGCTGTTTTTAGTCCAATCAGCTGTTTTAGTCCAATCAGCTGTTTTTAGTCCAATCAGCTGTTTTTAGTCAATCAGCTGTTTTTAGTCCAATCAGCTGTTTTTAGTCAAATCAGCTGTTTTTAGTCCAATCAGCTGTTTTAGTCCAATCAGCTGTTTTAGTCAAATCAGCTGTTTTAGTCAATCAGCTGTTTTAGTCCAATCAGCTGTTTTTAGTCCAATCAGCTGTTTTTAGTCAAATCAGCTGTTTTTAGTCAAATCAGCTGTTTTAGTCCAATCAGCTGTTTTAGTCCAATCAGCTGTTTTTAGTCCAATCAGCTGTTTTTAGTCAAATCAGCTGTTTTAGTCAAATCAGCTGTTTTTAGTCCAATCAGCTGTTTTTAGTCCAATCAGCTGTTTTTAGTCCAATCAGCTGTTTTTAGTCCAATCAGCTGTTTTTAGTCCAATCAGCTGTTTTTAGTCAATCAGCTGTTTTAGTCAAATCAGCTGTTTTTAGTCAAATCAGCTGTTTTAGTCCAATCAGCTGTTTTTAGTCCAATCAGCTGTTTTTAGTCAAATCAGCTGTTTTTAGTCCAATCAGCTGTTTTTAGTCAAATCAGCTGTTTTTAGTCAATCAGCTGTTTTAGTCAAATCAGCTGTTTTAGTCCAATCAGCTGTTTTTAGTCCAATCAGCTGTTTTAGTCAAATCAGCTGTTTTTAGTCAAATCAGCTGTTTTAGTCCAATCAGCTGTTTTTAGTCCAATCAGCTGTTTTTAGTCAAATCAGCTGTTTTTAGTCAAATCAGCTGTTTTAGTCAATCAGCTGTTTTTAGTCCAATCAGCGTTTTAGTCCAATCAGCTGTTTTTAGTCCAATCAGCTGTTTTTAGTCAAATCAGCTGTTTTTAGTCCAATCAGCTGTTTTTAGTCCAATCAGCTGTTTTTAGTCAAATCAGCTGTTTTTAGTCCAATCAGCTGTTTTAGTCAATCAGCTGTTTAGTCCAATCAGCTGTTTTTAGTCAATCAGCTGTTTTTAGTCCAATCAGCTGTTTTAGTCAAATCAGCTGTTTTAGTCAAATCAGCTGTTTTTAGTCCAATCAGCTGTTTTTAGTCCAATCAGCTGTTTTTAGTCAAATCAGCTGTTTTTAGTCCAATCAGCTGTTTTAGTCAAATCAGCTGTTTTTAGTCAAATCAGCTGTTTAGTCCAATCAGCTGTTTTTAGTCCAATCAGCTGTTTTTAGTCAATCAGCTGTTTTTAGTCAAATCAGCTGTTTTTAGTCAAATCAGCTGTTTTAGTCAAATCAGCTGTTTTTAGTCCAATCAGCTGTTTTTAGTCCAATCAGCTGTTTTTAGTCCAATCAGCTGTTTTTAGTCCAATCAGCTGTTTTTAGTCAATCAGCTGTTTTTAGTCCAATCAGCTGTTTTAGTCCAATCAGCTGTTTTAGTCCAATCAGCTGTTTTTAGTCCAATCAGCTGTTTTTAGTCAATCAGCTGTTTTTAGTCAAATCAGCTGTTTTTAGTCCAATCAGCTGTTTTTAGTCCAATCAGCTGTTTTTAGTCCAATCAGCTGTTTTTAGTCAATCAGCTGTTTTAGTCAAATCAGCTGTTTTAGTCCAATCAGCTGTTTTTAGTCCAATCAGCTGTTTTTAGTCCAATCAGCTGTTTTTAGTCAAATCAGCTGTTTTTAGTCAAATCAGCTGTTTTTGTCAAATCAGCTGTTTTAGTCAAATCAGCTGTTTTTAGTCCAATCAGCTGTTTTTAGTCCAATCAGCTGTTTTTAGTCAATCAGCTGTTTTAGTCAAATCAGCTGTTTTAGTCAAATCAGCTGTTTTAGTCCAATCAGCTGTTTTTAGTCCAATCAGCTGTTTTTAGTCAAATCAGCTGTTTTTAGTCAAATCAGCTGTTTTATAGTCCAATCAGCTGTTTTTAGTCAAATCAGCTGTTTTTAGTCCAATCAGCTGTTTTAGTCAAATCAGCTGTTTTTAGTCAAATCAGCTGTTTTTAGTCCAATCAGCTGTTTTAGTCAAATCAGCTGTTTTTAGTCAAATCAGCTGTTTTTAGTCAAATCAGCTGTTTTTAGTCAATCAGCTGTTTTAGTCAAATCAGCTGTTTTAGTCCAATCAGCTGTTTTTAGTCCAATCAGCTGTTTTTAGTCAAATCAGCTGTTTTAGTCCAATCAGCTGTTTTTAGTCCAATCAGCTGTTAGTCAAATCAGCTGTTTTAGTCCAATCAGCTGTTTTTAGTCAATCAGCTGTTTTAGTCCAATCAGCTGTTTTTAGTCCAATCAGCTGTTTTAGTCAAATCAGCTGTTTTAGTCAAATCAGCTGTTTTAGTCAAATCAGCTGTTTTTAGTCCAATCAGCTGTTTTTAGTCAAATCAGCTGTTTTTAGTCCAATCAGCTGTTTTTAGTCCAATCAGCTGTTTTTAGTCAAATCAGCTGTTTTAGTCCAATCAGCTGTTTTTAGTCAAATCAGCTGTTTTTAGTCCAATCAGCTGTTTTTAGTCCAATCAGCTGTTTTTAGTCCAATCAGCTGTTTTTAGTCAAATCAGCTGTTTTTAGTCAAATCAGCTGTTTTAGTCAATCAGCTGTTTTAGTCCAATCAGCTGTTTTTAGTCCAATCAGCTGTTTTTAGTCCAATCAGCTGTTTTAGTCAAATCAACTGTTTTTAGTCCAATCAGCTGTTTTAGTCCAATCAGCTGTTTTTAGTCAAATCAGCTGTTTTTAGTCCAATCAGCTGTTTTAGTCAAATCAGCTGTTTTTAGTCAAATCAGCTGTTTTTAGTCCAATCAGCTGTTTTTAGTCAAATCAGCTTTTTTAGTCAAATCAGACTGTTTTTAGTCAATCAGCTGTTTTTAGTCAAATCAGCTGTTTTTAGTCAAATCAGCTGTTTTAGTCAAATCAGCTGTTTTTAGTCAAATCAGCTGTTTTTAGTCCAATCAGCTGTTTTTAGTCCAATCAGCTGTTTTTAGTCAATCAGCTGTTTTTAGTCAAATCAGCTGTTTTTAGTCCAATCAGCTGTTTTTAGTCAAATCAGCTGTTTTTAGTCCAATCAGCTGTTTTTAGTCCAATCAGCTGTTTTTAGTCAAATCAGCTGTTTTTAGTCCAATCAGCTGTTTTTAGTCCAATCAGCTGTTTTTAGTAATCAGCTGTTTTTAGTCAAATCAGCTGTTTTTAGTCCAATCAGCTGTTTTTAGTCAAATCAGCTGTTTTTAGTCAATCAGCTGTTTTTAGTCCAATCAGCTGTTTTTAGTCCAATCAGCTGTTTTTAGTCCAATCAGCTGTTTTTAGTCCAATCAGCTGTTTTAGTCAAATCTGCTGTTTTAGTCCAATCAGCTGTTTTTAGGCCAATCAGCTGTTTTTAGTCAAATCAGCTGTTTTAGTCAAATCAGCTGTTTTTAGTCCAATCAGCTGTTTTTAGTCAAATCAGCTGTTTTCTAGTCCAATCAGCTGTTTTTAGTCCAATCAGCTGTTTTTAGTCCAATCAGCTGTTTTTAGTCCAATCAGCTGGTTTTAGTCCAATCAGCTGTTTTTAGTCAAATCAGCTGTTTATAGTCCAATCAG
>NC_090747.1:108629398-108636898 GCF_036898095.1 Palaemon carinicauda | reverse complement strand
ATATCTGGGGTTCGGCCAGTCTTCACCACCAAGTTAGCAACTTAGGATTACTGATGGTGGGAGATTTTTACATGATCGATCATAGCAACTCAACCTAGTATGGGTGTCCCTGACTAGTACAACTTTCCTGTTCATGGCAATACATGAAGGTATACTCACGGAGAAAGGCATATCTTGAATAAATGATTTTTCACACTTTTGTGAATGAAAGTCTGTGATTCTATATTGTAAGTGAAAAAGGATAATTGCATATAATTGAATGAAAGTGTATTTTCTTACATATTATTATAACTGTTTGCATATGTATATATTATTCGATGGGAAAATAGATATAATTTAGCCTACCTTAGGGCGGTACATAACGTCTCAGGAGTCAGGATTTACCATCTTAACTCCCTTTCATATTCACATCATCAATAAATATTTCATCATATCAAAAAGAACAAAAAGATAAAAAAAAATATTCGAAAAAATAGTTAGCAGATATTTATTATTGTTTAGTGCTCTGGATAAAATCAATGCGGCTTCTGGATAACTTTTTCTACTGTATCATATAGACGACTAAAGATCTTAGGAGTTATAAAGACAGAGGATTCAAATTTGCCACTCTTTTAACAATTCTCAATGAAAATATAACGCCTTCACCTAATGAAACAGTATCCTCTTTAAGAGCAGAGATAATCCCGTTTTCTATAGTCATTGAAAATGTAAACGACCAAAAGCAAAAAACACTTCCCATAAAAGCAGAATGAACGTAACTTTCCAACCCCTTTCGGCATCGCATGAACGCAACTTTCCACCCGTTATGGCTTCGAAAGGAAACTATCAAAGAAGGAAGGCCTTCAAGAAGAGGGCGTGCAGAAGTTTCTGACCCTTATTAACCGGTGTTGTAAGAGCTATATTTGCTCAAAATGAACACCCCCTTTACAAAGGGGTCCTTTTTATGGCCTCTCACACGTGTTCAAAAGTGTTATAAGAGCCAAAGTTGTTTGAAATCACTTCCTCCTTTCTCTAAACAAGTAATTTTCTTGACAATTATTAAGTTTTGCATCATTGGAGGAAGTTGTCTAATGGATTTTCCTGTTTTTCGCATAATATATGTAGTATCGTTAAAAAAAAGGCTAAAAGAATTGGCCGCCAAGAATATTCAAATGAATATATATATATATATATATATATATATATATATATATATATATATATATATATATATATATATATATTAAATAGTTAGATCATATAGTTCATGTATTTTCTTTGTAACTTTCAAGTTAATCAATATTAGCTTAATAATGTTATTTCATATTTATGTTAGTCTTATGAATGAAATTGTGAGTCTGAAAATAAATTGCTCTTATTTGTAAATGAAAATCTACTAAACAACAACAACAACAACAACAACAACAACAACAGCAACAAATGCACCCGTTTCCAGTCCACTGGTGGACAAAGGCCCTAGATATGTCCCTATTCATGTCTGGAGTTTGGCTTGTTTTTATCACCATGCTAGCCAGTGTGGATTGGCCATGGTGGTAGACTTCAACTTAATCGCTTACAACAAACCAACCTAGTATGGGTAACCCTAACTAATACAATTTTGCTAATCATGGTGAAGTGAAACTCAAACCATTTCACCAGGTTAAGGTATCTCTACTTAGACTGGGAATTTACTTAGATATTTGCGTAGAAATGTTGATTATCGTATTTCCTTATATTTATCAAAATAACAATTATTTGATCCATATTAATAATCTGATTTGCATCGTCTGACCTACGATTGTACATAACGCCCTTTTCTTATATTTTCATTATTGCTAAATCTTTTATTATATGAGAAAGAGTAAAATAATAGAAACAAAAATAAGAATTAAGACTTCGATGAACGCAAGTTTCCAGCCCTTTGGTAATTAATGAACGTAACTTCCCTCTGTCATAGAATGAATGCAACTTTCCCGAACCTTTGGCATTGAATGAATGCATCTTACTAGCCCTTTGGTATTGCATGAACGCATCTCTTCAGCCATTTGGCATTGCATTAACACAACATTACAGAACCTTTGGTATTGAATAAACGCTACTTTTCAGCCCTCTGGCATTGCACGAACACAAATTACCAAACCTTTTGCATTGAATGGGGGCAACTTTCCAGAACATTTGGTATTGAAGGAACGCAATTTTCCAGAAGCTTTGTTATTGAATGAACGAAACTTTCCTGCAATTGGCATTGCATGAACGCAGCTTTCCAGAACCTTTGGCAGTGCATGGATGCATCTTTCCAGCCCTTTGGTATTCCATGAACACAAATTTCCAGCCCTCTGGCATTGCATGAACGCAACTTTCCAGAAACTTTGGCATTGAATGAATGGAACTTTCCAGCCCTTTGGCATTGCATAAACTCAACTTTCCAGAATGTTTGGCTTTGAATGAACCCAACTTTCCACCACTGTCATTGAATGAATGCAACTTCCCAGACCTTTGGTATTGCATGAACGCAACTTTCCATCCATTTGGCTTTGCATGAACGCAACATTCAAGAACCTTTGGCATTGAATGAATGCCACTTTTCAGCCCTTTGGCATTACATGAACACAAATTTCAAGCCTCTTGTCATTGTATGAACGCAACTTTCAAGAACCCTTGGCATTGAATGAACGTAGCTTTACAGCTCTTTGGCAATGCATGAACTTAACTTTCCAGAATCTTTGGCATGGGATGAATGCAACTTTCCAGACCTTTGTTATCAAATGAATGCAACTTTCCAGCCCTATGGCATTGAATGAACCTAACTTTCCTGCCCTTTGTCACTGAATAAACGCAAACTTCCCAGAGCTTTGGTATTGCATAAACGCAACTTTCCAGCCATATGGTAATGCATGAACGTAACTTTTCTGAACCTTTGGCACTGAATGAACACAACTTTCCATCTATTTGTCATTTCATGAACGACACATTCCAGAGCCTTTGACATTGAATGACTACTTTCCAGACCTATGACCTTTCACGAACACAAATTTCAAGCCCTTTGGCCTTGAATGAACGCAACTTCCCAGCCTTTTGTCATCAAATGAACACAACTTCCCAGCCATTAGGCATTGAATGGACTTAACTTCCTAGTCCTTTGTTATAGTATGAACACAACTTTTCATCCATTTGGCATTGCATGAATGCATCATTCCAGAACCTTTGGCATTGAATGAATGCTACTTTCTAGCCCTTTGGCATTGCATGAAAACAAATTTATAGCCCTTTGGGATTGCATGAAAGCAACTCTCCAACACATTTGGCATTGAATGAATGAAACTTTCCAGCCAGCCCTTTGGCATTGTATTCGTGCACTTTTCCAAACCTTTGGCATTGACTGAACGCAGCTTTCCAGCCCTTGGTCATCGAATGTAAACAACTTTCCAGCCCTCTCTCATTGAAGAAACCCAGCTTTCCAGCCCTTTGTCATCGAATGAACACAACTTTTTAGCCCTTTGGCATTGAATGAATCCACCTTGTCAGCCTTTTGTCATTGAATGAACCCACCTTCCTGGCCCTTTGTCATTGAAGAAACAGAACTTTCCAGCCCTTTGTCATTGAATGAACGCTACTTTTCAGACCTTTGGCATTGCATGAACACAACTTTCCAGAACCTTTGGCATTGAATGAATGCAACTTTCGAGGCCATTGGCCTTGAATGAACCCCATTTTCCAGCCCTTTGTCATTAAATGAATGCAACTCACCAGCCTTTTGGCATTGCATGAACCCAACTTTCCAGCCCTTTGGCATTGAATGAACCCAACGTTAAACCACTTTGTCATCAAATGAACAACAACTTCGCAGCTCTTTGCTACTGAATGAATGAAACTTTCCAGCTATTTGAAATTGCGTGAATCAAACTTTCTATAACCTTTGACCTCGAATAAACGCAGCTTTCCAGCCCTTACTCATCGAATGAATTCAACATTTCAGACCTTTGGCATTGAAGGAAAGCAATTTTCCAGAGACGTTGGGATTGCATAAACGCAACTTTAAAGGTTTTAAAGGTTTAAAGGTCGCTCATGAATGGCAGAGGAAAGGGACATTGACATTGCCCTATTAATCAGGACAATGCCCTAGAGACTGACCATATATTATATGATCAGCGCCCAAGCAAGGACCAGGAAAGCCCAGGCAGTGGCTGCCTATGACTCAGTAGATAGACCTATAGGCTCCCCCAAACCCCCCAACCTTAGCTCACAAGAGTGGTAAGGTTGTAGACACTACTGGCACTAACGAGTCTGAGCGGGACTCGAACCCCCGACTGGCAAACACCAGGCAGAGACGTTACCAATCAGCCCACAGCATTGCATGAACACAACTTTCCACCCCTTTGTCATTGAATGAATCCAACTTTCCAGCCTTTGTAATCAAATAAATGTAACTTTTAAGGTCTTTGATATTGAATTAACAAAACTTCCAAGCCCTTTGGCATTGAATGAACACATCTTTTCAGCCCTTTGGCATTCTGTGAACCCAACTTTCCAGCCCTTTGATATTGAATGAACACGACTTTCCAACCTCTTGGCATTGAATGAAGACAACTTCTCATCCCTTTGGCATTGAATGAGCATAACTTTCTAGCCCTTTGGCATTGAATGAATCCAACTTTTCAGCCCTTTCTTATCGAATGAACGCAATTTCCAGCCCCTTGGCATTGCAAAAATTCAACTTACCAGTCACTTGACATTGCATGAACGCAACTTTCCAGAACCTTGGGCATAGAATGAACACAATTTTCCATCCCTTTGGGATTGCATAAATACAACTTTCCAGCCAGTTGGCATTGCATGAGGGCCACTTTACAGAACCTTTGGCATTAAATGATGAAAAATTTCCAGCCCTTTGGCATAGCATGGACGAAACTTTCCAGCCCTTTTGCATTTAATAAAAGCTTTTTTCAGCCGTTTGGCATTGCTTGATCGCAGCTTTTCAGAACATTTGGTTAAGAATTAACGCAATATTCCTATCTTTTCGGCCTTTTATGAAGCTAGCATTCTAACAATGATGTCATCGAATAAATGCAGCTATTTAACCAGTATATTCATCGAATAAACCAAACTTTCTAACCTTTTTGGCATTGAATTAACGCAACATCCCCTCGATTTTGTCTACGACCAGCAACTACCAAAGTAGGACAGACCTCAAGAAGAGGGTGTGCAGAAGTTGCTGACCCTAATTGAGCAGTGTTGTAAGAGCTACCTTTGCTTAAATTAAACGTACCATTTCGTAATATGTCGTTTTAGAGCCTCTCGAACGTATCCAAAAGTCTTATAAGCTCGAAAGTTGTTTGAAATCACTTTCTCATTTTTCTAGCAAAACGATTTCCATAATTCTCAAATTGTGTTTCTTTTGGTGGAACTTGTTGGAAAAGAGTAAGTTTTTAGTATAATAGAGGAAATATTATGTAACAAAGAATGATGACTGGAAAGAAGATTCTTATTTATCTGAAGAAAATAAAAATCTGAAGATTGTAAAGCTTAGATCTTATCATCTCTCTCTCTCTCTCTCTCTCTCTCTCTCTCTCTCTCTCTCTCTCTCTCTCTCTCTCTCTCTCTCTCTCTCTCTCTCTCTCACCATCATAACTTTTTGAATACACACTGACATACAGAGGTGTATATACACACACACACACGCACACACATGTATATATATATATATATATATATATATATATATATATATATATATATATATATATATATATATATATATATATATACATGCATGAGTATGTATCACAAGCACACGTGATTTCAATCAATGTAAATATCACCCTCGAATGGCATTTAATACCGAATTCTATCTTGGGAATATATATCCACGTGGAATTCATTTTATGGTAACAGATTCTGGCCGGGTGGAGATTCGAACCCCCAGAGACTCTACGAACTTGATAGCTCAGTCGGTAAAGTCTTTGCAGGCATGGTTTCCAGCCAAACAGGTGGGGGTTCAAATCTCCACCCGGCTAGAAGCTGTTACCTTAAAATTAATTCCACGTGGATATATATTCCCAAGATAGAATTCGGTATTAAATGCCATTCGTGGGTGATATTTATATACATACATATATGTCTAAATAAGCCATATATATTTGTGATACATTAATGTCTGGATTCTCTTAAAGACATCGGGATCAGAGCCCCAGGTGAAATCACACAAAGACAAGAGCTTGTGACCGGACGGGAATCATGGACAAGTGGTAGTCACTGTCTATACAAGCTTGCCGGACCAGGGTTCGATTCCCAGCCGGTCACAAGTTCTTGTCTTTGTGTGATTTCGCCTGGGGCTCTGATCCCGAGGTTGTTAAGAAAATCCAGACATTAATATATCAAAAATATATATGGCTTATTTGAATATGAAAAACACGTCTAAATATACAAAATTTATCATTAATATATGTATGTATACATATATACATATATGTGTATATATATATATATATATATATATATATATATATATATATATATATATATATATATATATATATATATATATATAGTCACAGTTAATGACAATCTAAGTATTTCAAAAAATAGTAAGTAGTAAATCTTCTATAACCTTGATTTTAAGGTTCTGTTATCTTTGTAATTTTCAAGTTAATTTATATCTTGTAATTTATTTGTTAATATATTACATCCTTCACATACTATAAATTAAAAATAAAAAATAATTTATAATTTCTATATCCTAATTTTAACAATAATATCCAGAAGACCAGAAGAAGAAAAGTAAATTCGACTTTACAACACCTACACATAAAGGTTGAAATGCCACCATCATTTGAAAGAGAATGATGAAAAGAGGTAAAATCGACTCTCTGGTTATAACTCAGAGAGGTCAAAATCCGATGCAATATTCTTGTACATTTCGCTGACAAAGGACTGTTTTAATTCGCCCATATTCAGAGACCTTAAGATATTACGAAAGATTCTAATTTGAACAAAAGTTTAATTGAATGAGTCTTAATGGAAGCATTTAAAGCGGGATGACTTTTTGGAATTTGGAAATATTAATATATCGGGATTTAAAATAGAAATATATGCTTTTATAATAATAATAGTAATAATAATGATAATAATAATAATAGTAATAATAATAATAATAATAATAATAATAATAATAATAATAATAATAATAATAATAATAATAATAATAAAAGTATTTCCTATAATTTATCATCATTATCATCTCAAGGAAACAATGTAAAAAATAAACTTCAAGAGAAGTAATGTACAATCAAAATATGATATTTCAAGAACAAAAATCATTGAATTAAATCTTTCATATAAAACTATAGAATATTGAAAAAGAACTATGGGAAGAGAAATAAGGAAGAAAAAATGTACCCGAGTGTGCCCACAAGCAAGGAGCAAATTTTCAGAAGTCCATGGATTATTTTTGCACCTATATTTGACCACTAATATTATGTAATATATTTTTCTTCAAAAATCAGGGAGACATATAAATAACAT
>NC_090747.1:108606898-108621898 GCF_036898095.1 Palaemon carinicauda | reverse complement strand
AAGTCCCACTGATTACCGCCCAATTTCCATAACTCCCATATTATCTAAAGTTTTTGAACGTCTTCTGGCAAAACGTCTTAATAGGTTTGCTGAAGGTAATCATCTACTCCCTAGTTTGCAATTTGGTTTTCGTAAAGGCCTTGGAGCATGTGATGCCCTTCTTACAATCTCCAATGCTGTACAGAAATCCCTTGATTGTGGTCAGGAAGTTCGTATGATTGGCCTTGATTTTAGTGCTGCCTTTGACCGTGTTAATCATGAGGCCCTTGTTTTCAAACTGAAACAGTTGGGAGTGGGTGGGTCATTTCTTAGCATTATTATTGATTTTTTAAGTAATAGATCTCAAAGAGTTGTTGCTGACGGGCACCATAGTGATTATAGGGATGTGATATCCGGTGTTCCACAGGGTAGTGTTCTTGGCCCATTACTTTTCATATTATATACACATGACATGTGGTTTGGCCTTGAAAAACAAGCTTGTTGCATATGCAGATGATGCTACTCTCTTTGCATCAATTCCATCCCCTGAATGTAGATCTATCTTAATTTGTTGGACAGAAACTTACGGTCTATTAAATTTCTTATTCCTGATCTAGATATTAATCTCTGGCACCGTCGTTCAATTAGTTCATTATGCATGTTGCATAAGATTTTTCATAACTCTGACCATCCTTTACATTCAGATCTCCCTGGACAATTCCATCCTGTTCGTAATACTAGGTAGGCAGTTCATTCTAATAGCCAGGCCTTCTCCATCATGAGGCTCAATACTACGCAGTACTCTAGAAGTTTTTTTCCAGCTGTTTCAAAGTTGTCGAATGATCTTCCTAATCGGGTAGTTGACTCAGTAGAACTTCAAAAGTTCAAAGTTGGAGCAAATGCTTTTTTGTTGACCAGGCGGACCTGAGTCTTTTTATTGTTTATATATGACATATTTGTTTTTGACGTTGTTAATAGTTTATATATAATATATCTGTTTTGACGTTGTTACTTTTTTTAGATTGATTTATTGTTAATTTATTCTCTTCATTTATTTATTTCCTTATTTCCTTTCCTCACTGGGCTATTTTTCCCTGTTGGAGCCCCTGGGTTATAGCACTTTGATTTTCCAACTAGGGTTGTAGCTTGGACAGTAATAATAATAATAATAATAATATTATATATATATATATATATATATATATATATATATATATATATATATATATATATATATATATATATATATATATATATATATATATTGGATGTCAAGGTAGGACAAGACACACACGATGGTGGGGACATGTGGTTTAATGAGTCCTCAGATACAGACTGACTCGGTTGCTGTCTGCAACCGGCACTCTCACTTGGCGCCTGCCCGCCAAGGGAAAACATTTCCTCCTTGCAGGTACTCCATCATCCCCCCCCCCGAGATTAATACATGGGTATACATGGAGAGGTAATGATAAAAAATAATGCATGGATATACATGGATTAAATTGGGTGCATGTGCGAGAATAGGAAGACAGGTACATAGCTGTCAGTAATGCAAAACACAATGTGCTGGTAATACATGTTCATAGAATAATATGAAAAGCAAAGGCAATAAAAAAAAATATATGCAGGTGCCGCTGTAATGTACGATGATCACGTGTAGTCATCCATCCACGCAGGCTTTCTAGTGCGCCGTGATGGGCGTGGCTCCCGTACTGCTTGTGGGCTGGGCGTAGGGTGACTGCCTGGTAGCTGCTCGGGCGTGGGCGTGGCTGGTTGCGTAGCAGGTGTGGCCCGCCCAGGCTGGGGCCCCGATGATGTGAGACGCAGGTGCTTCCTGTTACGGAGAGAGAGGCGCCCGCTGCCATCTAGTTTGACTAGGTATTGTCGGTATGGGAGCGTTTCCGCCACAGTACCGGTGCGGTCCCACAGCTTAGTGGCCTGATTTTGCACTCGTACTTGGGATCCTGGGCTGATGGCTGGAAGCTTTCTGGATGGTCCGATCCCGGTGAGGGCGGCACCACTGTCAGCCATCTGACGTTCTCTTTGCCATAAGGTTGCCCCCCAGTGTTTGTCTACCGTGAGGTGCCAGCGGGCCGTAGGTACGCCATCTCGGAGCTACCTGCCGCTGCCATCTGGGCGGGGTACTTGTTTATTCCACGGAGGGGGGTGTTGAGGTACTGCAGGATAGCCATAGAGGACTTGTCCGTGTCGAGGGTGCCGCCGCTGCCCGTGTTCGCCATTATTATCCGCTTCCCGATCTTGACTGTGGCCTCTGCCCTGCCATTGGACTGTGGGTACTGGGCGGATGATAGACGCACAGACACGCTCCATAACTTGAAAAATTCCCCCATTTCCTCGCTTGCCAGATTGGTGTCCCCGTCCGTGGAGATTTGCTCCGGGGCCCCCCATCTGGAGAAGTAGCGACGTAGCTGAGTCTTGATGTGGGAGGAGGAGGTTTCGTGGGGGAAGTGTGCCAGCTCCAGCCACCCTGTGAGCCTGTCTGCGTAGGCCATGTACAAGTGTCCGTCGTGCTGGAACCTATCTGCCACCGTCATCTGGAAGGGGTACTCTGGGGGCGGCGTGATGATGAGTTCCTCCGTGGCCTGGGATGGTGCGTGTACGTCGCATTCTTCACACGAGGATCGGTGATACTGCAGGTCCCCCTCGAGTCCAGGCCAGTACACCGTCTGGCGCGCTCGTCGTTGCATCGAGTCCAGGCCTTGGTGCCCCGCGTGTAGGTTGGCAGCCACTTGCTGACGGAGAGGCTCCGGGATAACTAGCCGAACGTTGGCCTGTTCGAACATGTATGTCACCAAGTCTTGGATAACGGCCAGCCTCTCCCTGACACTGTAGAAGGGCCGAAGGCACGCAACTTCCTGGGACTTCCTATCGGCCCAGTCCCCGGCCAGGACCCTGGCCATGAGCAGCTGGTACACGGGGTCGCTGACAGCGGCGTGCCTAACTCTCGCCTCGTCCACGACACAGCTGTCGTGCTCTACTGCTGCCAAGACGGCGGCCGCCATGGTGTCGGTGAGATCTTCGTCGAGGTCCATGTCGTGGGCGCTGGGATCGGCTTTCAAGGCGGGGTATCGGGACAGGAAGTCCGCTGCGCTTTTACGCTTCCCCGGCAGGTACTTGACCCTGAATCGGTACTGCAGAGTTCTCTCCTTCAGCCTGAAGAGGCGGGGGTTCGAAATTTCCGTGAGGGCCCGATCCCCCAGTAACTTGGTTAACGGGCGGTGGTCCGTCACAACGGTGAGGTTGGGGCACCCCAGCAAGACCAGCCTCACCTTCTGGAGACACCAGGCTACCGCGAGGGCCTCCCCCTCCTCGGCAGCGTAGCCAGCTTCGGCGACGGTGAGATGGCGGCTGCCGCATAGTGCCTGGCGCCACCCGCCCGTGCAGCAAAAGGGCGTATTACCGGAGCTGCATGAGCAATACTGCTGAAGGATTACAAACCCTATGCCTTCTTTGCTCCAGTCGGTGATCCCTGCTGTGGGGCGGCTCCTGTCGTAGTAGGCCAGTCCGTCCTTTGCTAATTGGCAGATCATGTCTTGGGCGTGATGAAATTTGGTGCGGAGTGCCTCGTCCCAGTACACTGCTTTCCCGGTTGGTTTTTTGAGGAGCTCCCTGAATGGGTTCATGATGGGGGCTGTCGCAAGGAATGGCACCAGCTGGTTGACGAATCCGTACCAAGCCCTTATGTCGGTGATAGAGGGCTGACGTGGCATCGGGAAGTTCTTGATGGCCGCCAAACGTTCCTCTGTTGGCTTGTAGGCCTCCCAGCCCAGGTTGAAGCCCACAAAGTCTACTTCCCTTCTTGCGAATTGGAATTTCTCCGGCTTAAGCGTAATACCCTTGGCTGCGCATGTTTCGAGGAAGTCGTAGGCATGCCAGAAGGCCCCTTCGATGCTGTCGTCGTAGAGTAAGGTGTCGTCTACGCACTTATATTTCCTCTGGATGTCCTGGATGGCATCGTCGAATCGTCGAGTATACGCATCGCTGGCAGAGCAGTGCCCCATGGGTGTACGACGGTAGCGAAATCTCCCCGATGGGGTAATGAATGTGGTTAGATCGCGACTTTCTTCGTCTAACTCCACCTGGTGGTATCCCCAGTACGCGTCCGCCACGGTCTTGAACGTGTACTTAGGTATCCCGGACACCATATCAAGTGGGGCGGGGGTGTGGGGTGTCTCCCGTAGGCAAGATGCGTTGAGGAGCTGGTAGTCGACTGTACGGCGTGGCTGTCCTGACTTCTTGGCGAAGACCACCATACGGGCGCACCACTCGGTTGGCTGCCCGGCGGGTACCGGTTTTATGACGCCACGGGCGATATTTTCTTCGAGCTGGGCCTTCACTTCCTCTTCCCAGTGTTTTGGCACTGATGCTGGGGTATGGCATGCGTAAGGCGTAGTTCCTGGGTGCAGGTGGATATGGTGCGGTTTCCCCTGCATCACTGGCAGTGGCTTCCTGGCTGTGTTGAATGTTGTCGTAGCGAAATGTTGCAGGAGCCAGGCTTCCAACCTGTCCGCATGTTCCTCCTGGGGCTGCATGGGCACCTCGGCAGGTCGGGGTGGTACCTGGGCGGCCTGTCTGGCTGTGCCGTCGAACAGGCTCACGTGTGCCACCGCGGGGGAGGGATGGGGGAACTCCTTGGGTACCAGCGTTAAATCCCTGCAAGCCTCCAACGACAGGAAGAGGTGCTTTGCCGACTGCACGAAGTACACGTCCTGCTCCGTGGTGCGACCTTGCAGGGTGACGTGGCACACGGCAGATCCAAGGCACTTCAAGGGGAGGTTTGCCACATCCCGAAAGCCAGCCCGGGGTGTAAGAGCTGCTGGGCGGACTTGGAGGTGCGATAGCAAGGAGGGCCCAGCCACACATACCTGTGCCCCAGTGTCCGCCACGGCGGTGACTGGCACTCGAACTCCTGTGTCGTTGTGAACGACTGTCACCTCCACTACTGGGTGGTGGGCGAGGTTGGCGCCCGCAACAAGCACAGCACTAGACGTAGCACTAGACACATCTGTCGGGGATCCTGCCAATTTTGTTTGTGACTTTCTGCAGAATCTGTAGTAGTGGCCCTGATTGTGGCACCCGTTGCATATGACGGATTTAGCGGGGCATGAAGCTCTACCAGAGGCATGGCGCCCACCGCAGTTCCCGCAGGGAGGGGGTGGGGGACCCTTACCTGTGCCAGCGGCGGTTGGACTCGGATGATCTGCCTCGGGTGTCTCGCTGCCAGCTGCACAAGCAGATTCCCTCCAGTTGCATTGGCGCACAGCGGAGTCGAAGCGGGCCACCTCGTAGGCACAACACTTGGCCCTAAGGGCACTAATACTATTGATGTCACTGCTACACTGGTATACATGACGATGCATAGCCTCATCACTTAGGCCAACCATTAACTTGGGTAATAACATATATTCAGCCAGATTACACTGACACTTAGGGCACTGGAAATTGCAATCGGTGGCCTTTTGAGAACACTTTAAAAAATAATCACTGACACTTTCTCCTTGGCCTTGTACCGCATTAAAAAACTCCCACCGTAACACAGCACGGTTTGTAGAACGCAACACAATATCGCGAATAAAATCCATGGCTTCCGTAGCGGTGAGGTTACTCCTTTCCTGTGAGGTGAATCTGGCGTCCAGCGCCCGTTGTAGAGGGGGTGTGCAGTATAGCCTGATGTGGTGGACGACCTCGTGGGGAGGTAGTCTGCACAGTTCGATCCAGCATTCCACCGACCTCCTCCAGGACCTGAATGCGGCGGGCTTCAGCTCAATTTCGCACTTCTCAGGGGCTGCAGACGCGGGGACACGAGGTGCAGGGGTAGCATGTGTCGTAAGCCGGTCACGGAGAACGTTGATCATTTGCTGCTGTGCCGCCATGGCTTGCCTGGCTTCTTGCAGGGTAGGGACGAGCCCACGGGGGACGATGGGGCGTGCGGCCCTTGGGGTGGACTGCACTGAGCGGCGCTGGAAGGGCATGGTGAGGGTCACGTTGGTCCTTGAGAATCACTGCGCCATATTGGATGTTAAGGTAGGACAAGAGACACACGATGGTGGGGACATGTGGTTTAATGAGTCCTCAGATACAGACTGACTCGGTTGCTCTCTGCAACCGGCACACTCACTTGGCGCCTGCCCGCCAAAGGAAAAAATATCCTACTTGCAGGTACTTCATCAATATATATATATATATATATATATATATATATATATATATATATATATATATATATATATATGCATATATATGTATATATATGCATATATATACAGTATTTGAATGTATGCATATATTTATATATATATATATATATATATATATATATATATATATATATATATATATATATATATATATATATATATATATATATATATATATATATATATATATATATATATATATATATATATATATATATATATATATGAACCTTTTCAAAATTCAATCACAATCATGTTATGAATCAGGAAGTTAATCATACATTACAGCTTTCCATAATTCCCACAATTCCCACAAGAACAAGCAATACCTTCCTATCCTTCCCACAACCCCCTCCCACACCCCCACAATACATCAAGGATCAACCAAACGACCTAAAAATAATCCCTCGCTCACTGAGTGGAATCACTGAGCAAAAAATATTTTGTAATCCCCATAATGAACGATGAGTCTGTACAAATAGCCAGATTAGAGAAAATGTGAACCATTTTGGGAAATGATCAATACCATATGAGAAATGACAGATAAGCTAAATGGACATTGTCCAGCCAACCAGTATTGCGTTATTAAATTGATTCAATACTTGTTTAACGAATTAAAATAAAACATTCATGATTTGAATATGTATATTTAATTATCTCTCTCTCTCTCTCTCTCTCTCTCTCTCTCTCTCTCTCTCTCTCTCTCTCTCTCTCTCAATCTCTGAGTTGTACAGTGGCAAGGTGTTCTCCTAGCATTAGCAGAGCAGCAGATTGATCCCTGCCTAGGAGCCTGGTTTAAGGTGTTTATTGGGGAGGATATTGCTATGGTTAGGTTTGACAGTTGGGGAGGGGTGTTTGAG
Source organism: Palaemon carinicauda (assembly GCF_036898095.1). Lineage (NCBI taxonomy): Eukaryota > Metazoa > Arthropoda > Malacostraca > Decapoda > Palaemonidae > Palaemon > Palaemon carinicauda. The sequence continues at coordinate 108,614,841 of NC_090747.1, read as the reverse complement.
CTCGCCCGAGTGACGTTCTGGTTAGCATCTAATCTGATGAAACACTTTTACATGTATACATATATACATATACCAATGTATGTGCCCCGTCAAAAATGACAGCTAGATATTTAGATAGATATGCTCACACAGGCACACACACTTGTAGTCAAAACTCCTTAACCCCTCCCACTTCCCTAATGGTTTTGCTATTTATATGTTTAATAACAACAACCACAATAATAATAATAATAATAATAATAATAATAATAATAATAATAATAATAATAATAATAATAATAATAATAATAATAATAATATCAAATGATGTCAACACATAAAACATTTGGTCATTCGTCAGCCATTTTTCAAAACATAAATCATGAGACTCGCAATAAAGGGGTCTCCGTTCGAGCCAGGTTAATATATCTTGTTAGTGAAAGCAGTTCTACCATTCATATTAGGTTTGGATGTTATGTGCCTCATGTTCTACGAGAAGCCATCGCATGGTCCTCCCTGGACCATCATCGGTCAGAGCTAGTTCTTTTTGATGATTTTAAATTCATTTTAGATATTGGGAAAAGTACATTTTAAGAGTAGATTGAAAGGAGAGAAGTTGGACAGCAAGATAAAAGATATTGTAATTTATCTAAAAAAGAACATTGATCCTCATCCTCTCCTCCTGCGCCTATTAATGCAAAGGGCCTCAGTTATATTTCGCCAGTCGTCTCTATCATGAGCTTTTAAATCAATACTTCTCCACTCATTATCTCCTACTTCATGCTTCATAGTCCTCAGCCATGTAAGTCTAGGTCTTCCAAAGAGCAATATGGAGGTTAAATTTCATAGTCCTCAGCCCTGTAAGCCTGGGTCACCCCAAGAAGTAATAGGTAGGTGAATTAGGTTCTGGAAAAAGCAAGTAACGCTTACAGTGAACCGTGTGTAATGGAGTGACGATGCAACGATCAGACCTTTACATTAGCATATAAACCGTCTATAATGACCAATTATGAAAACCATATCAATTATGACTTTAGAATAATATAATTTTGACTCTCTTCTAAAATTCCTAAATCGTTTAAATCTCTCTAAAACTCCTCGAAGTTCTCTGGCGGCGACAAATTGAAGATGGTGAGAACATGTTGGAAGAATTAATAGCACTTATCATCCAACCCAGATTACATCTTAGGGGGAATTGCGGGTCTCAAGAGTCTTTATGTCAGGCAAACGGGTTTTGTCAAGGGGGCAGGGGGTCGGGTGGTATCAGGAGGAGAAAGGGGGAGTAGGGGGTTTCATAAGGATCGGATAGGGACATTTTCTGAGTCTTTCTTGGAAGGTATTTTGGATAGATTTTCTTTTGTTATAGATAATGTCATTAAGTCATTTGATAAGTTAGTGGCAGTTCGAAATGATAAAAGCAAATTATTATATTTATTTAATTCATTCAAATTTACTTGATGAATATCATAGAATGCAATTGGTTGTCATTGTTTGAGACAACAGCATATATCTATAAGTGTTTGTACCTAAGTATGATAGAAATTCTGATATATGATTAAATGAGTAACAATTTCGTGACAATCAGTATAATTATATTGGTTTGTTTTATCCAATGATAAAATTAATTAAAATGTAAAGACTAGTAACTCTATGCAAATTAAATGCCACCCTACAGAGCGAATACCTTTGCTTACTCTACGGAATCTAGTTTCCTGCATACTGAATAAAAAAAAATTACCACAATATGGCAAAAAGGTGTTATTGACCTTTTCGTGACCCTGGCCCTTATTACTCTCGACCAAATTACTCCCAAAATCTAATCAGATTGTCCTTGCATCATGAATAATCGTCCTTTCAAATTTCACGAGATTTGGTCAATTAGTTTTTGAGTTTTGCAAATCACAAACACACAGACTTACAAACAAAATAAACGCCTATCAAAACATAACCTTTGCAAAGAAGATGGCGAAGGTAATTATGAAATGGCAACGCTCTCTTTATGGTGATCCACAGACATGGAAAAAGAAGAAACTCGCAGCTGTTTATTTATGAAATCGTTATCTCTATAGCTGGTTATATCATCAGACTGTACAAAATAAGTAAATGGTGGCTCTCAATAAATGATGGCATCATTTACCATAAAATAAGAAGAAAGTGGCAGCTCTCCATATATAAGTGGCGTCACCATTCAGTAAAAAGAAGAAACTAGCAGCTATACAAATGGCCATGTCACCAGGCAGTAGAAAATAAGAACCTGACAGCTCTTCATAAAGAAGTCAATTGTATCTCTATAGATGGTGACATCACCAGGCAGTTAAAAAGTAGCAACTGGTAACTCATTATTTAGGTGACGTCACCAGGAAGTAAAAAAGAGAACCAGGCAGGTCTACAAATGGTAACATAAACAAACAGTAAAAAAAGAAGAATCTGACAACTCTCTATAAATGGTAACATCACCAGGGTGTAAAAAAGAAGAAACTGGCAACTCTCTATAAAAAGTAACATCACCAGACAGCAAAAAAGAAGAAACTGGCAACACTCTATGAATGGCAACACCATTAGTCAGTAAAAGAGAAGAGATAGCAACTCAACATATCGGTGATGTCATCAGAGGGGTATCATAAAACCTCTCCCCCTTCCCCTTCGCCTTTCCATCCATTAAACACAAAAGTCTTCCTGCCAATATTTAGGGAGATTCGGAAGGAATTTAGAGTTGATTAATCTGATAAGGGACGTCAAGAGAACGGAATCAAAGGGCCAATTAAGATATGTAATTGAGGACTATGATTATGACGTTCTGTTTCCTATAATTATTTGAAAAGAAATTGAGTTGACAACACACACACACACACACACACAAACACACGCACACACATGCATACACCAAAACACATATACACACACGTACACATCCAAAAACAAACACACACACCCAAATACACACACACACACACACACCCAAACATATATCAAACACACGCACATTCTACTCGATTTTCAGCTTGTTTTATATATATATATATATATATATATATATATATATATATATATATATATATATATATATATATATATATTCTTATACATGTATAAAACCAGTTAAAAATGGACTAGAATATCTTTGTTGCATTACCATAAAGACTTACTTTTACATTCATAATTTTTATAAGTTTTGCAAACCTTATTAACCCTGCATAAAAATACCTAAACTTCAAGTGGCAAAGAAAAAACTACTTTGGTCCTTTATAATTGCAATAAAAAAATGTCGCAAAGCAACATCCTAGAACGTAATACCTCGAGTTGCCGGTGATGTATTATTCATCCTGGCGCCGAGGGAGTTGAGGGTGTAACTCTCCCAGGAAGTCTAAGACTTTTCAATTCCCGATGAAGGACGAAGTCGAGAAGAATATCTCTTCCATAATTTAAGATGGGATGAGAACTTAGTGCAAATGAGGCGATATTTGGTTCCTTTTTTTCTTTTTTTATTATCAAACTTTAAGTCTAATTAGAACCCAAGTTGCCATATGTGCCAGATAAGATATTTGAAAGCGGCAGTGTAGTTGCTATTTTCTCCTTTTACGATATTTCCAACTTTTGTCACTTTGAGGAAATCTGCTTACTTGATTGAGTATTTAGTGTTATTATTAATTATTGAAGTGTTTATATGCAAAAAATTGCACCTAAGCAGAAATCAAGTTGGCATATGCACCAGGAAAGTTATTAGACAATGCGGTTGCGAGGTTGCCATCCGCCCCTTTTAATATACTTTTCTCTTGTGTTATCATAAAGGTATCAAAACAATTAGATATCTAGTTTTCCTACTAATTTTTTTAAGAGTTTGTATGTCATTACAAAGAATTGATTATATAAATGTGTTTTTAATATAATCTGATATTATGTATAACATGTGAAGTCTTGATATGATAGCCGCTTATAATTATGTAAACAAAGGTATTACTGTATTCATCAATCTAATTAAAAGTTGCCTTTATTCTAAATATAAAGTATGGAGAATTAGAAAAGTGGGGATGTAGGAAATTTAATATAGAGTATGAAGAGGTAGAAGAGTGTGGATATAGGAAATTTAATATAAAGTATGGAGAAGTAGAAGAGTAGGAAATTTAATGGGGAGAGCCTACGCTTCATTTACTTTTGCTTTTACTTTTACCATTAGGGGTTAATTTCTCGCCCTTCATCAGACACGAAGAGTCTGTTCAGGCGGGCCTTGGTGTGTGAAAATAATTTCTTTCCAGTTAATATTTTGCTCTGTATCTTATCAGTTATTTTGCTAGCATTTGTATTCAGGCTTAATAGTTTTCAGGTCACTATTATAACACTTTCTAAAAAGATAAGTCTTCAGGTTTTTCTTGAGAGCTGCCACATTTTTGCTATTCTTGACAAGTGGAAGGTCGTTGAAGTGTCTCGGTGCAGCATAACTAAACGTTCTTCCTCCTATTGCATGAATCACACTAATTTCGAATAGTCTATGTGGGTCATCAGCATGTCTAACTCTAACAGCAGCGCTGGTAGCTTGAGGGTAGGGGACCAAGCAATCACGAAGATACTCAGGCTTATTTCTTGTAAGTGCTTTGTGAATCCACAAGCAAATATTATATTCAATTCTAGGCTCAACAGGTAACCAATGTAGATCGATCAATGCAGGAGTTATTCTCTCCCGAAGTTTGATGCCTTTTATCAGTCTAGCCGCCCGGTTTTGCACATTTTGAAGCTTTCTTAGTAGTGTATTAGCCAATTTATAGTACGGAGAATTGCAATAATCAAGCCTTGATATTACGTGACTCATCATTAAAATTTTCCTACTGCCCTCTGTTAAATATTTTCTAATAAATGCTGTTTCTCAGGTGATAGTTACACACTTTCACTGTGTTCACTATTAGATCCCTCATTAACAAATTACAATCTATCAGTACACCCAAATTTTCATACTTTGAAATAACTATTAATTCGCAAACTCACCTTTAAATTCGAGGTGAATCGTCTCAGGAAAACAGTTATACAAACTGGAATAATTGGCTAAACACTATAATTTCCATTCATAAATGAATAAAGATGGAAAGTTTTTGAGTAAGTTGAAATAAAGCTGTACAAATTTACGTTCTAAATTAGCATGTAAATATAGCAGAATTTGAACAATATCGGCTTTGGATATATCATAATATACTGTACACACTGAACAGCAAATAAAGAAAGAACTATGTATACACACTCGTTGCTTATGGGATACTTAGGCATTTTACTTCCCTCCAACCTTTTCAACAACTTAAAGAAGGAAAGATAGCTATATTAACAAAGGGTAACTAGCGATGTTTCAACCAATTGTTAGTTCTCACAGAACTATCTTGTTAAGGAAACTGTCGTTATCAACAGCTGGTGCTCCTCACTTAGTGCACTATAGGTGTCACTAGATATATTTTCAGCCATCTAGATTACTTCCCTGTTCTTAGCTTAAAAATGGCAAATGGGTCTGCTCTGTTTTTATATTTCTCTTACTATAACTGAAACATTTCCCTCACGTGTTTGGAACTTTTATGAATTCCGTTAATGACAAATATGCAGATAGAGCTAATGGGTATGCCCACATCTTTTATAGGTTTTATTGCATCTCACCTAAGACAAACATTAAAAGAGTGGAAATTATGGAAATATACTGATTAAGGAAAGTGAAAGAGAGCGGGGCACACTCCCTTGCCTTTTGTGACCATCTATGCCTAGAACATTCATTACTTCTATAAGATATCGAGAGAGAGAGAGAGAGAGAGAGAGAGAGAGAGAGAGAGAGAGAGAGAGAGAGAGAGAGATAACATCCTTTCCCCTTCATGTCCACCATTGGCAATGGATTTCATACCAAATCTCTCTCTCTCTCTCTCTCTCTCTCTCTCTCTCTCTCTCTCTCTCTCTCTCTCTCTCTTCCAGCTCACAATCGTAAGATATATAATTAAACGTGAGAGCATTATTAAGTCTGCCAACCAGACAACGGACGTCACATCCTATAAGGAGATTATAGGTTTCCTCGACCTGATGTCAGAGATTGGGACATCCTAAGGACATCCTAAGGACATTTCCAAGGACATCCTAAGGACATTCTTGCGACATTATTATGACATCACTCTACCACAGTCCTTCACAAGCTTATGACATGTCACATGGAACTGAAAAATTATTATTATTATTATTATTATTATTATTATTATTATTATTATTATTATTATTATTATTATTACCACTTTAATATCTTGTCATAATCATGTTCACTAAAAGGAAAAAAATACTGATTTCCAACTTAACGTTAATAATTAAAACTCGGAATATCCTTTATCTTTTATCTTTTATCTAAAAGGGAATTACCATTCATAAAGTCTTTAAGAGAAGGCAAAAACTCTCAAGATAAAAGGCGATTTGTTTGGCCCTTAAAATCCTGTTTTTATGGCGTATTGAAAATAAATGAGGAAGTAATATTGAATATGGGACTTTTCTATTAAGGTTCTTTTTGGTTTTTATGCATTTCATACATGAAAGATACGCACACACACGCACACACATTCGTACACACACATCATTTTACCAAGATACTTCCCCTAATTTTGGGGGGGTAGCTGACATAAGAAAAAAAGAAAAAAAAATGTCGACATGCGCCTTCATATATTATTTCTTGATAATAAATACAAATACTGATACTTAATTACATTTAATAAGACCTGTTCGTAGAGGGAGAAAATGGCTGCCAATAGGACTTACTCTGACTCCAACCAAATCGAAAATTGTGGTTATTTGATATAGTGTATTATTCATATAAGCGATAAAAAACCTAATCAAACTTTATCACATTAAACTTCTCATATACAACAGATGGAAAAAATGATGCCAATAAGACTTACTCTTGGATTGCCAATCTCTACAGATAAGATTGCAAAACATGGTTATCTGATATAGTTAATTTTTTTTGGCAAACATAATTGAACATAATAACACTAAACTACTTATCAATAAATTGAATTGTAACTAAGAAAAATAAAAATCTCTGTATAATAAAATAGGAAATTAGCTACTAATATGACTTACTCTTGTATTGCTAATATCCGCAGAGAAGATTGCAAAACATGGCTCTGTAATGTAGTGTATAGTTTCTTTAAGCTTTTTTCAAATGTATTTGCATTTAATTATAGTTTACTGCTTATTATGAAATTGAGCTAATTGAACAAAATAAAGGAAAAAACTTTGTACAAAAGAGTGTAAAACTAGCTGCCAATTTGACTTACTCTTGGGTTGCTAATCTCTTTTGACCAAATAAAAAAATATGATTATCTGATATGGTGTATTGTTTCTTTAAGCTCTTTTTTAAACATTATCACACTTAATAACAGATTATTAGATTGAAAAAAAGAGAAATTAGGTATTTTTATATATAATTACAGTAAATCATGATATTGAAATATGATTTAAAAAAAAACCTCATTAATCAACTCATTCTGAAACTGTCATGATAAATCAGGACATCTGACGTCACATCTCGTCCGTTCAAATCTCAATTCCACCCATCACACTTAATTACACTTAATTACCCTTCATCACACTTCATTACACTTCAAACAATAGATAAACTCCGCTTCACTTCTCATAATCCCAGGTTTTTTTCAAAAGCGAACATTAGCTTTATCTCACTGGATTCCAGGACACTGGATTCAACTCCTGTTTTTTTAACGCCTGGATGGACAGATGTTTCTCTTATTGCTGTTGCTGTTGATGTTGTTGTTGTTGCTGTTGTTGTTGTTGTTTATTTGTGTTGTTGCAGCTGGTGGTATTACAGTCCTCGTCAATTGGCCTTATTCTTTACAGCTTTCCATATTGGGCGGATTACTTCTTATTTTCTTATTTACTTCTTGTTTTTTTTAGGGGGGTTTGAATGGGGTTTTGGCAAGAGGCGGGGTTTTTTGTATTTGCATTTT
>NC_090747.1:108594773-108596398 GCF_036898095.1 Palaemon carinicauda | reverse complement strand
TTTTATATATAATATATTATATATATATATATATTATATATATATATATATATATATATATATATATATATATATATACATATATGTATATATACATATATATATATATATATATATATATATATATATATATATATATATATATATATATGTATATATACATATATATATATATATATATATATATATATATATATATATATATATATATATATATATATATATATATATATATATATATGTTTATGTGTGTGTATGAGTTTGTGTATGTGTGTTCTTACACAAGGCTACTCTTCCATCACATGACATTGTTGTTGAGATATATAAAAAATTCCTCCTTCATATTATGCAAAAGCTATTCATCACAGCTGTGCCGTGAAATAACCTGTCATCCCCTCAGCTACGAAAATCCCCAACTTGTAATTTATCTCGACAGAATTTTGATACTAAAGAAATTTCCTTATAATCTGAAAAGGGTTTTAAGACCTGGTTCTTAAAAAAAACTTACATTTATGTTGCTATACGTGTTATCAGTTAAAAAATTTAAATTTAGTTGCATGCTGGGAAAATATATAAAACATTATTTCAGATGTTTCAGAATTATATGAACTTTGCAGCTAGGTCGATGTTTTTTTTATTTATAACATTTATAAGAAGACTTGATTACTGGCCAGAGTGTGTATGGTGTCTTTGCAGGAGGGAAAGATTCTTTTAATGGATATTGAAGATTAGTTTTATATTTTATTAGAGTATATTAATCATGAATATCGAATGAAATGAATAATTAATATACAATCCATTCTACCTTTAAACTAAGGAGTTTGTTGCTTAAAAGTATATTATTTAAATATCTCCACAAAAAACTTTCTCTTCCACAAATGCATCTCTGAATAGGTTCTACTTAAGCTGTCTTCAACCGATCCTCCTCACATATACTTACCACATTTCCATACCATCTCAATCTTGACTCTTTTATCCCTTTAGTCAATCTTTGCCACCAAATTATCTCTTGCTTTCCCTTCTTCTTTTGGACAGCATATTGATGAGACATATCATTACTGGTCACTAGTCTTCTTCTTTTTCCCCATGTTATCCTTACATTAAGGGGTCGGTTGCCTGATGCACTCAACACTTATCGGTCTTAGCAGCATTTTTTGGTTCCTAGCTGCAGATGATTTAAACCCTTTCTTTACTTTTGTCTCCACCTCCTTTCTTCCTTATTCCAGTCCAACCTCTCCAAAAATTTAATTCATAGTACTATTTGTACGGTTATCCAGTTGTACATAGCACTAAATAGTTTTAATTTTTTTTTTTTATATAAAACCCATATTTATAAATCTAAGCCAACCATCTCGGAAAATGGTCAAATATATCTGGATTTTTAGTTTGAATTCTCATCGTTGGATATTACTACTTTCCTCCATCCTGGCTATTTCTTCTAAAGAAACACTTTTACAATAAGTTTCTATCTCTTTTATTTCACTTCCTTTTCTTTGACAGTCCTTGGTTGATTTACTTATTAACTATTTTACTTAGATGGATTGTCTATTCAAAAATGGTCGTTCAACATTCACCGTTACCACTAATTTTAATGTTAAAGTTAAAATTCATGTTTTGTTAATATT
>NC_090747.1:108574773-108584773 GCF_036898095.1 Palaemon carinicauda | reverse complement strand
AGATAGAATGTTGGTTATTGATAATCAGCATCTATTTCTGTAGGTGGTTTGGGATAGCATATGGGTTGAGGATAATCTGCAACTTTTTATTTATTTACTTTTTTTTTTTTGTAGGCTGTTTGGGATAGAAGGTGGGTTAAGGATAATCAGCAACTTACTTTTTTATTTTAGAGGTACCCCAGCCTGATTTTGGTCAAAGGAAAGGAAGAAAGTGACGGAGTGGAGGAAGTATCTTGTCCAAAGGAGCCCACTGGCTCCTGTCGTTTAGTTGGAGAGAAAGAGATACAGAAGAAAATCCCGCTGAATAGAATGGCCCGGGAATAGTATTTATGGAACAATCTTATTCGAATTTCTCAGAAGAAAAAAAAAATATGACATTACCAGAGACTGAGGGTGATTATGTGATGTTATTTATGTCTCCCTGATTTCTGAAGAAAAATATATTACATAATCTTAGGTTCAAAAATAATCCATGGACTTCTGAAAATTGGCTCCTTTCTTGTAGGCACACTCGAGTACATTTTTTCTTCCTTATTTCTCTTCCCATTGTTCTTTTTTGATATTATATAGTTCTATATGAAAGATTTAATTCAATGATTTACTGTTCTTGAAATATATTTTGATTGGTTTTTTATTTGTAGTTTGCTTATTACCTTCTTTCCTTGTTGGTAATTATGATAAATTCTAGTATATACTACTATTTTTTTCTAATATTATTATTGATATTATTATTTTTTATTTGATTATTATTATTATTATTATTATTATTATTATTATTATTATTATTATTATTATTTTTATTATTATTATTATTTTTAATATTATAAAAGTACATATTTTTCTTTTATATCCTGATATATTAATATTCCTAAATTCCAAAAAGTCATCCCACTTCAAATACTTCCATTAAAACTCCTTCAATTAAACTTCTGTTCAAATTAGAATCTTTCGTAATATCTTCATGTCTCTGAATATGGGCGAATTAAAACAGTCCTTTGTCAGCGAAATGTACAAGACAATCGCATCGGATTTTGACCCTTTTGAATTTGAACCAGAGAGTCAATTTTACCTTTATTCATAACGGTCTTTCGAATGATGATGTTATTTCAGCCTTTATGTGTTGGTGTAATAAAGTCGAACTTACTTTTCCTCTTTTGGTCTTCTGGAAATGATTTGTAGATTTGAAATCTATTTTATTTGAAGGGTTTAATTTACTTGATTAACTTCTAAATTACGAACATATCAGAACTTTAAAATCGAAGTTATAAAATATTAACTATATACTAATTATGAAAGACTTATATTTCTATTAATTGTTGTGAATATATATATATATATATATATATATATATATATATATATATATATATATATATATATATACATATATATATATATATATATATATATATATATATATATATATATATATATATATATATATATATATATATATATATATATATTTACATACATACATACATGCATACATACATACATACATATATACATATATAAATATATATATATATATATATATATATATATATATATATATATATATATATATATATATATATATATATATATATATATATATATATGTATGTATGTATGTATGTATATATATATATATATATATATATATATATATATATATATATATATATATATATATATATATATATATATATATATATATATGTGTGTATGTATGTATGTATGTATGTATGTATGTATGTATGCACGTATGTATATATATATATATATATATATATATATATATATATATATATATATATATATATATATATATATATAAATACATTTATATATATACATATATGTATATATATATATATATATATATATATATATATATATATATATATATATATATATATATATATATATATATATATATATATATATATATACATATATATGTATATATATATATATATATATATATATGTATATATACATATATATACATATATATATATATATATATATATATATATATATATATATATATATATATATATATATATATATATAAACATATATATGAACATATATATATATGTGTGTGTGTATACACCTCTGTATGTCAGTGTGTATTAAAAGAGTTATGATGGTGAGAGAGAGAGAGAGAGAGAGAGAGAGAGAGAGAGAGAGAGAGAGAGAGAGAGAGAGAGAGAGAGAGAGAGAGAGACTATAAGGTCTAAGCTTTACAATATTCAAGTTTTTATTTCCTTCAAAGAAATAAGAATCTTCTTTCCAGTCATCGTTCATTGTTATATAATATTACCTCTCTTATACTAACAACTTGAACTCTTTTCCAACAAGTTCCATTAAAAGAAACACAATTTGAGAATTATGGAAATCGTTTGGCCAGAAAAATAAGAAAGAGATTCCAAACAATTTTCGCGCTTATAAGACTTGCATAAGCGTGAGAGGCTCTAAAACGACCTATTACGAAATGGTTGGTTCATTTCAGACAAATGTAGCTCTTACAACACTGCTCAATTAGGGTCAGAAACTTCTGCACACCCTCTTCTTCAGGTCTGTCCTACTTTGGTAGTTGTTGGTCGTAGCCAAAATCGAGGGAAAGTTGCGATAATTCAATGCCGAAAAGGTTAGAAAGTTTGGTTTATTCGATGAATAAACTGGTTAAATAGCTGTATTTATTCGATGACATCATTGTTAGAATGTTAGCTTCATAAAAGGCCGAAAACATAGGAATATTGTGTTAATTCTTAGCCAAATGTTCTGGAAAGTTGCGATCAAGCAATGCCAAACGGCTGAAAAAAGCTTTTATTAAATGCAAAAGGAGTGGAAAGTTTCGTCCATGCTATGCCAAAGGGCTGGAAATTTTCCATCATTCAATGCCAAAGGTTCTGGAAAGTGACCTTCATGCTATGCAAACTGGCTGGAAAGTTGTATTCATGCAATTCCAAAGGGATGGAAAATAGTGTTAATTCTATGCTCAAGGTTCTGGAAAGTTGCGTTCATGCAATGCCAAGTGACTGGCTAGTTGAACTCTTGCAATGCCAAGGGGCTGGAAATTGCCTTCATTTGATAAGAAAGGGCTGAAAAGTCGGGTTCATTCAATACCAAAGGTCTGGAAAGTTATGCTCATTCAATGCCAAAGGGATGAGAAGTTGTCTTCATTCAATGCCAAGAGGCTGGAAAGTTGTGTTCATTCAATACCAAAGGGCTGGAAAGTTGGGTTCACAGAATGCCAAAGGGCTGAAAAGATGTGTTCATTCAAGGCCAATGGGCTTGAAAGTTTCGTTAATTCAGTACCAAAGGCCTGAAAAGTTACATTTATTTGATTACAAAGGTTGGAATGTTGGATTCATTCAATGACAAAGGGGTGGAAAGTTGTGTTCATGCAAGGCTGTGGCCTGATTGGTAACGTCTGTGCCTGGTGTTTGCCAGTCGGGGGTTCGAGTCCCGCTCAGAATCGTTATTGCCAATAGTGTCTACAACCTTACCACTCTTGTGAGCTAAGGTTGGGGTGTTTGGGGGAGCCTATATGTCTATCTACTGAGTCATCAGCAACCACTGCCAGGCCCTTCCTGGTCCTAGCTTAGGTGGAGAGGAGGCTTGGGCGCTGATCATATAATATATGGTAAATGTCTAGGGCATTGTCCTGATAGATAGGGCAATGTCACTGTCCCTTGCTTCTGCCATTCATGAGCGACCTTTAAACCTTTAAAACCTTTAAAGTTGCGATTATGCAATCCCAACGTCTCTGGAAAATTGCTTTCCTTCAACACCAAAGGTGTGGAAAGTTGAATTCATTCGATGAGTAAGGGCTGGAAAGCTGTGTTTATTCGATACCAAAGGTTCTAGTAAGTTTAATTCACGCAATTCCAAATAGCTAGAAAGTTTCATTCATTCAATAGTAAAGAGCTGTGAAGTTGTTGTTCATTCTATGACAAAGTAGTTTAACGTTGGGTTCATTCAATGTAAAAGGCTGGAAAGTAGGGTTCATGCAATGCCGAAAAGCTGGTAATTTGCATCCATTTAATTACAAAGGTCTGGAAAAGGGGGTGGAAAGTTGAGTTTATACAATGACAAATGAATCGAAATCTGCGTCCATTCAATGCCACAAGGCTGAAAACTTGCGTTCATTCAATGATAAAGGGCTGGAAAGATGAGTTCATTCAACGCCAAAGGCCTCGAAAGTTGCGTTCATTCAATGCCAAAGGTTCTGGAAAGTTTTGTTCATGCAATGCCAAAGGTTTGAAAAGTAGCGTTCATTCAATGCCAAAGGGCTGAAAAGTCACGTTTATGCAATGACAAAGGGCTGGAAAGTTTTGTTTCTTCAATGACAAAGGGCCGGGAAGGGGCGTTTATTCAATGACAAAAGGCTGGAAAGTAGGATTCACTCAATGCCAAAGGGCTGAAAAGTCACGTTTATGCAATGACAAAGGGCTGGAAAGTTTTGTTTCTTCAATGACAAAGGGCCAGGAAGGGGCGTTTATTCAATGACAAAAGGCTGGCAAGTAGGATTCACTCAATGCCAAAGGGCTGAAAAGTCACGTTTAGGCAATGACAAAGGGCTGGAAAGTTTTGTTTCTTCAATGACAAAGGGCCGGGAAGGGGCGTTTATTCAATGACAAAAGGCTGGCAAGTAGGATTCATTCAATGCCAAATGGCTGGAAAGTCACGTTTATGCAATGACAAAGGGCTGGAAAGTTTTGTTTCTTCAATGACAAAGGGTCGGGAAGGTGCGTATATTCAATGACAAAAGGCTGGCAAGTAGGATTCATTCAATGCCAAAGGTCTGAAAAGTCTCGTTTATTCAATGACAAAAGGCTGGCAAGTAGGATTCATTCAATGCCAAATGGCTGAAAAGTCACGTTTATGCAATGACAAAGGGCTGGAAAGTTTTGTTTCTTCAATGACAAAGGGTCGGGAAGGTGCGTTTATTCAATGACAAAAGGCTGGCAAGTAGGATTCATTTAATGCCAAAGGGCTGAAAAGTTATGTTCAATCAATAACAAATGGCTGGAAAAGCTGGGTTTCTTCAATGAGAGACGGCTGGAAAGTTGTTTACATTAGACGACAAAGGCCTGGAAAGTTGCGTTCAGTCAATGCCAAAGGTGTGAAAAAGTGCACAAATATAATGCCAAGGGGCTGGAAAGTTTCATTCATTCAATGCCAAATGTGTTTGAAAGTTGCTTTCATGCAATCCCAAAGGGCTGTAGATCTGTTTTCATGCAATGCCAAAGGGCTAGAAAGTAGCATTCATTCAATGCCAAAGGTTCTGGAATGATATATTCTTGCAATGCTAAATGGATGGAAAGTTGCGTTCATGCTATAACAAGAGGACAGGGAAGTTGAGTCCATTCAAAGCCAAATGGCTGGGAAGTTGTGTTCATTCGATGACAAAGGGCTGGAAAGTTGCGTTCATTGAATGCCAAAGATTCAGGAAAGTTGCGTTTATACAGTGCCAAAAGGCTGGAATTTTGTGTTCGTGCAATGTCAAAGGTTTGGAAAGTAGTCATTCAATGTTAAAAGTTCTGGAATGTGGCTTTCATGCATTGCCAAATGGATGGAAAGTTGCATTCATTCAATGCCAAAGGTTCAGAAAAGTTACGTTCATGCATTACCTTATGGCTGGAATGTTGCGTTTCTGCAATACCAAAGGTCTGGGAAGTTGCATTTATTCAATGACAAAGGGCAGGAAAGTTAGGTTCATTCAATGACAAAGGGGTGGAAAGTTGTGTTCATGCAATGCTGTGGCCTGATTGGTAACGTCTGTGCCTGGTGTTTGCCAGTCGGGGGTTCGAGTCCCGCTCAGAATCATTATTGCTAGTAGTGTCTACAACCTTACCACTCTTGTGAGCTAAGGTTGGGGGGTTTGGGGGAGCCTATAGGTCTATCTACTGAGTCATCAGCAGCCACTGCCAGGCCCTTTCTGGTCCTAGCTTAGGTGGAGAGGAGGCTTGGGCGCTGATCATATAATATATGGTATATGTCTAGGGCATTGTCACTGTCCCTTGCTTCTGCCATTCATGAGCGACCTTTAAACCTTTAAAACCTTTAAAGTTGCTTCTATGCAATCCCAACGTCTCTGGAAAATTGTTTTCCTTCAACGCCAAAGGTGTGGAAAGTTGAATTCATTCGATGAGTAAGGGCTGGAAAGCTGTGTTTATTCGATACCAAAGGTTCTAGTAAGTTTAATTCACGCAATTCCAAATAGCTAGAAAGTTTCATTCATTCAATAGTAAAGAGCTGTGAAGTTGTTGTTCATTTTATGACAAAGTGGTTTAACGTTGGGTTCATTCAATGTAAAAGGCTGGAAAGTAGGGTTCATGCAATGCCGAAAAGCTGGTAAGTTGCATTCATTTAATTACAAAGGGCTGGAAAATGGGGTTCATTCAAGGGCAAAGGGGTGGAAAGTTGAGTTTATACAATGACAAATGAATCGAAATCTGCGTCCATTCAATGCCACAAGGCTGAAAACTTGCGTTCATTCAATGATAAAGGGCTGGAAAGATGAGTTCATTCAACGCCAAAGGCCTCAAAAGTTGCGTTCATTCAATGCCAAAGGTTCTGGAAAGTTTTGTTCATGCAATGCCAAAGGTTTGAAAAGTAGCGTTCATTCAATGCCAAAGGGCTGAAAAGTCACGTTTATGTAATGAAAAGGGGCTGGAAAGTTTTGTTTCTTCAATGACAAAGGGCCGGGAAGGTGCGTTTATTCAATGAAAAAAGGCTGGCAAGTAGGATTCATTCAATCCAAAGGGCTGAAAAGTCACGTTTATGCAATAACAAAGGGCTGGAAAGTTTTGTTTCTTCAATGACAAAGGGCCGGGAAGGTGGGTTTATTCAATGACAAAAGGCTGGCAAGTAGGATTCATTCAATGCCAAAGGACTGAAAAGTCACGTTTATGCAATGACAAAGGGCTGGAAAGTTTTGTTTCTTCAATGACAAAGGGCCGGGAAGGTGCGTTTATTCAATGACAAAAGGCTGGCAAGTAGGATTCATTCAATGCCAAAGGGGTGAAAAGTCAAGTTTATGCAATGACAAAGGGCTGGAAAGTTTTGTTTCTTCAATGACAAAGGGCCGGGAAGGGGCGTTTATTCAATGACAAAAGGCTGGCAAGTAGGATTCACTCACTGCCAAAGGGCTGAAAAGTCACGTTTATGCAATGACAAAGGGCTGGAAAGTTTTGTTTCTTCAATGACAAAGGGTCGGGAAGGTGCGTTTATTCAATGACAAAAGGCTGGCAAGTAGGATTCATTCAATGCCAAAGGGCTGAAAAGTTGTGTTCAATCAATAACAAATGGCTGGAAAAGCTGGGTTTCTTCAATGAGAGACGGCTGGAAAGTTGTTTACATTAGACGACAAAGGCCTGGAAAGTTGCGTTCAGTCAATGCCAAAGGTGTGAAAAAGTGCACAAATATAATGCCAAGGGGCTGGAAAGTTTCATTCATTCAATGCCAAATGTGTTTGAAAGTTGCTTTCATGCAATCCCAAAGGGCTGTAGATCTGTTTTCATGCAATGCCAAAGGGCTAGAAAGTAGCATTCATTCAATGCCAAAGGTTCTGGAATGATATATTCATGCAATGCTAAATGGATGGAAAGTTGCGTTCATGCTATAACAAGAGGACAGGGAAGTTGAGTCCATTCAAAGCCAAATGGCTGGGAAGTTGTGTTCATTCGATGACAAAGGGCTGGAAAGTTGCGTTCATTGAATGCCAAAGATTCCGGAAAGTTGCGTTTATACGGTGCCAAAAGGCTGGAATTTTGTGTTTGTGCAATGTCAAAGGCTTGGAAAGTAGTCATTCAATGTTAAAAGTTCTGGAATGTGGCTTTCATGCATTGCCAAATGGATGGAAAGTTGCATTCATTCAATGCCAAAGGTTCAGAAAAGTTACGTTCATGCATTACCTTATGGCTGGATAGTTGCGTTTCTGCAATACCAAAGGTCTGGGAAGTTGCATTTATTCAATGACAAAGGGCAGGAAAGTTGGGTTCATTCAATGACAAAGGGGTGGAAAGTTGTGTTCATGCAATGCTGTGGCCTGATTGGTAACGTCTGTGCCTGGTGTTTGCCAGTCGGGGGTTCGAGTCCCGCTCAGAATCGTTATTGCCAGTAGTGTCTACAACCTTACCACTCTTGTGAGCTAAGGTTGGGGTGTTTGGGGGAGCCTATATGTCTATCTACTGAGTCATCAGCAACCACTGCCAGGCCCTTCCTGGTCCTAGCTTAGGTGGAGAGGAGGCTTGGGCGCTGATCATATAATATATGGTAAATGTCTAGGGCATTGTCCTGATAGATAGGGCAATGTCACTGTCCCTTGCTTCTGCCATTCATGAGCGACCTTTAAACCTTTAAAACCTTTAAAGTTGCGATTATGCAATCCCAACGTCTCTGGAAAATTGCTTTCCTTCAACACCAAAGGTGTGGAAAGTTGAATTCATTCGATGAGTAAGGGCTGGAAAGCTGTGTTTATTCGATACCAAAGGTTCTAGTAAGTTTAATTCACGCAATTCCAGATAGCTAGAAAGTTTCATTCATTCAATAGTAAAGAGCTGTGAAGTTGTTGTTCATTCTATGACAAAGTAGTTTAACGTTGGGTTCATTGAATGTAAAAGGCTGGAAAGTAAGGTTCATGCAATGCCGAAAAGCTGGTAAGTTGCATTCATTTAATTACAAAGGGCTGGAAAATGGGGTTCATTCAAGGGCAAAGGGGTGGAAAGTTGAGTTTATACAATGACAAATGAATCAAAATCTGCGTCCATTCAATGCCACAAGGCTGAAAACTTGCGTTCATTCAATGATAAAGGGCTGGAAAGATGAGTTCATTCAACGCCAAAGGCCTCGAAAGTTGCGTTCATTCAATGCCAAAGGTTCTGGAAAGTTTTGTTCATGCAATGCCAAAGGTTTGAAAAGTAGCGTTCATTCAATGCCAAAGGGCTGAAAAGTCACGTTTATGTAATGAAAAAGGGCTGGAAAGTTTTGTTTCTTCAATGACAAAGGGCCAGGAAGGTATGTTCATTCAATGACAAAAGGCTGACAAGATGGATTCATTCAATGCCAAAGGGCTAAAAAGTTGTGTTCATTCGATGCCAAAGGGCTGGAAAGCTGGGTTTCTTCAATGAGAGAGGGCTGGAAAGTTGTTTACATTCGATGACCAAGGGCTGGAAAGTTGCGTTCAGTCAATGCCAAAGGTTTGGAAAAGTGCACGAATACAATGCCAAAGGTCTGGAAAGTTTCATTCATTCAATGCCAAATGTGTTGGAGAGTTGCTTTCATGCAATCCCAAAGGGCTATAAATTTGTTTTCATGCAATGCCAAAGGGTTAGAAAGTGGCATTCATTCAATGCCAAAGGTTCTGGAATGATGGATTCATGCAATGCCAAATGGATGGAAAGTTGTGTTCATACTATAACATAGGACTGGGAAGTTAAGTCCATTCAATGCCTAATAGCTGGGAAGTTGTGTTCATTTGATGACAAAGGGCTGGGAAGTTGCGTTCATTCAATGCCAAAGGTTCCGGAATGTTGCGTTCATACAATACCAATGGGGTGGAAATTTGTGTTCGTGAAATGTCAAAGGTCTGGAAAGAAGTCATTCAATGTCAAAGGCTCTGGAATGTGGCGTTCATGCAATGACAAATAGATGGAAAATTGCGTTCATTCGGTGCTAAAGGTTCAGAAAAGTTACGTTCATGCATTAGCATATGGCTGGAAAGTTTCCTTTATACAATACCAAAGGTCTGGGAAGTTTGCGTTTATTCAGTGACAAAGGGCAGGAAAGTTAGGTTCATTCAATGCCCTAGGGCTGGAAAGTTGCATTCATTTGATGACAAAGGTCTGGAAAGTTGCATTCATCCCATGCCAAAGATTCTGGAAAGTTAAGTTCATACATTGCCAAAGGGCTGTAAAGCTACGTTCATTCAATGCCAAGGGTTCTTGAAAGTTGCGTTCATACATTGCCAAGAGGCTTGAAATTTGTGTTCATATAATGC
>NC_090747.1:108561193-108564273 GCF_036898095.1 Palaemon carinicauda | reverse complement strand
TAGAAAGAAATGTGCATTTATTGCAGTTTGAAAATGAATCATTACTTTGAAGAGGGAGTGGGAATGGGAGGGTGAGAGGGGAGGGAGAAGGAGAGGGAAAGGGAGAGGGATAGAGAGGGATCAGGAGCCCAGTTTATTTTTGCAGAACGATGAAACCATTAAAGGTTTAAAAGCCTCTCATGAATGGCAGAGGCAAGGGACAGTGACATTGCTTTATCGAGCAGGGACAATGTATGATCAGAGTCCAAACCCCTTCACCTAAGCTAGGACCAAGGAGGGCCAGGCAATGGCTGCCGATGACTCAACAGAGAGACCTATATGCTCTCCCAAACTCACCATCTTTAGCTCAGAAGGATAGTGAGGTTGCAGCGATCAAATAAACTAATGAGTTTGAACAGAGCTCTAACCCCATTCCAGCGTTCATCAGTCAGGGACGTTACCACATCGGCCACCACAACGCACCGTTTGGATTTGGTAACATATCTCAATATTGACATCGCTTACTCTCATGCTAATGTTCTCAATGACGGATAAATCTGTTTTTTAGTGATAATGAAATAAACCAGTAATGACTGCATATAATAAAATCGCACGTTCCAATAATCTGTTTATCAGCGAATAAAATCAATGGTTTGGCAAATTTATGATGAATCTGTAACCTCGGTGATCCGCGAATCATGATTTTATATATATATATATATATATACACACACATATATATATATATATATATATGTGTGTGTGTGTGTGTGTGTGTGTATGTGTGTGTGTGTGTGTATCTATAATAATAGAATATGTGTGTTCTCACATCTTCTAGTAAAGGTAAATAAGAAAACCTGAAGACATTTTCCTTCCTTATTTTCCTTTTCTCTTGGACAATTTTCCTCTTCGTTGTTTGGATAAAGTACCAGAAAATACCAGGGCACTGTTACCAGAAGGAATCCATTACTTGTTATTCTCCCCTGAGGAAAAAAAACCAGAAATTTTCGTTTTCCTTCCAGCAGGTTTGCTGGAATACTGAGATGCTTCTATTTTAGATTTTTGTTGGACGTATGTATCGTCTGCTGAATACGCTTTGCTGGAATTCTGATAAATGGTGGTTCTATGATGCCCTCTCTCTCTCTCTCTCTCTCTCTCTCTCTCTCTCTCTCTCTCTCAAGCGTATCGTGGTTGATGGGAAACGCAATATACATATTCATTAAACGTCTTGATATTTTAAAAGTACTCGATGACGTCATCTGCATATGATTATTTTATGGTTAAATTCTATGGCTATATTTTTAGCTGGGGATTCCTTCGTCTCTCACACTCTCTCTCTCTCTCTCTCTCTCTCTCTCTCTCTCTCTCTCTCATATCGTGGTTGATGTGGAACGAAATATTCATATTCATTAAATGTCTTGATATTTTAAAAGTACTCGATGACGTCATCTGCATGTGATTATTTTATGGTTGAATTCTATGGCTATATTTTTAGCTGGGGATTCCTTATTCTCTCTCTCTCTCTCTCTCTCTCTCTCTCTCTCTCTCTCTCTCAGCTAATATATATTAATAAGCATGGTTGGTGTAAACGATAATTGCACTAACATTTTAATGAAAGAGTAAGATGACTGAAATCCATCAAACGTTTATTAATAGGAATAATTCATAAATGTTTATGGACTGAAATTACTAGTTGATAATTATAGATTATCGTTAGTCTTGCTCTAACCATTCCAGTTAATCATAATTATTAGTTAAAGATAATCTTATCACCAGCTTTCAATAAAGTATTTAGTATTTTTAATGTAATTGTGTACATATGTACGCAATAGCATATACTTATGTAATTATTCATACATTCATGTGTATAAATAGAGGGGCACTCAGTAGAGCGCAGATCTCTGCCGCAGCAGCTTATTTCTTGACCTTTTGTTCGACCTTGACCTTGACCTTAACATGTATTAATTGGCGTGGATTTTCATACCCTCAAATATGAACCAAGTTTAAAGTCTCTGTGACAATGATGTCCAAACTTAAGGCAAAATACGTGAATTTGCCATTTTGCTCGACCGAGACCTTGACCTTCCAAAATTTAATAATTTCCAGCTTTTTTACTTAAGTTAATCCATGCAAGTTTCATTACTCTACGATTACAATTAAGGCCAGGAAGTTGTTCATAATTAAATGCACACACACAAACAAACACATAAACAAGGGGTAAAACATAACCTCCTTCCAACTTCATTGGCAGAGGTAAATATAAGTATGAATATAAACCGGTATTGCAAAGCAATAAATATTTTCTCTCCCCATTCAGTGATTACCCGTAAATAGGTATTAAATGGGAAATTAGCTTTGATCAACGCTTATAATCGCCTAATTATGTTCCCATTAACACAATTTATGGGCGCCGTTTAACACGGCTACTATTAAATGGTATTTAATGATTTTCCCCACTCGTTTTTAATGCAGTTTTTATTCAATGCTGATGTAAATATGTCATGGTATGACAATGGAACAGTCTCCAATAGTTTTAGTAGATTTGAGAACAAAGTTATCAGAGGGATATTGTGAGTTAAATGACAGGACAGGATTAGAAATGAATCTATAAGAGAGATTACTCGAGTGCCATATGTGGATGAGATCATGATGAGGGTAGATGGAGATGGTTTGGGCATGCTCATCACTCTCCCCAAGAGAGATTAGTTCACCAAAGTTCAGCTGGGCTCCACAAGGTTCTAGAAGAGTTGGAAGACCCAGGCCTACACGGCTGAGGACTATGAAGCGTGAAGTGGGAGATGATGAATGGAGAAGTGTTGAATTAAAAGCTCGAGATAGAGAGGAGTGGCAAAATCTAACTGAAACCCTTGCGTCAATAGGCGTTAGAGGAGATGATGATGTAAATATCACATGTAACTAGTGGAAAAGTTTTAGATTTTATTGGATTTAAGTTTTTTTTTTAACAGTTTACTATCTATCCGTATTCCTCTGTCTATTGGGTCTTCTATCTATCCACTCGGCAGTCAAATTTATTTACATTAAGAGTTCTTATCAATATCTTTCAACTTTAATTATATCAACAGTAGGTAAAGCTGTTTTTG
>NC_090747.1:108513693-108558693 GCF_036898095.1 Palaemon carinicauda | reverse complement strand
GGAGAGTTTTTTCAGGTAATAACGGGTTATTTTTAGTTTTTAACTTGGAAATTTTATTGAGTTTGCGAGACTATAGGATCAAATAGCCGGTGAGTGTCTTGTTTACTGGATTGTGCGGCGAGAAATATTTTGCAAATTATTGTAATGTAATATATTTTCCGTTAAAGGATCATTTATAGAATTTCGAAAATTGGTTTGTCGTGCCCAAACTTTTTTTTTTTTTTTTTATTCACAATCAGGAGTTAGTGGTACCTTGACACCATGTAGTCAACCCTAGCAATATCTACATTAATCTGGGGATATAATAGGATCTATTTTGATTCCGGTAAGGGATAAATATTGTTTTTTTTTCTTGATGCTAAATCATATAAGGTATTGGAAATTTGAGCGATTTTGTTCACGCGTACTCGTTTTTTGTGAATTGTCATGGAAAATTGCGTTTACTATGCGGAATAAATAGTCTGCAGTTTAAGAATCTTTATTTTTTAAGTTCATTACCTTTTTGAGAACGGAATTTGAAAATTTTGATTGGGTTTCACACTCGCCCTCTCCAACCAGGCAACTTTCCAGCAGCGCCCATTGATACTTTTTAAAGTGTAATTGATATCGTACGCGAAAATGAAGGCCACTGTTGCAATTAGGAAGGTATAAATTTTGACGGTACAATCCAGTCCCCCCTCTCCATTCTCTCTCTCTCTCTCTCTCTCTCTCTCTCTCTCTCTCTCTCGTACAACATTTGCCACTGGGCTTCAACTTGAATCCCTACCACGTCCTGTTTAATGAAATGTCATCCAAATGTCACTTTCCTTTCTCCTGTCCAGGCAAGAACTCAATGAAAATTTCGAACTTATATGGAACCTGTTTTTCGGAGTAGTCCATTAATCGGTCTTAAAAGATTTATATCGAATGTCTTCGAAATTATGGCTGTGTACAGACTGCAGACAAACTAGCAGAGATCTCTATACATTTGTCCTTTTTTTTCCTCTGGTTCTGCCTACAAGGAAAAGCCCGGTGCCCTGCACAACCCCTTTATGTATACTGTAAATCCTTTGCTATTTTAGAATAGTCTAGCGTAGTTCACCTTGATTGTCAAATCCCGGTTATTGTTGCACTAAGATAACCGGAATTTTTTCCCCATAGGAAGCCTTCATATCAGCAATTCTGACGTCCGAATTACAGATCTCAATTTTTTTTTTTTTTTTTTATTGTAATGTTAATTCAATGCAGCCAACCCGATTTTCTGGACGTTTTTTCATACAGTAAAAGATATATTTTAGAATCGCCATACTTTATTAGTACAAAGTACCCTTAGTAATATGGAAGTGTGTAAGGCAGAGATTGCTGCTAAACTAATTCGTTCTGACTTTTGAACAATTTGGTAAACTGTAACGGACTGTTTGGTCAAGTAGTTTACTTGTTCTGTTGCCTAATGGGTTTTGTTTAAGCTAGAATGGGATATATTAGGTTTTTTATTACGGTATGGATAAGCTTTTTTTTAATTTTAGACTCTGGTATGGCCTGATTTTAGAATTCATGACTGTTCATTTTTTAATAACCAATTAATCACCACGATTACTGTAATTAAATACAGTAGGGTGCTAAAGGCTAAAAAACTAAATGGGTTAGACCTAATGGGTTTTAAGTAGTTAAGTCATTTCGATTTAGTTTCATCTATTCTGGAAAAAATGGCACATTTGATTATAAGTTTAAGCAAATTCAGCATTGTAAACTTAACATAACAGACCATTAGGAGTTATTTCATTCAATTTCACTTTTTTTACATAGCCTACAAAGTGAAAGGGAGATCGTAATGGGTTTATTTTTTTAATTCTGAACGTTAAATGTTATGATAGGAAAGCAGATTGATAGCATTTTATTTTTCACTTTTCTCAATAAGCAAAAATCTTATTTTTGGTAAAATAGCGGAAGACTGTGTATATTGCTCATACAATTACACTGAATGAGGAATCAAATATAAGGTGACAAGCCCTCCCGTATTACATAAAAGTAAATCTCAAGACATATTCTAGCCTTAATTTTTTTTTCTAGTGTACCGCACGTGTATGACACCCTGATAGTGTAACGGATTCTTTTTTATTTTTTTTCCCTAAATTGTCATAGCTCTCCCCTTGCCGTGATAACCTGTTTATGCCTATAGTTTTTGAATCTTTCTCATTTGCCATTCCAGGCACGGGTTGTATAATACTCATGCTCCGTCCAATTAAAGTTAGTTGCATTCACTCCTGCTTACTGTCACTCCTAACGGGTACACCAGTACACTTGAAAGGGAATTGCCGCGAGTTGAGACTAGATCATTTCAAATTACTTGCCAGAGCGCTTCATGTCATTACTACTAATTACAATCCATTAATGGCTCTTCAATAACTAGGCTTCAGATAATCTATAAACGATCTATTACAAATACATTAGAAGCCCACACGTAGCAATATACTGCTTGCGTAAGTTAGTATTAATACTGATAGTGCAGTCTGTTGGCTTTCAAAAACCCAAAAAATTCAACTAATATATAGGTAAAAAATATATATATATTGCTAATTTCGTACCTAATTAATTGCTGTCAACGCTAACTCGGTATCTCTTAAGACCTTATTAAAGGACAAGTATATGTGCTAACACTTAATTCTGGTCAAGAGCCTGTGCTAGCACAAAGCCAGGCAAGAACAAGCATTGTTGAATGAAAGACAAAAATTACCAGTTTTTTTTTAGCTTAATTCTCAGGAAGTGACGATAATTTCTCAATGGTGCCATTAATTAGGTGTTGCTACATATCTGTCGATTATCAGTCTGTTCAGGGTAAATATAGTATGGCAAAGGCTTCGTTTATAAGAACTATTCTTGTCGTTTTTATTGTAAGTTTACGATGGGTTAAGTCTATCAACCAATTAAAAATATGAAATTTGGCTTTTGAATAAATAAGACTAATGTAAAGTAAATATGGTATGAAGGAAGTGTTTAGAATACTGTGCGTAAGCAAATGCCAGTGGGGGCTTAAAGAATGAAAAAAAATAGACATCTGAAAATATGCTCGGTCACTGTTAATTGCAGATTAATTTTGTGGGATTTGTCAATTAACGCGGAATTAACTGTGTGATCCTATATATCCATAGGAATGTATAAGATAGAACCAAAAAAACCACCCAAAAAGTAAATTATCAAAATTGTGACAAACCAGTTCTCTTTAATTTCAAACTCGTAGTTATTTACTTGTATAATTTAAGATTCCATTTTCGCTTTTACAACAAAGTTTACTCTACAAATATATTTTTCATTTACTACTTCTATTAAAGTTTGACAATTTCAAACATTGACTAATTGCAGCTAAGACATGGGTAATCGGCGTATTTTCTTTGATTTTTTACACATACGATAGAAATAACATTGAATTGTCCTTATGTTTTCTTTATATTCACGGTGAACTTTGAACTAACCTCAAAATGTCCTTGACAACCGGTTTGTTCCCTCTCACAGCGAAAGCCTCTCAGCCAATGAGAGATCTGGTTATGATGGAGGCTTCTGATTGGTTGTACAAGCTTACCTTGTATGACTGAAATATTCAGAACACTTGATGTGAGTTTGAGTGGTGTGTGGTCGTGGTTGTCCATTGTAGATTTTTTTGGTAAGAACTGGTTCTCTTCAAGTTTTTATCTTATTAGAAATTCTGTTCTCAAGTACTATAGGATTGAATAACCGGCTTATGTCTTGTATAAAGGTCTGTGGTGAACGAATTTTAATACTTATAATGTGGCATAGCAATCGAAGCTTTAAAGGAACATCCAGTTTTCGAAAATTGAGTTTTAGGTCTATAAAGTTTTTTTTTCATTTAAATCAGGACCATTGGTAGTGGGCCAACGTCTAGGGTTTACCCTAAAAGAGCCCATTATTTGGAGATATATTTGAATTTGTTTCGGTTCCGGTCAGGGATGATTCAAGTTAATTTATGTAGAATCATATAAATGCCTATTGGAAATTTTACCCTGATTGATATTATAGCCACTCGGAGTTATGATAAATTGTCATGGAAGACTTTAATTCGTATAGCCCTCATTATCAGAATACCCTTATTCTTAATTGTAATTTATAAGCCTTTTGGAGAAGAGAACTGATAAATATATTTTTAGTTCCTCTCCCCTCGCCCTCCAACCAGGCAAGTTTTCAGCACACTATTGATACTTTTAAGTCGAATTAATAGTCAGCGAAATTGAGGCCTCCTGGTTTCAATTAAGAATATATGAATTCTGGCGGTATTGGTCTCTTGATATATGAATTTTGGCGGTGTTGCTGTCTCTAATATATGAATTTTGGCGCCCCCCCCCCCGCTCTCTCTCTCTCTCTCTCTCTCTCTCTCTCTCTCTCTCTCTCTCTCTCTCTCTCTCTCTCTCTCTCTCTCTCTCAAACAGTTGACACTGGGTTTCAGTATTAATTTTTGCGAAGTTTTGACTAGTCGTTCAAATTTAAAATCTATCCTGCCCAGGCAAGAATTAATTGGAAATGTCAAACCTATGGGGAACCTTTTTTTCTGGCTGGTCCATCCATCTTTATTTTAGACAAGCAAAGGGTACCTTTGTAAATATTTGCAGGTCTCATTCTTGACTTTTAATGGGTTGTCTGTTTCTGGCCTATATACGGGGAACAACCCAGCGCTCTGCACAACTTACTTTGACGGCTGCTTTTCCGGTCCCATACAGCAGGGGAACTCCTCTCTGCAGGACCCCCACTGTCATTCTACCTTAATCGTTCAGAGTATTGTTTCATATCACATTTTTTCATTTACTGTCACTCTTATACGACTGATGAAATGTCTTCATTTTCCTCTTGAAAGCCTTAATGTCTTCAATCATTTGTAAGTCTCGTGGGCGCTTATTTTTTAGTCTCGGAGCCGCATATTTAAAGGCTCTGGAGCCTAGACACAAATCTAGGTTCCCATAGTTTGAAACCATTTAACCATCTCGTGTCCACACGAATTGTTTGCCGCGCAATATGAAGCTATTCTCTTGTATTTTGGACGACCGGTTCTGATAACTTTAATTATTGTACATGTTTTTAATTCAATTCTCGCTTTAATCAGCAGCCAGTGTAAATCAGTTGGTATATGGGTGATCCTTTTTTTAGGTGGGGCACCTTTTAACATTCTTGCTCCAATGTTTGATTTGTAACTTTTTAAATAACACTTTAGGTGAATTG
The DNA here is from genome assembly GCF_036898095.1 of Palaemon carinicauda. Taxonomy (NCBI): domain Eukaryota; kingdom Metazoa; phylum Arthropoda; class Malacostraca; order Decapoda; family Palaemonidae; genus Palaemon; species Palaemon carinicauda. The sequence goes on along the minus strand of NC_090747.1, from coordinate 108,553,491 downwards.
CAATAGATGGAGTGACAGTAGTCAATCCTGGTAATAAGTTTATCACAACTTTCTTTACAGAATTTTCCTCCAGGTACTCTTTTATAAACGCAATATTTCTTAGATGATAACCAGCAGTGTTTGCTATATTATTTGGGCATTGAGAGACAGGTTAGTAAAGAAATTAAATTAGATCTCGAGCTTTAGGAGATATCGGCACAGTCTGTATTAATGTTCATTTGATTATTACCCAAGCTTCTCGCGCTGTTTCGCTTACCCACCACAAAATTTGTTGGTTGTATAGATTTGGATTTTAGAATCGTAAAGCGTAATACGCCTTGATTGTCAAATCAATGTTATTGTAGCTCTTCGGAATTTTTTTTATTAGAAAGCTCTTGTATCGTCAGTCCTTGACATTAGGATTTCTTGACGTTAGGATTACTGGTCATATGGAAGTTTCTAGTGTTACGTAAAGTCGTTCAATTAAGTCAATTTTGTCTAGGACTTAACTTTATCCACATATACACGGCAACGGCAAATTTTGAATTTCCTTCATAAACGTGTATTTGATCAAGGTGTCAATCAATAATGAAAGGCATTCCGATAAAGATAGGTTGACATGTATTTGGAACAAGTAATAGTTTTCACTCCGTAATTGGTTATTGCTAAAAGACTTGGTTCTGACTTGGAGATTTCGTCAACTTCAACAGACGGTTCGATCAAGGGGTGCCTTCTAGGTAGGTGGCTGTGTATCGGAAGGATTTTTAAGAACTATGTATTAGACTTGCTTTGATTACAATCTTAAGAACAAGAAGTTTGGGAAACTAATGATTCTTATATAGTGGAGTGCTTTAGATTTATTTTGGAAAATCATATATTTTCAAAATTTTATTGTAAGGTCTTTCTTGAATTCGTCACTGTTACTTTGAATTAACAATCTCTAATCTTGCTGTAAATAAGTAAACCGTAGGATATTGAAGGGAGAAAAAACTGAACGGCCTTATGTTGACTAGTCAGTTCATAGTAGTCTACTCGGAAAATATTGAATTGTTCATATGTAATTTGAAGGTTTTAGAGAAATTTTACTAAGTGATAAATCTTGTACACAATACAAGGTGACTTTTAGATTTACTTCCGTTCAATCTTCTGTTTTTCCCATAACCTACAAAACGAAAGGGGATCTTAATGTTTCTTTGAATTTCTGAAAGTTAGATTTATGATAGGAAAGCAGATTTATAGTTTTTTTCTAACTTTAAAACACGAAGCTGATTTTTTTTGGTGTACATTATCGCTTGTAACTCATATTAAATGTAAGATCAAAATCATATAAGGTGACAAGTTTGACCATATTATATGAAAGTACTCTGTATGCTTTATTGCGTAGAATTTCTTGAGCCAATGATATAGAGCATAGCTTTGTGTGCAAATAGAAATAAAAATGTCTATCCCATAAGCAGTTATCCATGACTTGAATTGTACCTAGCTATCATTGTGGGTCTACCTTGGAAGTATTGACGAGGCGAATTTGTGTCCCATACTATATCAAGGGCGTCTTATTACTTATTATACGGGTAACGAAACTTCGAAACTTTTCTGCCCACAAAAGGAGAAAATGAGAAACTAGGATCTTACGCAAGTCTACGTGGAAAATACCCTTTTATAATGATAGTTCAGTCGTTCAGTTTAGCTAACGAGATTCTTTCACAGTACACCGGTAAAATGCCCCCCCCCCCCTCTCCCCCCGTCTGGTGAGCTGTAAAACTCTCTGAAATTAAGAAAATATTCAAATTCTAATCTCCATATAAAACTCTATAGTCGACTGTCTAAATTACAGGCAATAAAGTTTCATTGATACAAAATTGTTAATACAAAAATTTGTACAAAAAATTAGCACTGCCACTTTGTCTATAGTTAAGACCTACGGAATACATTCAATAACCAGTAAAACAAATCCCCATACTAGTAAAACAGATTTTATTCAGTACTTTTAGTATCTACCATTTAGTGCCCATAATTTCCCTTACTTTAGTGTTATCAATATAATGCATACGCTAATGAAAACCCTATAAAATTAGCTCATAATGACTTAGGCCTCTACGTTCATGAAGCTACGTTAGGCAATCCAACGCTGTTTGCTTTGAATTTTTACTTTCATACAAATTGCATATTAAATAATCCTCATGAAGTGCCTTCGTATAAAGGTGTCCTACCATTCACGAATAAATGGTAAATTGTGAATAATCACGTTTTGGAAAAACGCTCCCTGCCAAAATTAAAGTATTTCGGGTAGCAAACTTTGGTTCTGCGTTTTGAGTTAAATTGCAAGCCAGTTTGGTTTTAAGGAGTGTTGTTTAGGTGGCTGTATATTGGTTTTTGTATTTTGGTAAGAACAGATTTTTCTTTTATAGTTGTGGTAACCAATTGGGAAAGTGCCTGCCAGGCAATCTGCTGGACGGGAGTATAGTCACGGTCAAGCCCGATTTGTTTTTGAGCTACGGATGGGTGTTGGGGTTGGGGGACCTACAGATCTGCTGGGCGAATAGCTAGTGATTCACTTAAATAGCTGTAGTGCGTTTTTTTTTTTTTTTTTTTTCATCTTGGAAGGATTTTTCCAATGGCACATTTTATGAACTTTTAAACTTTAGTATATACAAGTATACTGAAGGCGAAAAACTAGTCTTCTGTTAAGCTTAGTTGGTTCAATTTTGCCACTAATATTCTATTTGGAGATAACTGATTAAGTTATCCCATAATGTTTGATTTGAAGGATCTAGAAAATTTTGAAAGGCCAATCAACCTTCTCCACAAGACACGTTGGTGTTTAAAGTAATTCCTTTTCGCTAGTCATTTACTCGTAAGATGAATTTTGAAATTGAATTCGTACAAATAACACTTGAATTATCCTTAAAAATACATGTATCTGACTATTCGCTCGGTAAATTTTGGATTACCCTGAATGTCTTGACAACCTGTTATTCTCTCCCTCAATTGTCAAGGCTCCCAGTCACAGTGAAAGCCTTTCAGCCAATGAGAGAAGACTTGTGTGATGTAGGCCTCTGATTGGTTGTAGAAAGTTACTTGGCTCTTTCTGTGGAAGATTCAGTGCAGTTTAAAGGGACAGTTGGGTAGTGTTGTCGTGTTTGTTCATTGGAGAGAGAATTTTTTTGCTAAGAACAGGTTACTTTAAAATTTTATCGTTGTCGAAAGTGTTTTAAAGTACTGAACTTCTGAATCGCATAGCTGGCGAATGTCTCTTGCATAAAGGTGTTTGGTGAACAAATTTTTAAAAGGTTTAGTAATTTGGCATATCATCCGAAGTTTTAAAGGGAGCATTTATAGAATTACCAAAAACTGTTTGTCATCGGTTGGCTACATTTAGGGTCTCCCCTTGAAGTAGTCATGGAAAATGTCCAGAGCTCATTAATCTGGGGATTTATTAAAAATTTTTATCAGTTCTCCTGTCGTCAGAATTGCTGGCCATTATGAAAGTTTCTAATGTTACGTTACGTAGTTTATTTTTTTTTCTTTACAGAAATGGTACGTAGTTTTTTTTTTTTTACAGAAGTGGTACGTAGTTTTTTTTTTTTTTTACAGAAATGGTACGTAGTTTTTTTACAGAAATGGTACGTAGCTTTTTTTTTTACATAAATGGTAAGGTTTTAATTTTATTTAACTTTTATATGGACAGTCTCCTATCAAAGAGAGACGCTTTTAGGCAGTGACAGTTGCTAAACTTGGTTTTGACTAGAGAAACGTAGTGAACTTGAAGACTGTTCGATCGAGCAGTGTTTTCTAGATGGATGTATAGATTTTTTTAGTGAAATCTTTTTTTTTTTTTCATTCTTGTTGATACGAAGCTCATATGACTAGTTATTGTCTTAAGTAATGGTGAATACTATATTTTACAAATTATATTCCGCCAAGATTTTGTACAAAGGCATATTTTCGAATTCGCGAATGTTCATCTTTTAAATTAAGGACTAGTCGCCAATCTTACCGTAAATATATAATATATTGAGGGGCTGTTAATCCTAGACAGTTCGAACTTATTACGTATATTCTATTCCGAAATAAGATACCTTATGTAATTTTCGATTTGAAGGGTTTAGAACATTTAAGGACTATCCACACACTACACATTAATGTAAAAGATACTTTGGCTTTTAAAATTTTAATTTCACTTTTCTCGCAAGACTTACAAACCGAAAGGGGTATCTTAGAACTTTCCTTGAAATCCTGAACGTTAAATGTGTACTATGACAGAAAAGCAAATTGATAGCTTTTTTTCCACTGATTTTGTAGGTGAAGAAAGATTTTAAGGTATTCATTTTGCACCTACGATTTGCCATTTAAAGTGAATAGGAAATTGAAAGTGTATAGGAAATATTAGATGATAATCTCTGCCGTATTAGATAAAAATACGCATTTCTTAATGTTTCTTAAAAATTTTTATACGAATTTCGTGGGGAATCTGATGAATTTGTGAAAGTCGAAGTAACCATGACAATATCAATCATTAAGGTGAATTTGGCCTTTGAAATGAGAGATTGAACTAAGCTATCATTAATGGTCCATCCTAGAAATACTGACAAGGAAAATTTTTGATTTTCAAGTAACAATACTCGCAAAACTCTTGCGTCCACAGACTAGTAATCCCGGATTTACAAGTACTTTACCAGGACCTGTCACTACGTTTAGGTAATAGATTTTTGCAGTCGAAGTTCATCCTTCCCGCTTCTGTCTTGCACCGAGATCTATAATCTTACCACCACTTGTCTACGTGTGATACCTTCTATAGTCAATTTTTTTTTAGCGAGGCAGATTTGCATTGTCTACGTGTGATACAATCTAAAGACAATTTTTTTTTAGAGGCAGATTTGCACAGACTCGCAGTGGGTGCCCTTTTAGCTTGGAAAAGTCTCCTGATGGCTGATTGGTTGGACAAGATAATTCTAGCCAATCAGCGATCAGGAAACTTTTCCGAGCTAAAAGGACACAGCTGCAAGTCGGTGCAAACCTGCCTCACTAAAAGAAATGACTATAGTATACATGGAGTGTTAGATCTGTTAGGAATCAAACTTTATTATTCCACTTAAGTACTCATTTTGATAAGTACTTTTAAAACCTTGCAAGGTCTCTCTCTCTCTCTCTCTCTCTCTCTCTCTCTCTCTCTCTCTCTCTCTCTCTCTCTCTCTCTCTCTCTCTCTCTCTTTAAACTGCTAATATAGTATTTGCTTCAATTTTTTCACTTTGCTTTTAGTGCACAATCTTTAACGAATCGGTAATTTAGTAGTACCCTGAAGTTGTTCCATATTGGGCAAAGACTGAAATGGACTGATTTAGATTCTCTTCAAGTTTGTAAAGTTTTCATCATATGAAAGACGGGTCTATTTATAAAGGAAGTAAAGGGAATTTACTTACTGAAACAAAAATTACTGAAATAAATGCAGATAATTGAAGTAGATTATTGAACTATCTCTAAACTAAATACGGGTTTAGGTAAAGCTACCTCTGTACCATGGCTTTATTCAAGACCAGACTTAGGAATTGAGAATTTGTCAGAATCAGCCGGTATTAAGTTTTTAATTATGCCCTTTGGATGTTTACCAGTAAGTTTTTGTACAAGGAAAAATGGCAATGGGACACCGCATAATTGTTCGTTTTTTTTTTTTTAACGAATAAAACTATTTTATACTTAAATATTTTATAAATTCTTGTGTACTTAACCTTTTTTTGGTGTACCAAGTATATTTTGGTTTTATGCAAATAACCATAACTACTATTTTAACGACTTAGGGATCTTTACGTCCATTTAGCAATGTTAGGCAATAGTAAAAGGTTCGCTTTTACTTTTTATTCATTCATATGAATTACATTTAGAATTATCCATGCAAATATTTCACTTGACTCCCATAAACAGGGTAAATTTTGAATTATCCTTATTACTATGTCCAGAACAAAGGAACCCTGCCAAAATAAATGTTTTTGGGCACAGCTAAAATTAAATGTTTTCTGGCTCTTGAATGAAGGCTGTTCATATGATTGGTTGTACGAAATTCTTCGGTTCTGACATTTGAGATTTGTTAAATTTCGGTTCTGACATTTGAGATATTTGTTAAATTTCGGTTCTGACATTTGAGATATTTGTTAAAATTTGGTTCTGACATTTGAGATATTTGTTAAACTTTGGTTCTGACATTTGAGATATTTGTTAAACTTCGGTTCTGACTTTTGATATATTAAGTGAACTTAGGTTCTGACTTTTGAGATTTAACTTCGATTCTGACATAGGAGATAGTTAAACTTCGGTTCTGACTTAAGAAATATTAAGTGAATTTTGGTTCTGACTTATGAAATATTAAGTGAACTTTGAAATATTAAGTGAACTTTGGTTCTGACTTATGAAATATTAAGTGAACTTGGGTTCTGACTTTTGTAGTATTAAGTGAACTTGGGTTCTGACTTTTGTAGTATTAAGTGAACTTGGGTTCTGACTTTTGTAATGTTAAGTGAACTTGGGTTCTGACTTTTGTAATGTTAAGTGAACTTGGGTTCTGACTTTTGTAATGTTAAGTGAACTTGGGTTCTGACTTTTGTAATGTTAAGTGAACTTGGGTTCTGACTTTTGTAATATTAAGTGAACTTGGGTTCTGACTTTTGTAATATTAAGTGAACTTGGGTTCTGACTTTTGTAATATTAAGTGAACTTGGGTTCTGACTTTTATAATATTTAGTGAACTTGGGTTCTGACTTTTATAATATTAAGTGAACTTGGGTTCTGACTTTTGAAATATTAAGTGAACTTGGGTTCTGACTTTTGAAATATTAAGTGAACTTGGGTTCTGACTTTTGAAATATTAAGTGAACTTGGGTTCTGACTTTTGAAATATTAAGTGAACTTGGGTTCGGACTTTTGAGATATTAAGTGAACTTTGGTTCGGACTTTTGAGATATTAAGTGAACTTTGGTTCGGACTTTTGAGATATTAAGTGAACTTTGGTTCGGACTTTTGAGATATTAAGTGAACTTTGGTTCGGACTTTTGAGATATTAAGTGAACTTTGGTTCGGACTTTTGAGATATTAAGTGAACTTTGGTTCGGACTTTTGAGATATTAAGTGAACTTTGGTTCGGACTTTTGAGATATTAAGTGAACTTTGGTTCGGACTTTTGAGATATTAAGTGAACTTTGGTTCGGACTTTTGAGATATTAAGTGAACTTTGGTTCGGACTTTTGAGATATTAAGTGAACTTTGGTTCGGACTTTTGAGATATTAAGTGAACTTTGGTTCGGACTTTTGAGATATTAAGTGAACTTTGGTTCGGACTTTTGAGATATTAAGTGAACTTTGGTTCGGACTTTTGAGATATTAAGTGAACTTTGGTTCGGACTTTTGAGATATTTAGTGAACTTCGGTTTGGACCTTTTGAGATATTTAGTGAACTTCGGTTCTGACTTTTGGAATATTAAGTGAACTTTGGTTCGGACATTTGAGATATTTAGTGAACTTCGGTTTGGACCTTTGAGATATTTAGTGAACTTCGGTTCTGACTTTTGGAATATTAAGTGAACTTGGGTTCGGACTTTTGAGATATTTAGTGAACTTCGGTTCGTACCTTTGAGATATTTAGTGAACTTCGGTTCGTACCTTTGAGATATTTAGTGAACTTCGGTTCGTACCTTTGAGATATTTAGTGAACTTCGGTTCTGACTTTTGGAATATTAAGTGAACTTTGGTTCTGACTTTTGGAATATTAAGTGAACTTTGGTTCGGACTTTTGAGATATTTAGTGAACTTCGGTTCGGACTTTTGAGATATTTAGTGAACTTCGGTTTGGACCTTTTGAGATATTTAGTGAACTTCGGTTCTGACTTTTGGAATATTATGTGAACTTTGGTTCTGACTTTTGGAATATTAAGTGAACTTTGGTTCGGACTTTTGAGATATTTAGTGAACTTCGGTTCGGACTTTTGAGATATTTAGTGAACTTCGGTTTGGACCTTTTGAGATATTTAGTGAACTTCGGTTCTGACTTTTGGAATATTATGTGAACTTTGGTTCTGACTTTTGGAATATTAAGTGAACTTTGGTTCGGACTTTTGAGATATTTAGTGAACTTCGGTTCGGACTTTTGAGATATTTAGTGAACTTCGGTTTGGACCTTTTGAGATATTTAGTGAACTTCGGTTCTGACTTTTGGAATATTAAGTGAACTTTGGTTCTGACTTTTGGAATATTAAGTGAACTTTGGTTCGGACTTTTGAGATATTTAGTGAACTTCGGTTCGGACTTTTGAGATATTTAGTGAACTTCGGTTTGGACCTTTTGAGATATTTAGTGAACTTCGGTTCTGACTTTTGGAATATTAAGTGAACTTTGGTTCTGACTTTTGGAATATTAAGTGAACTTTGGTTCGGACTTTTGAGATATTTAGTGAACTTCGGTTCGGACTTTTTGAGATATTTAGTGAACTTCGGTTCGGACTTTTGAGATATTTAGTGAACTTTGGTTTGGACCTTTTGAGATATTTAGTGAACTTCGGTTCTGACTTTTGGAATATTTAGTGAACTTCGGTTCTGACTTTTGGAATATTAAGTGAACTTTGGTTCTGACTTTTGGAATATTAAGTGAACTTTGGTTCGGACTTTTGAGATATTTAGTGAACTTCGGTTCGGACTTTTGAGATATTTAGTGAACTTCGGTTTGGACCTTTTGAGATATTTAGTGAACTTCGGTTCTGACTTTTGGAATATTAAGTGAACTTCGGTTCTGACTTTTGAGATATTTAGTGAACTTTGGTTCGGACTTTTGAGATATTTAGTGAACTTCGGTTCGGACTTTTGAGATATTTAGTGAACTTTGGTTTGGACCTTTTGAGATATTTAGTGAACTTCGGTTCTGACTTTTGGAATATTTAGTGAACTTTGGTTCGGACTTTTGAGATATTTAGTGAACTTCGGTTCGGACTTTTGAGATATTTAGTGAACTTCGGTTCGGACTTTTGAGATATTTAGTGAACTTCGGTTCTGACTTTTGGAATATTAAGTGAACTTTGGTTTGGACTTTTGAGATATTTAGTGAACTTTGGTTCGGACTTTTGAGATATTTAGTGAACTTTGGTTCGGACTTTTGAGATATTAAGTGAACTTTGGTTCGGACTTTTGAGATACTAAGTGAACTTTGGTTCGGACTTTTGAGATATTAAGTGAACTTTGGTTCGGACTTTTGAGATATTAAGTGAACTTTGGTTCGGACTTTTGAGATATTAAGTGAACTTTGGTTCGGACTTTTGAGATATTTAGTGAACTTTGGTTCGGACTTTTGAGATATTTAGTGAACTTTGGTTCGGACTTTTGAGATATTTAGTGAACTTTGGTTCGGACTTTTGAGATATTTAGTGAACTTTGGTTCGGACTTTTGAGATATTTAGTGAACTTTGGTTCGGACTTTTGAGATATTTAGTGAACTTTGGTTCGGACTTTTGAGATATTAAGTGAACTTTGGTTCGGACTTTTGGAATATTAAGTGAACTTTGGTTCGGACTTTTGGAATATTAAGTGAACTTTGGTTCGGACTTTTGGAATATTAAGTGAACTTTGGTTCGGACTTTTGGAATATTAAGTGAACCTTGGTTCTGACTTTTGGAATATTAAGTGAACCTTGGTTCTGACTTTTGGAATATTAAGTGAACCTTGGTTCTGACTTTTGGAATATTAAGTGAACCTTGGTTCTGACTTTTGGAATATTAAGTGAACCTTGGTTCTGACTTTTGGAATATTAAGTGAACCTTGGTTCTGACTTTTGGAATATTAAGTGAACCTTGGTTCTGACTTTTGGAATATTAAGTGAACCTTGGTTCTGACTTTTGGAATATTAAGTGAACCTTGGTTCTGACTTTTGGAATATTAAGTGAACCTTGGTTCTGACTTTTGGAATATTAAGTGAACCTTGGTTCGGACTTTTGGAATATTAAGTGAACCTTGGTTCGGACTTTTGGAATATTAAGTGAACTTCGGTTCGGACCTATGAGATGTTTAGTGAACTTCGGTTTGGACCTTTTGAGATATTTAGCGAACTTAGTTTCTGACTTTTGAGGTATTTAGTGAACTTCGGTGTTTAGTTTACTTCAATCTGACTTTTGATATGTATAGTGAACTAAAGCAGACGCTGGTTAAAGGTTGTATACCAGATGGCTTTGGAAATTTCTTTTACTACGGTCTTAGGGATAAGCTTGACTTTCTTTTATTACGGTCTTAGGGATAATTTTACTTTTTATTTTATTACGGTTCTAGGGATAAGCTTGACTTTTTTGTGATTTCGGTCTTATTGATAAGCTTTATTTTTATTTATGCTTTTATTACGCTCTTAGGGATAAGCTAGACGCTTTTTTTTTTCTTTATTACGGTCTTAGGGATAAGCTAGACTTTTTTTTTCTTTATTACGGTCTTAGGGATAAGCTTGACTATATTTCCTTTATTACGGTCTTAGGTATAAGCTTTACTATTTTTTTCCTTATTACGGGCTTAGGGATAAGCTTGACTTTTTTCCTTATTACGGTCCTAGGGATAAGCTTGATTATTTTTCCTCTTATTACAGTCTTAGGGATAAGTTTGACCTTTAAACGCTATGATCGAATAACCAGGTGTCATGCATTATAGGGAAGTTTGCCTGTTGAGTCTGCAAATTGCTGTTTGCCCATTTGACTCTAGCTGCACTTGTTAACGAAGCGACAACGGTTCAGGAATTTTGATTACGACAGTAGGGAGCTCGTGAGCAAGCAAAGAGGTGCTCTTTGAGAAGTAGTGGCTTAGTGTAAAGACGTGGTCTGGTAGCCCTTGTGTAAACTGGAAGAATAGGTAATCTTTGTGATAGACTGTTAGGTTGTTTCTTTATTGTATATAGAACATTCGTATAATGGAATTTTATTTTCACGGGCCATTTTGTTTTAGGAGTGGACAGCATATATCGTAATAAGTCTTGGGTGGTGATTATCTCTAGTTACATGTGTTTTCCCTCCATGGGTTTTCTTTTAGGTAATTATAATTGTTTAAAATGTCATGGAATAAGACGTGAAGTATTGTGGGATTTGTTGAGACGTTAATTTTGTTGTAGGTAGTGTTCTGTCATTGTAAGATTTTTTTCTTAGGTATTGACCGCAAGTCACGTACAGACAATTTTGTCCTGTTTAATTACTTTATACGATGCTGATAATGTATGTTAAGATTGTTTAGTAATTTGCATTTAGTTATTGTTTTGGTTTGTGAAATTTTATTTTTTGTAATAAATATTAGTTTCCTTTTTGTAGTATTTACCATTCTTGTGTGTGACTTATGAAAGGAACGGTCTACTTTACCCTAGTGAATTATACCATAAGCTTTGACTATGAAGTCCACGTGACACAGGTGTCTAGTAAAGCTGTAATGGTGAAGTTTTTGACAATTGCATATATACGAAAGATTGTGTAATGACCTATTTTTCTAATTAGTGGCCTGTTCTTGCTGTTGAACTTCGCCAATCTTGCTGTAAATATATAACAGTGAGTATTGAAGGCGAAAACGTAAATGCTCTTGTTGGTTCAGTTTCCTAATTTTAATTCCTGTTATAAAAAAAGCTTTTATTGCGTATATTAAGTAATTTTTAAAGGATATAGAACTTTTAATAGGATAATGAACGATATACACAACCATTTTACTTCAACAAAAAGGGGCTGTCTTGGATGTTCTGAATTCTTAAAATATAACTGTATTCTGGTAGGAAAGCTCATTGATAGCTATATTCGTTTTTCTCAACATAAGCGGATCTTTTTGTTTATAGAGTTGTAGAGTATGTCTGCGTTTTGGTATAGAATTTCCCATTAAGTGTCGAATTGAATGTTAGGTGATAATTTCTGCCTTATTAGATAAAAGCAAGTTTTATTGGGTCGTTGATCTAAAACTCTAGGTATTTCTTAATGGTTAATCCAGGATATGAAGCGCAATTTCGTGTAGAATGGAACTAACCATGTTTAGTCGATTAACATGTGATAAGGACTTGAAATATTCAGTTCGTAGTTTTTGGGATCTGGGAACTCTGGAGTCTGTTATACCTAGCTATCGTTAGTTTTCTTGTTTTCCCAATACTTCGATAACATGGATTTGACGATTAACACGGAATACGCTGTGGTACTCTGCCTATGTATACGACAAACTGCTTGAAGGGCACAGATTTCCCCTGTGTAATAAAACCAGGAAAACGGGCAAAGTACCATGAAAGTACTGACGAGGACAAATTAACCTAAACTGGGGTCATATCATTTAGTATTTTCGGGTAACAAACCTCTCAAACTTTTTGGACCCACAAAAGGCACTTGTTTTCGAAGCATTCGGCCAAGAACGTCCCCTTGATTTGATAGGCCCGCTACTTCGGTCAATTATCCGAATTCAGTCTTGCAAGATACGGTAGTTATGCCTCCAAGCTGAACTCCATACCTTGCCTCTGGAAAACCAGTTAATGGAATTCAGAATTTGATATTTAATCTTTATAATTGCCAACCTTGGGCATCTCCGAATTACTGGACACTTAAGAAGGTATTAAATATCTTTCGAGATAGTGTATGGCTGACATACATTCAGGAACCAGCAAAGCTAATCACTAAGAGTTAGATTATATAAATTTTCGCGTGCCTAATGCTATTGTACATTTTTTATATTTTGCCTACCAATAACAAGCATACATTACTGTAAAAAGTCTGAGCTGCCAACGAGATAGGTAAAGTTTATGACGCTACGTTGTTATCCTAAACAACACACTTTAACACACACTCGCAAATTACACATTAAAAAATTAACCTCGCCATTGTCTTTGGACTAAGGCTCCTTGCCAAATATAAGGGTTTCGGTCAGTAAACGAAAGCTGGCTTTGGTGGAGGCTTTTCATTGGTTGTAGCACGATACGTGGTTTTGAACTAAGATTTCATGAACTAAAAGAGTCCTTAGCCAAGGCGTGTCTTGTAGGGCAAGGTCCAGAAACAGTATCTGTACCGTGCATGTAGGTGGCCGTATATCGCATTTTTTTCGATAACAGGATAGTAATTTTATCTATACTCAAAGATGAGTGTGTATTTTAGGACTTAAATCATCGCAACCAAGTGATTGTTTTTAAATCTGGGTGATGCATATTTTTGGAAAGTGCATATTTCCGAAAGATTTTGTGGTATGGCATATTTTCTTTGTGGTATGGCATATTTTCTTATTGAGCTTGTTAGTCTTGTAATTAACATTTAATCCGCAGTCTATCCGTGAATATTTAAATAGCAGGATGTTGATGGCGAAAAAACTAAACATTGTAATCCTAGCCTTTTATTTTATGCATATTAATTAATTTTGTAAATTACATGCGATTTGATTTGAAGGACTTTTGACATGTAAACCTTTTGAAGTAAATATTTCTTTCTACAACCTGCAAAGCGATAAGACACTCCTTGGAAGCGTTTTGAGATCCTAAACTTTAAACTGTATTTATGATAGGAAAGCAGCTCTAACAGCCAAATTTGTTGATAAAAGTATTTTAATGTCTACTCATTGCGATAATAATTTCCCCATAAAAGTTGACTCTAATGTTAGGTGATATCTCCATAATTAAATAAAATCTTTTATTGGTCTTTAATTTAAATGGTAACGCGAATTTCATAGCGAGCCAAGGATAAGTAATCTTAATTTTCTGCGAAATTTTAAGTAATCCTATTTAGTCGGGTAACAAGTGACCAATACTTGATATTACCATCTTACTGGTTCTTTTTGGTTATTGATGGATGTATTGTGATACCTAGTGATCATTTAGGGTTAACCCTTGTTGTATTGACAAGACCAATTTGTTTTTTATACAAAACTATAAATTAATTTTCAGTGGTACCGCTAGTTTGTTGTTGAGGACAAAGGTCGATGAAAGGGTTTGTTGGTGGGCTTTAATTAAAAATCGCGTGTAAAATTAGCAATCGAAATAAAGGGTGTTTAGATAATTGCTTTAAACCGGTTTTAGTTACTATTTTATTGGCTTTTGTGGCATAATTATTAACGCGAGGCCTTTTAGTGTTGAAATGTCTGTTTGCTTCGGGAGAAGTACTTTTGACTAACTATAAAAAGAATCTACAGAACAAGAAATGATGTATAATCGGTTCATCTAAAAAAACTGCCTAGAACTTGGTATTTGGCTAGGAATTGTTTATAAAATGATTATCCTAAGAGCTACTAAAGACGAATTGAAACTTCATTCTTAGGCGAGGGACGTTGTATAGAATTATCCCGAGTTACCAAATAATATAGTTGAAACCTAATTCTCAAGCAGTTTGAGTTAATCTTATTTTGTCATTGATTTTTTCCTCCTTATTGGATTTTTATCCCAGTAATGGTTATGTTCGCCATACGTATAGCATGTTTCAAGGTTCATACGTTGGATCAATTCTTATCGAATTTAATTTTGCATGGAAAATTTATGGTCGGTTCTAATCTTAACTATATACTTTGCACATAAAGTAATACTTTTTTATAAAAGTTAATAAGCGAGATGTAGTAATGGTTTAGCGGGAATTTGCAAATATTACTGGAGGGACAGGAATCCAGTATTGGTAAAAAAGGCTCACGGCTAGATTTAAAGAAAGGCTGTAATGATATTAACACCCTAGATAAAATTCCATTTCGTAAAATTTTATAGTGCACTTTAACCGTCCTAATAAAACTACCCATGAGAAGAGTTGCTGAGCGGTAAGGAAGTTTGTTAATGGGTTCTGTGTTTTTTTTGGGGGGAGGGGATGAAAATAAGCGCGCGCACTTTTTGCGGGATTTTTTTTTTTCCATTTCTTGAATTGTGCTAAAATCAATCATTTAACTGCAAACTGTTTTAGAGCATGTTAATAGGGCCTTTACATTCTTTTAACCTATACTGTAAACTCTCTTGGACTATACTCTAGTATTTTGGTATTGCTAATAGATTTAGTTTAGTTAACCAATATTGGTTTTCTTTAGTAGTCATAGTATAAACTACGACAAACTTTTCTGTATCCTCAGTACGAATTAGATAGTTACGTTCTTGAATCTACATTTCGGCAATCTTTAAACTTTAAGCTATTACAACAAGCTAGCAAATTATTCGATTGTGTTGATTTGACAGACTATTCATGAAAGGGTGATAATATTTTTCTTCGGAAATGTGTATAACTTCGTTTTATCTCAATGAACAAAGGCTCCTTGTCAATTAAATTCTTGGCCAGCGAACGACGGTTGCGTGGTGGTTGGTGAGCAACTCTCGCGGCCTCTGATTGGTACTCTCCTACCAAACTACTTCTAGGTGCTCTGACCTGTTAACAAATTTAGTATTTTCATTGTTGGGTGACGGTGTCGTCTGAGTGTTCGTGTTTCGGAGAAGTTTCTTTTGGCAATAAGAGTGAAGTATATTGGTATTTTCTTTCATAGTTGTGGTTACTCTGGACTCTCCAAGCACTTTGGCTTCGGATAATTGGTGGTAGTATTGTCTTGTTGTGGAAAAATTTCGAAAATGGTAAGTTTGATATGTCGAAGAACAAGTCAGGATGAATTTTTTTTTTCTCTCTCTCTCTCTCTCTCTCTCTCTCTCTCTCTCTCTCTCTCTCTCTCTCTCTCTCTCTCTCGAGTTTCGAACATAATAGATCAATGTCATTATTGCCTTCTACCCTGGCAAGTATTACTTGAAAATACCAAACCCGTGCGAAACCCATTTTCGTGATATTCCATATATCAGTAATTTAGGTTAGCATTAAATCATAACTTTTAAACAGTAGGGGCAGTGTGCAGACATGACAGCCGATTTCTCTTCATTTATTAATGTGCGTTTTCCTGGTCTTCCCTTAAATGAAAAAAACCGGCGCCTTGCAGGGCTCTACTAGATTTGCTTGTTCAATCCTACAGCCTAACAGTCAAATCCACGTGATGGTAGCGCTTCGAAAATGAGTTTCTTAATCTTCTTAACAGCCTTTATATCGTCAGTCCTTTTGAATGTAAGTGGGAGTGTTTTTCCCCCCACTGTCAAGGCGTATCTTGGTTCCAGTAACTTAAAAACTATCGGTAACCAGTCTCTTATTTACTTTTTCTACGTGGTTTCGAAATCTCTCCAATGTTTGACGTTCAGTTGTGCTAACTTGAATAGGATTTTACGCATCTTTAAAATTATTCTAGCATTAATAGCCAGCCTATGTAGTTCAACCATTGCACGAGTAATCCATAAGCGGAGTAGAGTACATCTTAACAATTTTGCACCTTGACTTTTTACTCGTACATTAATGGTATATATGGAATTACCCACAACCAAAATTTGGCGCTGACTTAACCTTTATATACACGGTAAACTGGCCTGCTCATTGACTGAACAGAAGCTCCTCGGCATTTGTATATAAGCGTTAAATTATTATTGTACTCTGGCATGTCTTTGGACAGAGGTTTACTAAAGATGTAAGGCTTTCAGGCCTCTTGATTAGCTGTAGCAACCTAATTTGTTCAGACTTTTTGAGATTAGGTAAATTTCCGAATAGGTTCAAGAATGAATTTTAAGTGGCTTTGATAAGCTAATCAATTATTGGATTTATTAAATTCTTGTAAGCTTGAATTGTAAGCACTTGAGGTTTGAATAACCAGTGATTCTTTTAAAGCTGTTTGGTGAAGAAATTTCTGAAGTGCTTATTTTTGTCTGTTATAGCATAGTTTTTGAAATAGCTGTATATGTTCAACTTTAAATTAGAATTTAATCACCAATCTTGCCTTAAATGTGAACAATGGGTTATTGATGTCGAAAAACTAATTCCTGTGTTAAGCGTAGTTTTTTTTTCACTTGTATTTTATTCCGAAATAATTGTATGTTGTCATAGTTGAGTTTATTAATGACCAAATTTAATCGGGATAATCCACATTACACCAAATACGGTATTATTCAATTTCACTTACATACCCCACAAAACGAAAGGAATATCTAAGAATTTTCTTTTAAATTGTTGAACGTTAATTTTGATAGGATTGTTGCAGAATTACTGATTTAAAGAAATTCTTTTTCACGTTTTTCAAGATGTAAAGCTGATTTTAAGACAATTTCAAGAGTAATGTGCATAGTGCACACAATTGGCCATTAAATAAGTATGATCTAATTAGTAAAGATCTGCCGTTCTAGATAAGCGTGCTTTGTCTGATAATTTTTTCTACGTATCCCTTGGCGAGTCAAGGACATCCAGCGTAGTTTCTCTTATATTCGAAATAACAATGTTTACGTGACAATGAATTAAAATATCCATAATTTGGGCTCTTGTGGTTTTAAAACCCATGAGTTCTTGACACCTAGCTGTTATTAATCCTCTTATCATAGTACCGTCGTGGCAGATTTTATTTTAGAAAATATAAAATTTTCATAAATATGGAAATATACTGAGTAGTTCTCAGGAATGGTTGTAGCAAACTACTATCTGACTGTGGAAAGATTCGGTACTTAAAGGGATTGTTTGGTTAAGTGAAAGTGTCTTCAAAGTATTTGAGTGTCAGTATTTTCTTTTTTATAAGATTGGTGATTTTAAAGTTTTCTCTATATTCATAGGAATAATTTTTAACACTTCTACCTCGAATCAGTAATGGCCTTAAAACGTCTCATTGGGGAAATTTAATTCTGAATATTAGTAAATCTTACATGTTTTGTAGTTTTGAGTTTCTCTTGAAGTTCTGAAGGGCCATTGGAGTTTTTTAATTCCTGGTTTATCTACCATCTTATCTGACGTTGAGATATTGTTCCTCGCAGGGTAAATAGTTTAATCTCCTTCCGTTGTCAACCTTCGGTAGTAGCAATGTAGTTTTAATCTTTTTATTTAATTAATATCAATAAATTTTGCTCTATGTAAATTGTATATTTGTCAAGTTTTATTTTTAATCTGGATAAAATCTGTAACCTGTTATTTGAAATTTGTTTCGAGTAAGTTACCTATAAATTGTCGTTTTATTTGGGGTTTTGAGAATAAAATGTTCCTGTATGATAAATACATTTTGCAAGGTACGTTCTATAAATATATTTCGCAAGACACGTTCTATAAAGCATAATTCTTCAACGTAAAGTGGATATTGTTTATAGCAATTTTAATTTTCACAATTTTTTACCAAGTTTTTTTTTTCTTCAAAAATAAAATTGAGGGCTGTTCAATATTTTCCGGCCATACATATATTTTTCCATAGCTTTCGTCCAAGAAAATGATACATGGAATAAAAAATTTCTCGTTGAATAGTTAGTTCTTGAATAGTTAGTTCTCGAATATAAAGAAAACTTAGTTCAATCGATTTTCTATGACTGCAGACTGTCAGCCTTGTTGCTGTACAGTAGGGAGGTTTAATAACCTTTACAGTAGTTTTAACAGGATCCTGGGTAGTGATGAAATACCATACAGCCTGAGGTGTACCACTTAACGTACCAATGGCCTTACTTAAGAATGGTTTTCCTACCTCTTACTTACTTTTACTTTACTTTGATGGTTGCTTTTCCGGTCCCATACAGCAGGGGAACCCCACTCTACTGGATCTCCACTGTCGTTTTACCTTGTTTGTTCAGAGTATTTAAATTTTCATATCACGTAGTGTCCATTTACTGTTAAATCGTCACTGTCAAGACTCTTGAAATAAGTCTTCAGCCTAGTAGGCTAGTTCAATCATTACGAGTAATCCATAAGCGGAGTTGAGTAGCCTACCTCTTACAATTTTGCACCTTGACTTTTTACTCTTACATTAATGGTGTCTATGGAATTACCCACAACTAAAATTCTGCGCTGACACTTTACCTTTATATACACGGTAAATAGTAAACTGTCCTACTCATTGACTAAACAGAAGCTCCTCGCCATTCGTATGTACGCGTTAAATTATTATTGTACTCTTGCTTTCTTTGGACAAAGGTTTATTACAGATATGCATGGCTTTCGGTCCTCATATTACAAATAAGCGTTTCATTTAGTTATTTTCAGTTTTATAGTAAATGTTATCATAGATATCACGGTTTCACGAAATTTTGACTGATACCGGTATTTTAATGATTTTAGCTTTTACTTTCCAAGGTTTTGAGATACGCTGAGCAATTTTAATTTCATACAATTTCTTGGAAAGATGGAAATAAGATAAAATTTTGGTCCTCTCTCTCTCTCTCTCTCTCTCTCTCTCTCTCTCTCTCTCTCTCTCTCTCTCTCTCTCTCTCTCTCTCTCTCTCTCTCTCTCTCTCTCTCTAAAACTGGGCTTTATTTACGTTATTTTTATTATACTGATTTTTATAACATGTGCCATAGTGCAGTTGCGTGCAATTATAGTAATAACCATGTTTCGCATGGTGTCGGGTGACTGCGACCAGAAATATGCCTTATCCTATAGTTTTAATGTTTTTATAACTTCTGGAAAGACTTATTTTACAGAGAAAATCAATTAATCGTGAAATTGTTCGTAGACTGACTCTTATAAAGGAAGGAAAGATCGTAAATTTTTTTGAGCTTAAGAAGGCGTTAGTACAATAAATATGCTAATACAATACTTACACGATAGGCACTAAAACGTGTATAACTACAGAAAATTAACCGTGACTATTTTTTTTTTAAATTAACCCTGTAAGAAAAGTGTTTCAGATTAGATATTTTGTCTTATTTTATAAAAAATCCTTGAAATTAATTACCCTTAAACCTATAGCGTAGCAAAAAGATGTTTTTACGTGAGCCTCCTCTACTGTGCTTGTTCCTTTTAAATTTATTCTGGGTAAAGCTTGCTGTACCTTGCTGTTTTACTTTAAAAATTTTTAATTGTTAATGGAATTTTTTTTAGGTTAGTTTTGTAAAGTTTCCTTTCCCCCGACGAGCTGTTTTCCCTGTTTGAGCCCTTGGGCTTGTAGCATCTTACTTTTCCAAGTTAAGACTGCAACTTTCATTAATAAAAATGCTGATAATCGCTGGTAACGAAATTTTATATTTACGTGAGATTTGCTAAGATGACCGTAAACAATGTATCAGTTAACGAAAAACCATTTGATTCGGTATTTTTGAAGCTTATTATATGGGGATTTTCCCTTTAAAGCCATATACACAATTTTTAGTATAGTATTATGTAGTATTATGTAGATTAAACTCGCTACCATTTATATCGCACCCTGTCTGATTATGGAATTTTTAGCTTAAAACTAGCCAGTTGTCCTTACTCAACTTACAATATTCGATTGCCAACTACATTTTACTCTTAATATTTTGATGTTATTACATGCCTCCAATAAGAAATTATTTTGTGAACTAAGACACGAAATTTGATTAAAAAGGTAATTTTTCCTACAATATTAAAGACTTGTTTCAAATTAGCATTATCGAACTTTTTTTCCAATAACTAATAGTATTTTTTTTTTCTTTTCAGACGGCATCGCTTCAAGCTCTACGGTTGTGCCGATTTAAGTCCTTTCGATATATCCATTGGTTCAATATAACTCAAGTTATCTCCCAAGATATTCAGTCTAGTCTTGAGTAGCTAGTATTGCTAGTTTCGACTATTGACGACCTCTCGTATACTTAAGGGCTGCTTTCCTGACCCTATCACGCAGGGAAACCCTATTCATTACAAGACATTAATGTTCCGTTTATCGTATACATTCTTAGGTATTTTGCATATTACACTTATCTTTGCATATTACACTACATAACAGGTGTTCTTTTTCGCTTTGGCCACTAAAATCATAATAGATTGATTCGGATGTATAAGCCATGAATCGATAATGTAATAACGAAGCAAAACAACAACATTGTCTTGAATGCAAAAGTTAGTTTTGAATAGTCACACCATAATCAAAGCATCGCATACCAAAGCAAAAGAATAAATTCAGAGATCACGCCATAAATAAGATCTCATACCAAAACAGTAGTCCTACCCATTTTACTTGCGCTGGAAATTTAATTTTTTTTCTACTTTTAATCAGATGCATTTCAAAATAACTTCGCTCAAACACGTTACCTTAAGCCTTCACTTTATTTTACGGGGATTTATAGTTTGGTTCGTCAATGACGTTTTTATGGTTTTTTTTTTTTTATTATAAAATAGAAAAATCAGTTTCTGTTGGCTAAAAATTTGAAATCTTAAATTGAACGCCTCAGTATAGGCCATTCAGGAAGGATTATATCAATCATTGAATAATGAATTACTAGTTGTACTATAGTTGAATATACGCAATAACTGTGCAAACAGCATGTATACGACATTGATATACACTATAATGTAAATGTACCAGTTTAATGACGAACCTAAGTTATTGAATAAATTCGGTTTTTTGTTTTTAAGTCCACATAAAAATAAAACAATTGATTATAAATGATTATTATTCTGTCAGCATAAGGCCAGTAAATTGTCAATTCTGACACTTGGGTTATATCGAATCGACTAAGTGGTGTATCGAAAAGACTTGGCTGTATTTGATGCAGCAACCTATCGGCTCAACACGCCTATTTATGGATAGTTTCAAGTTATTGGAGCAAAGATGTACCTCGATGTTGGGTACTAAAGCTTTAAAATCTGCAGCCCCCATCGTTATAATAGTGGTCCTTAAAGACAAAGTTAAATATTTCCACTTGATGTCAGTGTTCATTTGACAATCAGTTTGAACTACATAGTGTGATTCTTCCAATTTGTTTGAAGTGTGTGTGAAGAATATGGACGATGGGACTTTCGAACAAATGAAGTGTATCGAAAATGGCTGAATTATCACTTCAACATCTGAAAGGAAAATTTTGTTCAGGTGAGTTTTGTGAATTTTTGAGTTAATAATTTTGGATAAACTTTTAATGACTCCTGATGTCCATTAATAATCAATAGGTCAATAGGACAGCAAAATAATGTATTGGACTTCATCCATCTTTGAACAATCATAGCACTGATGGTTTTATGAATTGTCGGTATATAAAAGTATTGTCTGAGACGAGATGTGAAACCTGATTATAACCGTAAACAATAATGAAGTGTAAATTACTTTCTGTACTAAGGAGAAAACTTTTTGAACTTTTTGAACACATCCCTCCTATAGACTATTGAATAGACTTGTGTGGTCTATAAAACCACGTGGTAGATTCTGAAGAGCAGGTTACACTACTCGGTAATTTTGACAGCTTAAGTCTTAAAACCAGATTCATCGAACTCAAATATTGGTGTTAAAGACACTTTTTAAATTTTTTGAACAGCCAATCTTGTATACTGAATTTCTGAAAGGTTATTGCAAATAGGAAATATAGAATGCCCTTGCGACTAACGCTATTATAGAAACATTTTAGATTCAGATTGTTCAAGTAGTAGATACAATTAATTATCTGACCAAATGATGGTTGAAGGATTTAGGCTTCCCCACTTATAGATATATTAGTGAAAGAAATCTAATATATCACTGCTATGGTTCTTGTTCATATGCACAGCTATCCTATGTGAAACTACAAATGACTTGAAATAGTGAACTGATCTTCTAAAGATAAATTTTCGATCTTTAAATATAAAAAATGTTTACAGTATTTTGGTGTTATTTATCGTACAAGGTAACTAGTTATTCGGATACGAATGCAAACACTTTTCTACATAGTATGACCAGCAAAGCTGGAACACTGTTAAAACTTTTAACGAGGTGTCCACAAGCATATAGATTGTTACCAGTCAATAGCGGGAAGCTACCCCCCCCCCCCCCATCCGGTCATTCACTGGACTCCACTTTGATTTCAAGGAGGTATAAACCTCTCTGCGTTGATTTCAGCATTGTGTAGAGATTACTGACTTCAGTCTCCGCTGGCTGGACACTGGAACTTTGCCCTTGGTCTGTTCCTGGTTGACGCTTTGGCGTCTCGTAGGTATTGTCCTATAGGCGGGTACTTTGTTAATGCAGGCGGGATCTTCGGCAGATGCCCTTGCAAGCTCAAGAGGTTTCCCTAGCTTGGAAGAAAGTCTCTACATAAATCTCGAAGTGCCAGCGTGGTCACTGTAAGTAATCGGTTTTACCCGGCGTTCGATAGTGTGCGCTCAAGGCGGTAGCTTGGGTCGCCTGGGTGCTCGCTCTCATCTGAATGCATTTGTCGATGTACTTTTTAAAATTTCAACATGCATGAGGCAGTTAGTGGTCTAGAATAGGCTGTTTATTCCACTGCCTAGGCACTGACGTCACTATAAAATTGATATGGTTTTCTTATCTAGAGTCCTTAGTGTCTGTGATAGCTGTGTTTTTGTGTGAACGCTCGACATTCACACATTAGAGAAGAGTAGTCTGTTTTTTGGAAAGAGTATGAATCTTTGGAAAGAGTATCTGGATACTCTCTCTCTCTCTCTCTCTCTCTCTCTCTCTCTCTCTCTCTCTCTCTCTCTCTCTCTCTCGTATGCTTGTAAAAGATTTCCTAGTCTCTTTAGGATGACTAGACACCAATTACGACAGCCACACAGAAACTGCCACGAATCGGTTAATAGAAGTTATTCAACATATTCTCTTGCAGAGGGGGTTTAGCGATAGTGGTATATGAAGACCTCATGAGGCCTTTTTTTATAAAGCAAAATAGGCCTTGTTGCTATGGTTGGTAATATTCGAAGGGGAGACACTTGCCTTTAAGCCTCTATTATTATTATTATTATTATTATTATTAAATGCTAAGCTACAACCCTAGTTGGAAAAGCAGGATGCTATAAGCCCAGGGGCCCCAACAGGGAAAATAGCTCAGTGAGGAAAGGAAACCAGGAAAAATAAAATATTTTAAGAATAGTAACAACATTAAAATAAATATTTCCTATATAAACAATAAAAACTTCAACAAAACAAGAGAAAGAGAAACTAGATAGAACAGTGTGCCTGAGTGTACCCTCAAGCAAGAGAACTCTAACCCAAGACAGTGGAAGGCCATGGTACAGAGGCTATAGCACTACCCAAGACTAGAGAACAATGGTTTGATTTTGGAGTGTCCTTCTCCTAGAAGAGCTGCTTACCATAGCTAAAGAGTCTCTTCTACCCTTACCAAGAGGAAAGTAGCCACTGAACAATTACATTGCCGTAGTTAACCCCTTGGGTGAAGAAGAATTGTTTAGTAATCTCAGTGTTGTCAGGTGTATGAGGACAGAGGAGAATCTGTAAAGAATAGGCCAGACTATTCAGTGTCTGTGTAGGCAAAGGGAAAGAACCGTAACCAGAGAGAAGGATCCAATATGGTACTGTCTGGCCAGTCAAAGGACCCCCTAACTCTCTAGCGGTAGTATCTCAACGGGCGGCTGGTGCCCTGGCCAACCTACTACCTCTTATTACGCATTTTACTGTTCCCGGGAGGTAAAACTGTTTGTTGGCGGTAAAAGGGTATAGCTCACACTTGCGCAAGTCTCGCCTGGTTCCTGGTTCCCTATTGCTCACTCCGCAAAATTAGTTTGCGGGCACTCTATCTCTTTATAGATAGGTGCAAAGCTTCTAAGCTTATTCTTATTATTGTTAAGTTTATATCATCTGTGCCTTAAATAAATTAATATCATAATGAGGTTCTTAATCTTTACTTTATTCCCTTCTACTTTGAAATTGGATAGGATAACACCTTGCTATCATCAGTTTTGGCAACCTGTTGTGGTAATCAGTTTGGGCTTCTTAAACTCTTCTTTTATATTCATTGCCCTATCTATAAATGCAGCCAGATCCCTGCTAGGATTTTTCAGCATACTTAAACTTATTCTTACATTCTTTAGCTGTTCTAACTTTGGGCATAAAAATAAATGTTCGGTGGTGTCTTCTTCCTCCTTGCATAAATCACACAAATTATCATATTTTCCCCTGAAATTTGCTTTTAAGTTGAGCATATTTAATCTTGCTTTCATCACAAGGGATGCCTTATCCAGATACATTTCTCTGATATAAGGCATAGGGCCATTTCCTTTAATAAATCTTAATTTTTTCATTTTCTTTTTTTCTTCAATAGTTTCTTCTATTTTTTCTATAATTCTTTTCTTGATTTCTTTTTTCAGGGTCCTTTTCCCCCAACTTCTTATTTCTTCCACTTCCATCCCTTATTTACTGCAGATTTCTTCTACGCTCTGAATGTGGTTGACCTTTAACTCTTGGGTAGAACTGTGTATGTATGCTCTCAAGTTGGATATAGGTCTGCCCTTCATTGAAAGGAAGAAATTCCCTTACAAGGTGACAAGGCCTACATTCCATAGAGGAAGCTTTGTATGAACCACTGTCCTTGGTGATGGATCATATTTTTCGTTGGAAGCAGTCCTTGTTCTCACTGGCCTCTAACAAGAGGGTTAGTGAGAGATTTTCTTCTGCGACGTTACTTAGTCTAGAAAACATGCAGGTTTTAGCTTTCATTCCTGACTTGTGGCTGACTCAAATCCACGCGGATACCTGGTACCCAGTCACATTTGGTCAGATAATTGTTATAAGAAAATAAATATTCTGGATCAGTTGTTGCTTGTTTAATGACAGCGCTAAGGAACATCTCGATATGGGCAACAGGTAGTTTTAAAGATTACCATGAACACAATCTCTGCTTAAGCAAGAGAGGTCACTGACAATTCCTCAGTGTGGCATGTCAGAGCTCATGGTGGTGGGGCGTAAGCATGTCCTTGGCATTCAGAAAGATCCTTTAGTGGTGCAGGTTTTAAGAGCATCGAATGCCATCACAGTTCGCTTCCGGCAGATTACGACATACAGGTTGCTATAGATATGTTCTAGCTTTAGTACCTTAGTTCCTCTGGAGATTATAGCAGTCGGTAGAGGCCAAATGAATAACCAGTTTTTCTTAATCGTACCCTTTCTGAGGTCAGAGCATCAAATGTCCTGTCAGCTAGTTTTGTTGACTATAGTTAGCACCGTGGTAGCAATTATACATCTTGTATTTTCAAATATTAGGTCCCACACTCCTTACGAGGGGGGGGGGGGGGAATTGGCGCGTCTGGGTACAACCAGTGTGTACTTTCAAATCTTCGTGCGTACTTTGTCGAAGATCAAGAGTGTCAAATGTGTTCTTACTCGCCTACCGTTGGTGCAAGGGCTGTCGACCCACTGTCGATCAAGCTACTGGTTAACGATGTTTCAGGATTCTCACTCAATTTGCATTATCCTGCTTGTGTATATATCCTGGCTAAAGGTATCCAGCCATTTTGAAAGGACTTTCACCCACTATAGGAAGTCCTCCTGTGTGTAAAGAACTAGGGTTTGTGTTCTTGGGAGCGAATTGGTGGCAGTGGTTCTTCCCGGCTATAGACTGGTAACAACCTACGGTATATGGTTGACACCCCGTTAAAGTTTTCACAGCAGTGTTCCAACCAAGCTTAAGTCATATTACGTAAAGAACTCCGGTTTGTATATTTTGGAAAAATACAAAGTTCCAAATTTGTCATAATTGATTTAATCTCTAGGGAAATAAAAATGATTATCTAAGTATGGTAAACTCTTAAAGATGGCTTTGAATCCGGATTTAGATTTAATTCGTGTAAGTTGTCCAGCACAAACAGCCGTTAAAAGTAGAACTAAACTGCATTCTCATAAAATGTAAATTTTTTCAGTAAGTGTAACTTATTAGAAAAGCCACTACTTTAGAAACGGTACAAAAGTCACTGCTATATTTTGAGTACGTCATAGCGGCTTTGTTTAAATGCATCTGTTAAAATTGTATCCGAGCTATAAGAGGAGTATCAATTGCTCGATGTTTGATAAGTTTTCAAGTTTTTGTTCTGTTTAGTTTTTCTGCTTGAAACTAGTTCAGTGTTACGAAGTTTCTACTGTGTAAATATTGAAATGTATTAGTTTCGTTTTTAGAGGGCAAGTTATTGAAAACTAAAGATGTATTTTTTCTTTCAGGTTGAACGTCTCTGAACGAATTTCAGTATAAAATTTTAAGAGTGAATAGGCCTTGTAGGCTACAGGTGTGCTAAAGCCGGTTTGTGATCGGAACATTCACCATGCAAAGGTAAGACAAGATCTGTTGTTTTACTGATTTGAGGTGAAAGAGAATTTTTTGATAACTGGTTTCAATCGATATGTAAAATCTTGTAATTTTTTTTTTCACTTTTAAAATCTATAAACTGCGTTAAACTGGTCAGGAATAAAGAATTAAGAGAAGATGGTATAGTGCGAACTATTTCCTATGACTGCCAGTAGCTCTTAGAATAGTCATTAGTAGTTAGATTTCGAGTAAATTAACAGCCATAGGCATTTTAACTTCGTAAAAGGGATCAAAGTTGATACATTAATTACCCGACAGTGGTCTGCAGACAGAGCCAGGTAAGAATTTTTAAATAAATTAGTCCAATACCAGAATAAGAATTTAAGGCAAATAATAAGATTAATATTTTGCGGTTCAGTTAGCTTACCCCATTTTGTGAAGTTGTTGAAATGGCCAATCCTAGGCTATGATAAAGATATTTAATTTTTTATGCTGATAACTGCATGGGTAATAACTATATAAAATAAGTTGTCGTCTTATATGAATTTACAGTTAAAAAAAAAATCCTGCCCCTTCATATTTTTCTAAATTTTTATAACATTAAACACTACTATTAATAAAATCTGAGAACCGTTCTTGATAAAACACTCCTTGCATTCAACACTGGTCAAAACGCCTCTCTCATTTGCGTGCCGTTTTGTGAAAGGAAAGTTTTAGCAAACCTTATGGTTTCTTACATCTAATAGTTTTGAATACCTCTAAAGCAATTTTTGTGACTTTGCATAATAACACTTTTTCTTTATTTTCAGCTAATTGCCAGGATATCAGCATTAAAGTGATGGTCAAGAAAATATTTTCTCTTCTCGTACGGATTCCACTATAATCTACACTAAAAGAAGATTGGCTTCAAGAAACTACGGCTTCAGTTATTTATTTATTTTTTTTTTTGTTTGTTCCTTGTGGAATTTTATTGAATGTACTGTTACTTATATTCGTAATCTCTAACTGTAGGTTAGGCCTATGAACTAAAGGAGTAGAGGAAAAAAATTGAGGAAAAAAAAACAATTTATATTTGGGCAGTTTTGGTAGTGTTACGTACGAAAATCGGAATTAACTTATATTTTCTCCTTGGACTATCAAAAATAGAATTGTGCTAGGCATTTAGCATCTTAGCATTATTGGTTTAATGGTCTTGAAACACTAATGAATTAGTTTGGTTTCAGATTTCCTTGGGTTCCTAAAAAACTCAGGTTTCATCGTACTCATTGCCATAATATTGGGTATTAGGCAGACATAAATATCAGGACATATTTTACCTAACCTTGTGTGTTACAGGTCTTGTAAATCTCTTTAATATTGAGTGCTATTAAGTAGATCATAGTCGGCCTACAGTTTCAACACCGATAATTAAGTACCCGTCTAGATAAAATTATTTTTACCAAGGTAATGTTAGATTAATATGAAGTGATTAGTATAACTTATACTTTTTCTAATGCTAGCCCTTTTAATAACTGGTTAACTCTTATAACATTTTAGTGGTTAGGAATATTCTTTGGATGCAGATTTTTGCAACTGGCTACTAACCGTTTTAAATTAGTCTAACTTGCTTCCGTTCAAAGAGATTGTATATAAGACTCCATTTGAAGCTTTGCTATAATTCATTTTTTATTATAATACAAATTGTGGGGAAAGTTTAGGATTAGCTTAAAATAGCTTCTCGCTATAGAGTACCTGAACTAACTTGGGCTATGCTAAAGCTTAGTTTAATAGAGGAGGGAGATCACAAACCAAAGAGTTAAATTCCAAAAGGATACATTGTAGTATAGTTTATTTGTAAACCAAATTTTGCCTTAATTTTCATGTTGAACAATTTTTAATAATATACAAAGTATGCCTGGAGAATAGTGCATCTTGCTAAACTACGTGGTCCGGTAAACAGGATTTTGGATAGCAACTTCATGCAAAGGAAAAAAACATGCACTTAAAAGATAGTTTTTAATTTTGTATTTTAAAGCTTGTAGAGTTACTTTTCAGAAGCACTATTATCTCGGCATATCTTCATATTTCAAGACACTGTTGCCGTATGGATGTTGCAGATTAAAGGTTAAGATTTGGGAAATGTTGACCATGGTATTTTACCTGAACTGCAAGGTAAAAATCATTCAAAATAAATTCAAACCTGGTTAATAAATATTTAATCATATCTTAGATGTGTACTCAAATTGGTGTTAGTCTATTTCATTAGCAGGGATATTTTTCACATTTGAATTAGGTGCTTTAAAATTAAGTGATTACTTAGAGAAGTTTGATATTTTCAAGATGTATGAAAAGATATTAATCGGAAGTGCCCTAGTAGTGATATGTGGTTTAGACAATAATCAGGAAAACTTTGACTGGTAAATAATTGCAAATTGAAGTCTTAACTTATTAGCAGGGATAATTTTCACATTTGAATTAGGTGCTTTCAAATTAAAAGTAATTACTTTTAAGATGTTTGATAAGTTTTTAAGATCTATGAACTAGAGATTAATCAAAGTGGCCCTTAGCTGTTCTTGGTTTCGACAATAATTAAGAAACATTAACATTAACACTTAACTATTAATGCCAAAGTTTCTGAAGTACTAGAATTCAAAAGTAAATTAAAATGGACACCAATTTTAAAGGCGGTTTTGCATACTTAATGGTATTTTCGTTATAAGAATTGAGAAATACTAATATAAAGGGTTTGTTAGTTTTCCAGTAGTTACTTTATTGAACATAGATATTCTGAAGGCTTTTAAACTTAAATTCACTAGACCACTTTAATTTCAGCCTTTGATATTGCATCTTGAGACACTACTGTATTGTATAGTAACCATTATGTAGCCTATGGAAAAATTTAGTGCTTTCCAGAGTACTAAAACACACATCAAATGAGAATTCTTTGAAATTGAAATGCTAATTAAAATTTTTAGATTGACTTGGACATAACGTAATTTCAATCAATTTTATTCATATTTCGCCACGGAAATATCTTTGCATCTGACTTCATTATTATATAGGTTGAAAATTTTTATTTTATAGGGTTAAAGAATTTTGTTTACCATCGGCACAGTGTCTTGATATATGGATAAATTTATTTTAGAGGTATAAATCCTCACACAAATCCCATTTTATTTCTTAAATTAATTTTCAAATTCATAAGCTCTTATCAAACCTAAACTCAAATTTCAAATTTGAACAATGGAAATGTCATATCAAATTGTATTTTGAATTTATTGTACAAGGACTTCTGTATTTCAACTTAGTTCAATTAAGTTTTAGTAGGATGAAATTATTCAACAATTTTAATTATATCGTGTATAGCTAGGTGATATACCGCATTGTCCTACAATATAGGTTTGAAAAATTCTAGAATTAGAGGGTTCAATGCTATCGAGACTTCATTTTTGACAGCTCTTAGAAATCTTTTAGTAAAATGTCCTCGCAGTGATTTTAAGGGGTTGATTACTTCCAAACCGTTAATTTAGGAATTTGACAGTTTTCCGTTTGTAAATCATCGTTAATAATTATCCGTAGTAGCCAAAATTTGCTAAAATGAAGCGGCAAGGGTTGACTTTTTAGTATCAACTAAATGGTTTCGATCTCCAACTAAGTAGTTCTATTGTTCCTTGATAGTTATTTGCTTCTTTGAAAATGTTTGACAAATTTGCATTTAAATATTCGAAAGATTTTTATCAGTAAATTTAAATAGCGTAATGGTTTACTCTACTTTTTTTCTGTACTTTTTTCCTTGTCCAAATTTTGAGGGAAAATAGTTAGCTTAAAGGTAAAGGACAATGCGAGAACCAGAGGTGTCTTTAAACCCTTTTCATCGCTTTGATAAAGGAAGCTATAAGAATTATAAATCATTTCTTGGACAGAAGTTGAAATACAGATGTTCTCCTATATGCAATGTGTACTGTAGATGTAAGAAATTGCAAACATTATGGATAAAAAAATTTAAAGATAAAGAACGCCCTGTAGCCAGCATTGCATTGGTCTCGAGGAGGGATTGTTCTCAGCAGGAGGTAAAACCAGCCAGTTATCAGCTTCGAAACAGGTTCAAAGATCAGTTTTCCAAGTTAACAGCTGATTTCTGAAATGGGGAAAAGTCCCTTGCTGTACTCGTGCTCTTCCAGATATGTATCAGTTTTCTATGATTGATGAAGAATGTTTTGTTTGTCACTATTCAAATGTATAAGGAAAATGTTTTCTATGCCAAGTGTTCCAATAGGTCTGGTAAAGTTACCCCTGACACAAGCCATAGGTTTGTTCACACTTGCTTATGATTTGGACTTGAGCAGACAATTATCTTGTAATATGTTTATGAAACGTGGCATGGAAATCTGCTATTGTTTCGCTAGAATTTTATTGTCCAAGTGTGATGACCAAAAAGATCCTTGTTGCAAGATTTCTCTATGGAAAACATATGTGGAACTACGAAGTTTAAACATGCATGTCAAAATTATGCTTTCAGTTTTTCTTGATTTTCCATAGGACGTTGTTTTAGATAACTCGTTTGCAACGAAAGTTTTGAGAATTTTTATATTTGAGTTCTTGCATTTTCACTTAAATTATTCAAATGACTGTACTGGCCAATTATGTTTACATTTGGTGATATAACACGGGACATTTAACCTCTTAGGTAATTATTTATTATGAAGAAAACGCCATTTTCTCGAACATGATCTTGTATATTTTGAATTTGAGTAAATATTACTGATTTTATTTATTATAGTTTACATGAAACTTGGCTTTACTAAATTTAAGTATCCAATATACTTCATATCCTTCCAGATGTCTTAAAGGGTAAACATTAAATAGATTAATAAAGAATTATTCAAAAGTTATTCCTTTGGTCAAGTATACAACAATTCTTATTTATATATTTTGGACACATGCTATCCTTTCGAAATGCACCAGCACAGGTCTTGAACAGCTTTTCGTCTTAGGCTGTACTATCTTTGTGTACCTGAAATAAAGAAGGGATAAATACCACTGGTCAGTTTTAGAATCTGTGGGGGTAACCTTGTAAATTTCAGAACTTTGTCAGAAATTAAAGAAAACTTATAAATGGGAATATTTGACACAGGAAGGTTCCTTTTATAAAACGTTTGATGGGAATTCTGTGGCAATGAGAAGTCGCTTGAATATTAAAGCTGATTTCTAGAACAATAATTTTTCCTTGGTGTGAAGACCTTTTTTTAGGGTACTTTAATATTTGAAGGTTTAAGAAATTAAATTATAGAATTCCCACAGATTTGGGTAAAAAATTGAAACTAAGCGCTGGAAAAGTTAAAAGCTATTTTTTATAAAATTGCAGAAATCCTTAGTTATGGTGATCAGGTTGAAATGGTTAATGGATTTCAGGTGTTTTTATGAAGGGTTGTTTGGAATAGTATTAAAATTAAATGAACTTTGCTAATATCGTCAATTATATTCTGTTGAAAAGTAAATGTTTGTTGAGGTAATGTTGATATGTAATGATTAACTTCAGTTTCTTTGATATTTGAAAATACTGTATACCTTCCTCACGCTACAGTAGATTTTAGATACTCCTTGTTTGCTTTAATTTGATTAATACTTGATCAGACTTTGGGTAAGTTTTTAGGCAAGGATCAGAATATAGGTTAGAAATTTCCTCATGAAAATTTAATCATTCTAAGATAAAAAGGCAATTGCATAGTTGTAATTTATATGCAGTTCGTTAAAGATTAAATTTTATACAATTTAATGTGGCTGTAGTATTCAGGAAGAAAGCTGAAAATAAATTTAGGATTAATGACCCATTTTCATGGTCTTTTTTTTTTTTTACTATGAAATTTAGTTTACTTTACATAAGAGTTGATCTGATAGTCTGGGTATGGAATTGTTAAAGGCAATTATGTGGTATTTTGGAGATATTTTGTTGATGGATTTCAACTATGGAATTCTTCCATTATATTAGAAAATTTTGATATACATAATCCCGAGATACTCTAGCATTTTTGGGAAAAGTGAATAAATTTTTTTTTTTAGGAAATTCTTTGCTGTGGTACGGTTAGTGTTCTTGATGGTCTAGTTTAGGACAAAGAAAATAGAATTCATGACTGTACAGTATGAAAATCTGTAATATCAAGTAGTTTGGCATCATATATAGAAATTGCATAATAGTTCCTAATCAGATGTTAGTTGATGGCGTTGGATTTGATATCCAGATAGTGGTGACAAGAGATTTAGTATTACAACATTTAGTAATTGGCAGTGAAGTATATTCAGTTTGGTTTGTGACGAAAGATTTTGGTCTCTGGAAATAAGTTCATGGCAATGGTGTTTGACATTTTTTGCTCTCGTTCTCATCAGGGTTTGACATTGATTGGGTTGATATAGATTTTTATTTTGCATATTGTTATTTAAAGGAAATTTTATTCCAGCGTTCTTAGTGTTAAATATCATTATTCCTATTCAATATTATCAGTTCACACTACAGACTGTTCGCTACTTGTTTGGAAGAAGCGGAGGGATAAAACTTTAAGATTTTTTTTTGCTTTCAATTAAGTTTGTGTTCAAAGATACTAGGGGCGAACTATTTACTTGATTTTTAGAAAGTTACTGTAGTAGTTAGATTCAGAAAGTCTGGTCTGTGTAGATTTTGTTTCGCAGTGTTTGTATGATTATATTTGTGCCATTAGAAATCAGTGGAGTTTTTAGTATGCTTGAATTTGCTAGAATAATTTTTGCGCGAATTTGGTTTTCGAGATTATTTTCCATATTTACTTGAAGAAATTTACTTGAAGAAATTTACTTGAAGAAATTTACTTGAAGAAATTTACTTGAAGAAATTTACTTGAAGAAATTTACTTGAAGAAATTTACTTGAAGAAATTTACTTGAAGAAATTTACTTGAAGAAATTTACTTGAAGAAATTTACTTGAAGAAATTTACTTGAAGAAATTTACTTGAAGAAATTTACTTGCCACATTGGCATTCAGAATATACTTTACAAATTTTCTTTTATTGCAAAGAGTTAAGGATAAAACTTTTGTTTTATTTTTGTAGTCTAAATATTCGTTTGTGACACAAGATATTGTTGAAAAGTTAAGGCTTTCTGATGTTATGAAATCTTATTTTATCTGCTCTAAGTTTTCTTTAAATATCTTAGTTAGCTAGTTCGTAATTTTATACTAAGAACGGTTTACATGCTTAAAGTTTAACGTTTTTGGACTGAGTTTTCCATGTTCAATATTTTGGTTTGAGCTTCTTGAAAGCTTAGGTTTCTGAAAGCTTTAATAAAATTGTGGGCTAGTTCTTTAGTTAATTTCTATGAGTTTCAGTAAGTTTCAATAAGTTTATTCCAAAACTTAGGACTTCAGTATTTACATAGATATTACAGAATAAGATTTTAGTCATTCTTCTAGAAACTGTTAGTTTTGTTGGGTTTAAAAGTGTAAAAAATTGGAGCGGAAAGTTTAAAGCACGATCAGTTTTTGCCAAAATAGTTTGAGGGTTCCTCCTAAATGTGACCATTTTCAGTTTGCTTGAAAATACCCAATTTATTTTCCAATTTTTTTTTAGTTTTTGCTCCAAAGTTTACTAAATTCTGGTAAGATTACACTAAAAAGTGGATGGGTCTGTACCTCAAAACTTAAAAAGAGCAAGTTTGTGCCTGTAAGTGGGTATGTCTGTGCCTTGAATGGGGTACCTAAAATGAGTAGATTTGGTGCCTGAAATGTGGGTAGGGTTTTGCCTGAAATGTGGGTAGGGTTTTGCCTAAATGTGGGTAGGGTTTTGCCTAAATGTGGGTAGGGTTTTGCCTAAATGTGGGTAGGGTTTTGCCTAAATGTGGGTAGGGTTTTGCCTAAATGTGGGTAGGGTTTTGCCTAAATGTGGGTAGGGTTTTGCCTAAATTGTGGGTAGGTATTGTGCCTGAAAAGTGGGTAGTTTTGTAGTTAGGGTTTTGCCTAAAATATGAGTTGTCATTGAAATGTGGGTAGGTTTGTATAACGTATGAGTAGGATTAGTATTCTGGCTGTGAAGTGGGCAGGTATATTCCTGAACTTTCGATGTGGTGATCTATAACGTTGATAGGTTTGTCAAATTTGGTAGTTTTTTTTTTTTCCGTAAATGCGGTAGTTTTTTCTCAATGTGGGTAGGGTTTTTTCCTTTAAATGTGGGTAGGGTTTTTTCCCTTAAATGTGGGTAGGGTTTTTTCCCTTAAATGTGGGTAGGGTTTTTTCCCTTAAATGTGGGTAGGGTTTTTTCCCTTAAATGTGGGTAGGGTTTTTTCCCTTAAATGTGGGTAGGGTTTTTTCCCTTAAATGTGGGTAGGGTTTTTTCCCTTAAATGTGGGTAGGGTTTTTCCCCTAAATGTGGGTAGGGTTTGTGACCGAAATAGGAGTAGGGTTGTGCCTGAATTGCGGGTAGGATGAACCTAGAAAGTAGTAAGGTTTTGCCCCAAAAATGAGCTGGGTTATCCCAAAAAGGTAGGTGGGTGTTTGCCTATAGAGTGGGTGGGTGTGTATTTGGAAGTGATAGATTTCTACAAAAATTAAATTTTTATATAAAGTCCGAAGATTTATGTGGGATGGGAGTGTTATATGTTTGGTCCTAGGTGCTTAAGTTTCTGCCTTTTGGGTGGGAGAGATTTTTACCTAGAAGTTTTTGCTTTGTGATTAAGATGAATTTTCAGAAAACGTTAGTTTAGAATATTAAAACTGGAAAGTAAAGATGTTTTTGATCAGAGAAGTGGAGATTCTGTAGCTTGATAAGAGGTAAGATTTCTTCCTTAAAATAATTTTACTTTACTTAAAATCAGGAAGGTTTAATAGAGGTGCTAGTAAGGTTTTTTTTTTTTTATAGTGTATGTTTAGAGGTTAGCTTATGCAGTGGTAGTATTGTAGGCTGGAATATTTTTTTCTTTGACTTTTAAGGTATTGGTTCCTAAAATTTTCCATGTAAGGCTGTTAAAAATTTTATGCTGAAGTGTGTGTTGATCAAGTCTGTGAGACTGAGAGGTGGTTTGCATATTAAGGTTTTTTTTTTCCCGTCTAGAATGTCTGTTCGATTTAGTTACTGGAAAACCTGAATTTCGAGAATTTCGTTCCTAAGTGTATTTTAGGAGTAGTCTCTTTTAGGAGTAGTCTCTTTTGCGGGAAAGCATTGGCATAAAGTAAGTGTGGTATTCTTATAGAAATTGGTACAAAAGGTGACTCAGCATGGATTCATTTTGCCGGAAATTATTTCTAGTTACTAGCCCAGAAATGGGACTGTTTAAATGAATTTACGGTAACAGTAATAGCAACACGTTGCAGAACTAGTAGAAACAAATTTTAATGTTTACTAAAATTACAATTTATCAAAGCCTTGTATGCAATGGTTCTTTAAATTTCTAGTTTGCTGTTTCCGTGAAGTCGAAAGATAGAATTAAAATAAATTAGTCTCTATTTACACTGAATTTATTAGCTACTTAGTTCTGATTTTAGTGTGCAAGAGTAATGGTCTTAATCTAACGGCGGGGAATTATGTTGGTGGAAAATATTGTCCTGTTCAGTATGAAATTGCATATTCTTACTAGGAAACTTAATAGGAAGCAATAAGAAATTTATTACTCTCTTAGGCTTTAATAAAGTGTAAGGGTCAGTAGAATACAATCGCATATAATTAGTTTGCCTGTTCTAGTTAGAACACTTAAACTGTGTTCTCGTAGCCTAAAAATAAATGGATATTAAATGAAGCAAAATAAAAGCAAAGTTCATATTATAGTTCAATTTCAGTGACCAACAGGAAAGAGATTCAATAGGCATGTGAACTTTCTAGTATGTAGTGTATTCACTAATCATTCGTAACAATGTTCTAGTAAGCGCACAGTAACAGCATTAAAAAAATGAGCAAGATAAAACGGGCAGGGACATCCGATGTAATTGTCGGATGATTCCCACTTTATTACTGGCAATGGATTGAATTTTACAAGGTTTATCTCGCAGAATCTAATTATGGCCCAGTTCACGAAGTGTGACCTGCTGCCCACCTGGAGAGGAGGATCTTTGCCTTTTACCCGACTCAATCATTTGCATGAAATGGCGTCTCACTCAAGACGACAAAGGTGTTTGGGTCATTTGCCTGCTTTTTGGGGGGTTTGTGTATCTTTTGTATAAATAATTGAATTGTTGTAACAGACTGAAGGATAACTTGTAATTTTGAATAAAACTCCGTTAATTGAAACTTTTTTTTGGTGTCCTTGTCATGTTTATTTTTTCTATATGATAAATCATGAATAAAAATCCATATATTTTGGGAGCATTTTTGACATCTGAAAGGAATAAAGTGTTTTATACTTTGCAAGGTTTTTGAAGTTGTCTCATTTAAACTTTTTAACGATAAAGTAATAGATAAGTCTAAGGTTTGATTTAAAAAGCTTTGAATACTAAAACCGAGAGCAATTTAACGAAATGATTTGATAAAGTAAACGAAATAATTGTTGAATAAGTTTCCTCAACTAATCAAAATTTAATTCAAATTAATAGATAATGTTAGAATGCTTAAATATGAGCCACGTCTACTTATGAAAAGAATTTACATAAAAAATGTATCAGTCAAAATTTAATCAAAATTAATCAATGTAAAAATGCTTAAATAAGAGGCAAGTTTACTTAAATCCAAAATTTACATTAAAAATGGAAGGTATCGTATAGTCCGAATTTAATCCAAATTAATTAATAGTGTAAAAATTCCTAAATGAGCCAAGTTTACTTATAAAATCCAGAATTTACATGAAAAAATGGGAAAGTCTATCATATAAAGATAGAAATCGTAAGGTGCTACGCATATTGGTTAAAGTAGCCATGTAATAGATCTCAAGTTAAGGTTTGGGAAACTTTAAAAATATTTTATTCGGGTCATTTTTATCTACACGATAAATTAAATTTTAGCATTTTTTGCAGAATTAGTTTACTTTTAGAGCGGCAAATCGACTAAGTTAAATTTGCTTTTTTTTTTTTCATTCGAAACGCATACGTAATAGGATATAAAAATTGCATAGACCAGTAGTGTGGCAAAAGGATTTTTGTTTACCAAAATCGATACTAAATGGTAATTTCAAATAAATTCAAATTGCCTATTTCTATCTATTTAACCGGATATATTAGATTAAGTTCGGCCGACAACTTGACAAAAATGAATGATATAACAAAGAGTCACAAGCACTATATCATCAATTTTACATGTAAAAGGCCAGAAAAAAAGCATTTGATGGAATATAAACTACTTAACCGAATAGTAAAGATGGATAATTTTAACTCTAAAATTACTGAAATTTTAATAACTTTTATCGAGAGCATTTGTTGTATCTAGGTGTCACGCAAGCGTCTCTTGTCTTATGTTGAAATCCAAATTAGTCACCCTTGTTTAACGTCAAATATGACGTTGAAATTATTATAAATGCCATGGAATTAGACCATGTGAAGGAAGCCGTATAGCTAGATTAATTCATAAGTTGATCGTTCATATCGATTATAGGCTATAAATAGTTACGAATAAGGATTGCCCCCATAGACTAATATTTACTTTAAAGTTTTAAAATATCGTTGTTATAAAGTCAGCCTTTTGTTAGGAATATATATATTTGTTTTTTAGGCGTTCTCTTTCGCTTAAAGTTCCACCTAGTTTTCTATGGTTAAGACAGAACCCGTTTTCGAAGAAAACGGAATCTCAAGAAAAATCTAAAATTTCGAAATGTGTTTACAACCCGTAGATTTCCACATAACGCATTCATAGCCCCATATTAATCTAGGCCTTTCTGGTCATGACCTTTCGACACAGGAAATTCTAGTGAAACTCTGCAGGATTTTACGCCATTTTCCATAAAATAACCCACTTGACAAATATTTGCGGAGTACTAAATCATGGCCATAAAGAACGCAAGCCCAGGCTTGTGTCAGGGGGGGTAACTTTACCAGGCCCCATTGGAACTGGACTTAGAATTTTTTTCCCTTTTACATTTGAAAAATGACTAGCAAACATCTTTCTTCATCAGTCATAGAAAACAGATACATATTTTGGAAGGAGACGAGGACGGCAAGGTACTTTTTCCCCGGTTCAGCAATCGGCTGTCAACTTGGATAACCGATCTTTGAACCTGTTTCGAAGCTAATACTGGTTGGTTACCTCCTGCTGAGAACATCCTTCCTCGAGATTAATGCAATGTTGGCTCCAAAATGGCAAAAATAGTATATAAAAAAAATAATTTTATTCAAATAAGTCTTTTTCATAGTTTTAAGTAACCACCCTTAAGATTGAAAAATGTTTTTTTGAATTTTAAATAAAAGAGCGCCCGGTTCAAGTTGTATTTTATTTATTTACACACAATTATACAACTAATGTACAGCAAATGTAATCAGACTAAATTCTTCGGTAGAATACTCAGCCGTCACAGGGTCATATCGTCACGAAAACGTCACTGCTAGTTAGAACGTTACAGAAAACTCGCAGATGGTTATGACGTCGCAAACTTTGCTGGTGGTTATAAAGTCGCATCATAAGAGATGTCATCTCGCTTTTTTCATTCATTACAATACTCCGC
Organism: Palaemon carinicauda; assembly: GCF_036898095.1. NCBI lineage: Eukaryota > Metazoa > Arthropoda > Malacostraca > Decapoda > Palaemonidae > Palaemon > Palaemon carinicauda. The sequence goes on along the minus strand of NC_090747.1, from coordinate 108,514,014 downwards.
CGTAACAGGGTTATGACGTCACGGAAACGTCACTGATAGTTATGACGTCACAACCGTCTCTGCTGATTATGGCGTCACAGGTTTTATGACGTCACATTCCATCATGGTTATGACGTCACGGAAACGTCACTGATAGTTATGAAGTCACAAACGTCTCTGGTGATTATGGCATCACAGGTTTTATGACGTCACATTTTGCTACGTCAGGCTGCATTGGTAGACCTCGCATCAAGAGTACAAGCTAACAATTCCATCAGACTTGTCATTCAATACGATACTCCGCCGTCACAAGGTTATGACGTCACGGAAATGTCGTCACTG